>NC_073693.1:202668370-202995454 GCF_029784155.1 Uranotaenia lowii | reverse complement strand
TAAACAATAAACAATAAACAATAAACAATAAACAATAAACAATAAACAATAAACAATAAACAATAAACAATAAACAATAAACAATAAACAATAAACAATAAACAATAAACAATAAACAATAAACAATAAACAATAAACAATAAACAATAAACAATAAACAATAAACAATAAACAATAAACAATAAACAATGAACAATGCACAAAATAGCCGATTTCCGAAACCGGGTGGGCTAAATGAGCATATTTATATTTTCAGCGTTAGTTCAGTTCCACTTGACACATTTTTGTATAATTTATTTTAAAATGGTAGAAACTGATGAAAAGTGTACTTCGACGGAAGTTTTGGCGAATTTCTAGATATCACCAGTTTATTTGCATAACACAAAATAAGGGATGTCACATGGCCACATTCCATGGGAAAATTTTGTTCATATCATATTTTCATCCGATCAATATAAAGCTCTTCTATTTTCACTGTGATATTGTAATTAGAGCGTAGATTTCTTAATTTTTGTGTTCGAAAACATAAACCATTTTTTCGTAATCAAAATTTCACATTTTAACGATTTGTTTTTTGTTTTTCAAATTTAAAACACTTTAGTGGAATTTTTCAATCAATACTTCAGTTGAAAATGAAGAAAAAAAATTATCAATTGCTCAAGTTTTTACCTGGTTTGATATTTATTTATAAACTAAGATTTTTTTGTTTGAAATCTGTGTTTTGGAAACGTTTATTTCAAATTTTATAAATAGACTCATTAGAAATTATTTTGACTCAGATTTATAGCTCAGAGTAAGGAGCATCTTTTTGAAAAAAAAATATCAATAACTCCCGAAAATATTATTGATTTGAAACTTTCATTGTGATTTGTATAGGACATTTTTCATTTATTTAATCAGTAAAATTTATTTATTTTGAGTAATAATTATGCTTATTCATTTCTTTATTCACTGTGTATTTTTGGTATTGTTATTAATTTTAGGTAAATTTGATTTCGATGCCCCCTCCTCCTTGGACGGGTCCTTCTCACGGGCCTGTTCCCTTCACTTTTACAACTGTTTCAAGAGCTCCGTTTATTTGTTTGTACCTTAATCTGCAGACTGATAAGTACTACTCTTCTTAATTTCCGCCCAAGAATCTTTCCACTTTTATCCTCTCCTAAATTACTGGTGTGCTCTAAGCCAACTTTCCTGTTGACTTTTTTTCTTGGCTCTCATCTCATTCGCCAGCTTCAAACAAAACACCTAAAAAAACCGACTCAAGTCTTCGGGTCTCAACTCGAGTTTGAATATCAACACCCTTCATTATATAAGCCGGGTTCGGGTAGCAATAACACACAAAAGTACAAATGTAAACGAATTTGTTCTGAATTAATTTGTGAGATTGAAAGTTATTTATGTTTGGGTGCTGAATCATTTATTAATTTGATGAAAGATAGCGACTGGGAACAGAACGAAAGATAACACACACATGGGTAGGCCGAAAGTCCCCGGACAAGTCCTATTGGATTGGAGGGTAGAGTGTTAGGGTCTGTCGTGAATAAACACACCCCTGCCTGGCTGGGATGGGAAAGCGAAAGGGAAAAGGGTGCCGCTTCATGATTTTTTTTTTTTTCGAAAAATTCGTACCCATGTTCGAGCGGAAGGAAGCCAGAGTACACGAGCACCATCATCATCAACGGACGAATGCAAACGGGGCCAGGAGTTCATTCATATGTAAATAATTCCATTCATGCCTAAGCCCGGATGATTTTTCCATTCCGAAATTCAAATTATTGTAAATGTTCCGAACAACAACGGAAGGAGGACGGAAAGATTCTGTCGGCTCGCGCGTCCGGAATTGGCGCGTGAATAATGACTTGTGGAAATATGCTTCATGTTTGGGATTTTTATTTGGCAGCATGAATTACTCATGTTGGTCAAATATTTGGGAATTTGTAGAAAAATTGAATGATGACCCTGATTATTCAAGAGTGATTCCGAATTCCAACAGACAGATGAAAAAGCAACATGACAATAATATAATTGGATTTATTTTTCAAATGATAAATTTATATTTCAACTCATATGTTTGTATAGAAAACACCATTAAACCAAACTATGAACGTCATTTTAAAACGATATTTTAACGAAATAAAGAACATTTCTCTGAACTTTTTTTTGGCTGGCGAACGGTGTACCATTTCTACGCAGTTTCCGTTCTACTCGACCATTCTTGAAAAGTTGAAATTGTTAGCGTTTTTTAGATTGCCATAAAACAGTTTTGATAAAAGAAATTTACAAATCAATGCGATAGCAAACAACCTTAACTTTCCATCTAAGAGGAAGAATGACCAAGGTGGTTAAAATCCTCTATAAATAAACAAAATAGAATAAAATAGAACTTCCCATCTGCATGAAAACTGCGATAAAAAAAGCAATATGAGGCCCTCAGCGCCAAAAAGGTAAAAGTGACAAAATGGTCGATTTTGAGTTAATGATGCCAAGCGATTTTTCATATTACATTGTTTTTTTTCGAATTTTTTGAATTTTATTTTCATACTTTTACATTCGAAAGAAAAATGATAATTCTCGAAAAATATATGGAAAATGCCCGAACACAACAATTTGAAAGTGTGTTTTCTCGAAATAAGCTTTTATGCATTTAAACTCCTTTGGCTCCAAAGGCCTCATATTTGATTTTCTATTGCGATTCTACCTTAGGGTGTCCGTCTTACCAGACTTTGCCTACTATCCACTAAGCATAATAACCCAAGTAACCATAAGGGGCCGTCCATAAATGATGTCACGCGTTAGGGGGGGAGGGGGGGGTTTCGATTTTTGTGACAATTTGTGACATGGGGGGTCTGCTTGAGCGTGACATCACTTATCATTACAAAAACTCAGCAAAACAATAACAAATAATTTTATCCTGAACTCAATAAAACTATACTTGCACCATTCATTTAATGAATAATAATATTCACGTTATCACTTTTGGTAAATGTTACGAGCATAAGAACGTTCACAAGAACACTTTCACTGCAACACGCAACACTCAGGAAAGTCTGTTCCACTAAAATTGAAGCAAAACGTGCTTGGCTATTCTAACCTGTGGAGAAGATTTGGATTGCGAATGGATTGAAGAAGAGGAACTAGATTTGGATGGTTTCAACATCGTCGCTGGTACTGCAGCTACTGCCTCGACTTTCCCGGCTATTGATATGGAAAATCATCAACATAATCCTTGGACTCATGATTGAAATGTGTTTTAAGCAATGATTAAAGGCTTATTAAAAGTGGGTAACCTTTTTTTCAATTCTTTAAATAAAACCGATGAATTTAAGAAAGCAACATTTTTTATCAAATTTCTAAAGGGTTGAAAATTTTAATCCAGGGGGGGGGGGGGGGGGTTAGGAAAACGTGACGTAATACAAAAGGGGGGTTACGGAATTTGTGACAATATGTGACAGAGGGGGGAGGGGGGGTAAATTTTTCTCCAAATTTTGCGTGACATCATTAATGAACAGCCCCTAAGCATTAAGCCAAAACCCTTAATCAGCATTAAATCAACATTTCTAATGCAAGTTAGCATGAAATCAACATTTCTAATGTAAGTTGGCATTATATCAACATTCATAATGCTTTTTAGTTTTATATAAGCATTATTAATGCATAGAAGCAAAAAAGAAAATTAGCACTAATGATAGCACTATATCACAGACACCAGATACTCAGACTGACCACTGAAGGCTGATTTTGGCGCTTGTTCCGCAGCGCTATCTACGGGTTATCGTGAAACTATCGGCCACATACACAAAAGGAAAAATCTCGATATATCACACACACATTTGCATTGTGCTATTTGTTTTTTTTTTACATCTAGCGATGAACACGGTCGTTTTTGATTACCTACTTTTGATAGAAAAAAAAATAACACTATATATTTCGAAAACCACTGAAGAACCGTTTTTGAATTGGAGCGCATTAGCCAAATGTGGTTAGAATTCAACCATAAAGCTTATAAAAAATACATCGACTTCGACAGAAATGAATGAAAACCTGAGATCTTCTGCACCACTTCCTTATTGCATTGTGGTTGAAAAATAATCATTTTATGACATCTTTGGCTTCATGTGTGAAGATTACTTTCAACTGCAGGATTTCGTTAACCCCGAAACCTCCGCCAAGGGTAAGTTCATGTTTCCCAAGTAGAAAAATATTGTGACAACTCAATTATTTGTAAATAGTTATGAATAGATCTAGAACTTGTTGAGAAAACGATAAATGACATCGTAAAAACATTCCACTGATGTATATTGCAAAACTACAGTATATTGAATGTGGCTTTAAATTATATTACTGTTTAGAACTGGTAAATCAGTTGAATGGACGAGATTCTTACAAAATTTTGTTGAATAATCATTTCAGTTAGAGTTTCTCCAAACCCTTCGCCTAGCCGAATTGTCGCATTTATAGAGGTTTACAAAAACTGGATAAAAAAAGAGTAGAGGTAATATTAGCAAAATTTGTAAATACGATATTTGACATTCCATAAAACGCAAGAAAATAAAAATGACTTTCGTTTGCATCAAGATAGAACTGTTCTTTTACCATTCAAAATTCGTTTTGGTGGTGTGGAAAGGCATTGAAATCGATGTATAAGTTTAGTTGGCATCGGTTATGGAACATTAAAATGACCCTTATTCAAAAGCTTTTTGAAGAATGGATTCATTTAGAAAACTAATTACTTTCGAAATATGGTTTTAACAAAACTTTGAATCAAAGAATTTGGTTGAATGTCAAAGGTGAAAAAATTTCGGAAGCAAAGAGAAATGGATTTGAAGCATACATTTTGAAATATTCCAAATTCAGTGCAGTTTTTCAACAATTTTATTTGAATAAAAGATTTTTAAGTTGACATTTCACACGCGCACTTGCTCTCGTGTACGGATTAAGATGGGGAAAAAAGTCTAAAAACATGGTCGCTTTTAAGGTTGATTTTCCAGTCCAGTCAAGAATTATGCCAAAATCTCGCGTGAGCTTTCATTACGTCGTATGAAACAAAATGTAAACAAACAGTTTTATTACGAAAAAAAAACGAAAATTGACTTAAACTAGTAGCAACTTCTTTCCAATTAGAATATTTGTAGCCTAGACAACATATTCTATATGTGAAATGCAAATTTTTGAAGTTATTTTGATAACTTTTGAAGCAATTTACTGTGAATTTTCAAGATGTTTCATACGATGTAATGAAAGCTCACGCGAAATGGTCATTACAGTTGTTTTTTGACATTTCTCACGCACATTTGAGCAGGGAAAATACCCGGTCGACAAACACGATCGTTTTTGAGGTTATTTTTCCAAAAATTTATAAGTTTTAGTAAAACTAGCAGAATTATATCACGAACACTTCCAGCGGCAAATAGGATTAAAGATCTTATCAATACATTCATCACATTTAAATATTATTCAATATATGTCAATAACTTATTTCACTCCTCAAACCTATCTAGGTACGAGCCAAGAGACAGTTAAGATAAATTAGAATTCAAGTTTTTCAAGGAGTTATATATAGTTTTTCTTTTTGGTCGCAGTCAACATTTCAGATTTAGACGAACAATTCTGAACTCAATGAATTATTTATAACAGACATTATAATTTTCATACTGTTACTCAGCCGGATAAATTAATTTTGAAATCAAAACTGAATCTCAAAATTAATTGGCTCTGAACTAAGGACCGCTATAACGTTGGGTTTTTCATCTCAATCAATCAACAGTCATTGTTTGTATAGCATTCATCTCTTATTATGATACAGTAAATTAAATTAAACAATTGACATTGAAGACAAAAACGATAATGAAAAGATTTGAGATAGAATTTTAAATACTAATAGGTGATTCAATCAAGACGGTTTTTATTTGGCTTGTTAATTATCAAGTGTAATTTTTTTCTTGATGAAGCACAGTAGTTTCACGATGCCCCGACAGATGGCGTATGATTCTGGGCGACTTGTAGATGTATGGATTCAAGCGCCACTGATCAGTCTGGGTATCTGGTGTCTGCGACTATATGCACATATAGAGCTCCTATATAAAGTTAACAAGCATTAAGATTGGTCGAAATGGTAAAGGCGCAAGGAAAGATAAAGGCTGATGCGGGATCCTCGGTTTGAGACTCATCAAATGTAATCCCTAATTCAATTATAATCACTTCTCATTTCACAGAAGAATTCATTAAGTAGGCATTATCCTTCATTCAGCAGGATTGCTGTTGTAGATAATAACTATTTTTCATTTTAATTATTCAAAAAATAATAATTAAATAAACAAAAGGTGTTCTAAGTATGCATGGTTAATGCTCTAATTCAGCATTTTTAATGCTTATTAAAGGCTTTGTTGTGATAGCACTTAATCAGCCCGCTATTTCGCCTTTTTAGCATTAAATCTGCATTATATACGCATACAGTGCAAAACAAGCATTAATACAGAGTTATACATGGGAATATAGTGTTGATTAAGGGCTATGTTTTAGTGCTTATGGTTACTTGGGAAGTTGGCGAAAATGGAAGAAGTTAGCATTGTAGAGTACGAAATGCGATTTGATAGTATGGAGAGGAAACTGCTTCGTGAACAAAAAAAAATCTCTGTGAAAACCGGGTTCGGTGAACAAAACTTTGGACCGGAAAGTCATACGTGCTAACTTTATAGACAGGACAAAATTTTTTAAATTAACAAACTGAAGAAAATCAAAATTCATATAAGTTTACTTTATTAATTTTCAAACAAATTTTCCCGATTGTACAGTCCCACTATGAAAATTTTTGATTTTTTATTTCAAATAAGTTTGCCTTTTTTCTCAAATCGAATTTTTTGTACTGAAAACAAAATTTTCTTAGGAACCCTTCAATTTTAATAAAAAAACATTGTTTGTATCATTTGTCCTTCACCCATTAGTGAAATTGACGGCGACAACATATTCATATCCATTTTTTTTAAATTTTTTTTTCAATCTTGATTTCAAACTAATCTATGGAAAGTTCGAAAAGGAATTCGAATTCTAAAGCTAAGTATAAATGCACAATTTTTACTAAATAAGCATTTGTTTTCTGTTTTCAGCATTTGAACAAGTACCTAGAATTCCATATTATTGTTTTTTTTTCAGTATCTTAATTATTGTTCAATTAATCAGTTCTTAACTTAGACTTTGTCAGTTCATATAAGTTTTCAATGATGAATTGAACATTTTTTATCATTATTATATAAAAACAATATTGTGAACTGCATAGACATAACCTTTCATAATGATAACTGAAAGAATAAAATATAAAAAAAAAAATAAAAAAGTCAGAGATCTGAGATTGAGAACTGGCTTCCTGGAAACAAAATTTAATATGTTCACCGTTTTCTCAAATTAATTTAATTTGTAACTAGGTTTGTGTTTTGAATGAATTCTCTTAAATTCAAAATGGATTTTTTTTTGCTGATGGAGAATTCAAAATTCAAATCGAAAATAAATGATTTTTTCCAAATTCATGTTTTATTTCTGACATGATCTGAAATTTATTTTGAAATATGGATTTAATATCTTTATTAAACTGGTTTCATTTTTAATGTAACATATCTATTTCCGCACTGATTTTTATTTCCGAAGACAAAAAATCTTGTTTTATTGAAATTTCAATTCGTATTCGTTTTCTAGTGTTTCGCCAATTTTGATTTCAAATATGTAAATAATATTGCAAAAAAACTATTTTCAAGCCAATTTCAAATTCAGGGTTAGGAACGTCTATTTGAACAATTAATTAATGACTTCCGGGAAAAAATATAGGTTTGAATATTTGTCTGTGTCATTGTCATAAGTATTAAAATAGTTTTAGAAACCAGTTTTATTTTATTTCTAGTTAAATTAAATTTTGAACCCCC
Organism: Uranotaenia lowii; assembly: GCF_029784155.1. NCBI lineage: Eukaryota > Metazoa > Arthropoda > Insecta > Diptera > Culicidae > Uranotaenia > Uranotaenia lowii. The sequence continues at coordinate 202,987,544 of NC_073693.1, read as the reverse complement.
TTCCCCCCTCCCCCTCCATGGACGGGTCCTTCGCAAGGGCATGCTGTCCATAGTACTGTAGGTAGAATTCGTCTCCGGGAAGGAATCAAGTCGTAACGAGCTAGCAAACAGCCAAATCGGACCAAAGAGCAGAATAGTGTGGCCAAAATCTGTGCTCGAAAGCTAAACGACCAGGTGCTTACCAAGTTCGACGGGTGTCTTTTGATGGACGATGAAACATGTATCAAGACTGACTTCGGACAAATCGCATGTCCAAAATTTTACTTGGCAACGGCTCAGGGGAATGTTCCAGCCAAGTTTAAATTTTTATTTGCCGACAAATTTGCACGGAAATTTATGATTTGGCAGGGCATTGCAGCTGTGGCAAAAAACGAAAGTTTCCTTTACAATTAAGACAATGACGTCGGAACTATACCAAAAAGCTGGTCAGATTTGGCAAGCTTAGCTTAGTTTAGCTTGATTGACTTCTCACATTCACCTGAATCATTGAACCCGAAATGTACTATCAATAAATTTTACAAAATTATTTTCGGGCTGCTACTCCGTGATTGACCGAGGCACTCAATTTTGACCAAAGGTCCTACAATTAACGCGCGTTTTTTTTTTTGCAGACCAAAATAAAAAGAATTCATGATTTTTAAGACACTGTTAGTAAACTTTAAGCGTTAAAAATCCATGATAGCTGCATTTTTCTTTCGAATATCGTGCAACATACTGTTCAACAAGCTGTTACAAGATTTGAATAGAACTAATTTATGTTTGTCCCAAACCCGTTGTAGGCCTTGAACTGTTATTGTAATTGTCTTTGAAATAAAGTATAAATAAGCTCGAGTAAACTTAATTATTTAGACTCTTTTATCAAAACATTCGAAAGCTTAATTTATAATACTCATGGTTCTAGTATATGTGTTTTCTATTCCATTGGCTTTGACTTACTTTAAGAAGAGCAATGTCTGGTTATCTATTTAATGGATATCTAAAAACTAAAACCTTCCAGCACTGCTTCCAGTACCGAACTTTCTACGTTAACTTTACCTTAAACTATTTATGAAAACGAGAAAAAACTTTTGAACAATGAAATAATAAACTTTGCACTTTTTTGTTAAAAGTAGGCGATTTATCAATAAAAACTCAAACAAAAAGCAAAAAAAACCAGTAAGGAAAAACCAATTTCTTCTCATGTCAATCAGGCCACCATCATTCTGGGTAGTTTTATCACAGTTCACAGTCTGTCAAATTTCTATGTAGCGAATAGTTAAACAAAGGCTGAAAAAGTGTTATAGATGCAAATATTCTACTTCTCCTATTGGCTGCTCTGAGACTTCTTTAAATGCTGGAACATAGTTACAGTTTGTCTTTATCCAACCAGTAAACTGAAGCAGCAATAAAGCTTTAGCTCAGCTTTTGTTCAGCAAATTACCGTCCTTAAGCAACCAAAATGTTTATTGGGAAACAAAATCTAAAAATATCATTTCACAAAAACCGCACCGCAACCTCAGCATTTCGAGTTTTTTTTCGGATCGGATATTTTGTACTTTTTGTAAACTTAACTTTAAAAATTAAGATATTTGAGATTATGAAATCACATAAATCAATAAAATATTTAAAATAATATGCATACATAAATATGTGCTGGTCTTTGCTGCAACACGATCTCAATATAAACTGATTTTTTGAGCACAATGTCCCTCGCCTACTGCTGACAGAACAGCTTGAAATGAAAAAAAAAAATCCGGCTCGAATGGCTGCGTTAAAGTTCTTCCATTCAGCCAGTCAGCTGTATACAAAAATTGCAAAAACTTATCGAATTATAGTTTTCCAGAAAACCGTAGGTAGAAAGAGACTTTTCCTTTTTACATACTAAACACATTTTCAATCCTTGGGGTTCCGAGTAGGCCTTGCTCGGGTGCGGACGCGTTTTTCAGTTTTCTCGTGCGCTACATTTTTTCTTTCTCAATAAAATACTAGTGGTTTTAGTTTAGTTCAAGGTGAAATTTACAGAAATTGAAGAATTGTTTTATCGAGTCAAGAAGAGATGATGTGATTTGTGATTTGTGGCTGAAAAAGTTTAGAATGCGAACGAAAACGGATGTCTTAATGCAAAGGCCGGTAGTCGGAGACAAAAAGAACAGGAAAACCCGGTGAGAGCTTTCCGATTTCCTTTTATACCTTGGACACTTTCCTATCGATTTGGCTGCTGTGCTTTTTTTTTCTTAAATCACTTAAATCACATCGAGTGGAGCAGCATTGTCTCGATTAGGTAATGTAAACATTAGTCTTTCTCTTTCCTCCTCATACAATACAATACAAAATAGCAATTTGGTTGGTCGTGGTTTTCACACACGAAATTCCAGTAGTTGATATTTGATATCACCATCATCGCCACAGACTTCGGTTGCTTTGATCGATTAAAATACAAGATGCGGAAAGCCGTTATGCGAAGTGATGTTTAAAAAAAAATTTCAATTTTTGAGTTGATGCTTTGCCATGAAAATTGAAAGTTGTCGGTCGTGTTAATTACAACAGCGTTTAAGTTGAATACTAATTTCAGAACAAGTAATAAGATCCAATAAGGATGGTTGGCAATGAATTTGATTCCTTTAAGAATTTGTTAAAATTCTTTTCATTTTGTTGTTGCCCAAAGTATTGCAGCCACAGTCTTAAATTTTTTGCTGGAACTTTCATTATGATTGTTATTTCTTACTATCATTTCTGTTCTTGATATTTAGTAAAATGGTTAAAACACTGAACTTAACTTAAAACACAGTTTAGCACACGTGCTTCTCTATACATTATATTCTTATTGTTTCTATTATCTATCGGTTTGCGGTTTATTTCTATAGTTATAGTCAGTAAAATACAAGCAATACAAATCATTTTATTATTTTCGTGTTGTTGTATTTACATGAACTTCAAAAGGCAGACCCCGTCGGTGGCCAGATTATAAAACAGATGAGGCCGTAGCATAGATAGGTATACCCAGAGTAACTATAAGGAAAATAATATGCATTGTGGTAAAATAAATAGATTTAGATAGATTTTGATAAATTTTGGTTGCTATAATTTGTTTTGTTTTTTGTTGATATTTATTTTTTGGTTTTTTACACTCTGTTACAGAAAAACTGTTCCTTAGGGTTGAAATGTGATTATTTAAATCTCATATAGTTAAATCGTGCATTATTCAGTGATGCCACTTTTCTCTTATTTTTCAGGGCATCACTAGATTGTATCAGTAAAGTCGTTTAAGAATGATATGAAGAGCAAGGGGTCCTGTTTTCTCCGAATATCCTTAATCCACCCAACTGCCCTCAGTTCCGCCCTAAAGAGAAATATTGGGCAATCATGAAATGCCTAAATGTTTCAGCCTAAAACAATGGACGAAGAAGGTGTGCGCCGCCTGATGGGCCGTGTTACAGGAAAAATTCGAGAATTCATTCAAATCCGTGACGAATAATTTTCTCCGTATTTTTTATCGAAAGTTTGAAGAAAACGCTACATTTGTATAAAAAAATCTTAAATTCAATAATAAATAACTGAAATGAAGGCAATTGTTTTTTTTCTTATTCTATCTGAAGCTAGCTTTAACTTAATTTTAACAAAATCTATTGAAATTACAGTGTACATTAAAAAAAACATGCATTTTAGATTTCCCAAAGTCATTCGAAAACAAGCTATAAGGCGATGCACATGGTTATCAATGAATCAAATCATCTAATTTATAACAACGATGCATGGATATGATGATTCAAAAAGTATGGAGCACACATTTTTAGAAGTTGCAGAGGAGAGGAAGTGAAAACTTTAAAATTCATCATATATTCACTTAATATATATTAAAATAAAGACAACTTGAAGCCTTGAAGTTAAGACCTGGTGAGACCCGGTTATTTATCAAATTAAATAATTTCGTAAATGTAAATCTAATATGTTTCCTAGTGAAGAAGAGAAAATTGACAAATTAATAACCGTCACTCATTTTTCATCCACTGCAAACCATTTGGCTTAATGTCATCAAATGCCAGAAAGTGTGACTCAGCAGCGGTTCCATGCCGTTTAATTGCAGGAAAAATGGTTTTAATTTCGAACGCACTTCCCCTGTCGCGTCCCAAAAGGTCGTTAAACATCAGAAAAGATTGCTGGGTACCTACTGTATGTGCGTATTCAATTTCTCAACGCTCTCAAAGGGATTCGCATATATGAAGGCCTAGGCCTACGAATTCTTCAGTTCACCCTCGCTCGCTCGCTCATCAACGGCCATCAACAAATGCCAATAACCGATTGTATGCAAACAAAAACAAGGTCCGAGGTAATCCGCTGAGAGAACGTGAACGTGAACCGTGAAATGCAATTCTCCTGTTTTGTTCAACTTTTTCGTTTTGCCCACCCCTCTTGCCTTAAAGGATTTGGGTATGAGGACGCCACCGGACACGTCATTAACGTTTATGAATAATCAGGATTTTCGAGAGTGGTATGGACTGAATTGTACCTAGAAGGTAGGTTAGGATAGGGTTGAAGGTCCTTCTTAGCAGATGCCACAAATGCGTCCTCGCTGAAGTAGATGGCTGTTGCGGTGCGAAGCCGTGTCGGTTCCATAATTGATACGAGTAATGGGCTCAATTTTTTTTTCTAAATGTTTGAGCGAAATTTATTTTTAAAATTGAAGCACATTTAAAAGGATCAAGGTAAAAAAAATGATAACACTAAGCAACAAAATTCACATTTTCCGAGGTGACCAACTGTGTGCATATTCATTTAGTATTTTTTCCATCAGCTTATGTTTTCGAGATGAGTTTTGAAAATAAGTAAAAATTTATTAAACAGATTTGTGCACTTTTTAGGCAATGCTATAGAACATTATCAATGTTTCTTAAATAAAGGTTTTAGGCGGCATCCATAAATTACGTAACGCAAAAACTGCACTTTTTTGACCCCCTCCCCCCCATATGTCACAAATCGTAACGCTTCGACGTACCCCCCTATGAAAATTACGTAACGCTAATAACTACCCCCCCCCCCCCCATTATTTTTAAATACTGATTTTCGATGGTAAAAAAAAAATAAAATTCTTCATAACGTTCTTAACGTTCTTCATAACGAAATCAATATCTATCCATATCGCTTGATGATAATTCTCTGATAAAATAAATTGAATGTCTTATTACGATTTGCTCTGTGCTTGTTAACTGATGATCTATCTTGTTTACTTTATTTTGTTCAAGGAGCAAAACTTGTTATGCAACCAAAATTGGATTTTTTTTTATCAATTGATAGAAAAAATAGTATTATTTCCGTATTAAGGTTGAATTGAGTTCATGGGGATAAGATATTCGATTTTCCAACAATTATTTCACGGATATTCAATACACATTTTAAGAAATCTATATAAGAATCTTTAAAGAGAAAAGGTTCCAATCCAGTTTCAATCATGTTGAAGCTCACAATTTATAAGCTGATTTTGGTTTGCTTATCATTCTGCTAAAATTGCATGACATCAAAATAGCTGCGGTGAAACTGAAATTTGTAAGAAAAAATCGTTACGTAACGATAAGTATACCTCCCCCCCTCCCCCATGTCACAATTCGTAACGCTCGAGCTTACTCCCTCCCCCCCCTAGGAGCGTTACGTAATTTATGGATGCCCCCTTAACTGAATGTTCAACTTTCTCCAAGACCGCGAATAATTTTGACTTCGAGGAAAAAAGCTTACTTTAAGTTTATTTTTTTCCAAATCTGCAAATCTGCAGTCGCGCCGTTTCCAGCCAGCGTCATCAGTCGTCCCGGCCCTGAGTTCGTCTGTGGTGACTGGTGACGAGGCTCCCCAGATCGCCTTTACAGGCAAGTACCTTTCGAACTCAAGATCCATTCCCTCGCGTGATGAGTTTCGCTTTCATGGAAACATGGCTGAACGACCGTACTATCTCGAGTCAGATATTTGGACCAGATTACGTTGTTTTTCGTTGTGACCGCAGTCCCCGTAATAGCAAGAAGAACACTGGAGGTGGTGTTTTAATTGCTGTAAAATCCAATTTCCATGCACTGCTCATTGACGATGACTCCTGGCACGACTTGGAACTTGTGTGGACCCGCATCGATCTTGGCAACCGAAAACTCTACGTATGCGTGCTCTGCCCATATTTGATAAACGGTCTAATGTGCCATGAACACCAATGCGAGAAAAACGCAAAATCAATGTTTTTATAATTTTTCTGCATCCTGATACTCAAAATAAAGTAGATTAATGTGCATAACAATCATTGTAGGTGTAGGACATAGGCGGTTGAGTTAAATCGCAAATTTAGATAAAGAATTTATGAAAAAAATTAATTTCAATCTCAGTAGCCACTTTATCAAATATAACGTGAACTAAAGTTGACAAATAGCTCTGAATTTGCCTGATGTGCATACGTTTTCAAATATTGCTGTGATTGCTCACGCCCATAACCACCAAGCCACAAGATCACAACAAGAAGGGATTAGAAAAACTTTCCATTCAAAGACACCGGTTGCTGCCATGGATGATCCAACACATCATGCACATTGTAGCATTGTAATTTATTTTTGATGGCTATTTAGTTCTGAGCGTGTAGTGATTGTGTTAATTCAAGCCAACATTCAATGTTTATAATTAAGAGTGTAACCTGTCAAACGAAAACACATGTGTAAACATAAACAAAAAGAGAAGAAAACAACATAGAACAGCAAAACAATTCACCGTTTCGGTTTGTGTCGCGCAGTCCGTTGCATCCCGAAGCCGTAAATTATAAAGGAACCGGTCGTTTCCCATCGGCGAGAGGTGAGCGAAAATAATTCGGAACAAACGGATTGGATAAACATCCATTCTTTTCAACTCCCAGGCATCTCGCCACAACATCCAGCGTCGAAGATGGTAGACTGTGCTGGTAGTCTTAATTCCAACGGCCCCAACTGGGTGAGTGACGATTAGCGCTTATGAAACTTTTGAGAAAAAGGAACAACATTTGGTTTTCTACAGGGCCGTTGTTGCAGAGCCGAGTGTCATTGTTCGGGAGCACAACGCACTATTAGTGCTCGTTTGGCCAAGTCGCAACAGAACCAGCTGGAAGCAGACAGCGGAAGTGCTCCGGGCAGTGGTGCGTGCCCGTGGAGCAGTGCAACCAGGCAGGGTTGCCAGAAAATCCGAGATATTAAGCTGTGATACACCTGTGCCGTCCGAGCTGTGATATGATTGTTGTTATTGTTTGGATGTTATGGTAGGAAACGGGCCCGTGAGTAGAAATTGTGTTAAGCTAGGCTAGGTTTTTAATGTGTCGTATAAGTAAAAATGTAAATTGCTACAAGTTTTGGGTTTTGAGTGTTTGTGTTTTGGGTAAAAGTTAGCCGTGCAGCACACACTGAGAGGCAGTGGTGCTCAACTTGTTTCATTGGCGCCCAACACAAAAACCCACTAAATTATGCTACCGCAAAAGTTAAAATATGTCTTGAATTTGTGATTTATGTTTTGAATTCGAGATTAATGTTGTATTTGGTGATTAATGCTAATCTTTATAATTTTGTGGATTTGATACTACTTTTTATTCTTATCGATACCCACATCAAATTATTTTTTTAATCTTAGCATAAGTTTTATGAAGTTCAGCATGCAATTAAATCATTTTTTTATAAGAAAATCTTTCTTTGAGAAGCTTTTCAAAAAATGATCAACGTAAAATCATCTCATGACCGACATTTTTGTGAGATATTGTTAAAGCTATGACCACAGAACCTTGTCTGTGTACTACATCGTCATCGATCCAGAAACACCGTAAGCCGAACGGGTAAATTCGAGCTTTCGTCAAGCGCAGTGAGCAACAACATATTTCACTACCTCCTCGCTTGATGTACACTTCAGCTATGTCTATCACCTAGGGTGATCAACAACGAAATCGTCATCGACCGTACAAAACACGCACAGCGTTACTTACTACACTACACCGAACGTGACAATATGCCCAACCAGAGCACTAGATAACGCCATCGCAAGCGGATTGAGCTCCTCCGCAGCGACAGTGCGGAACTCACTCTGCAAATCTGCTCCCTGAGCGACAGCAGTAACCTCCCAAAATTGACAACGCATATTGAAGCAGTACGGAGTGTGCAGGTTGCCGTCTGGACAGGCTCCTTTATAAATGGAGGTCACAAACAGGACCATGCAGACCGAAGAACACCTGGAAACGACTCTTCAGCGCTGAAGCGCTTGCCGTTCACGAACCGAGAGAAATCGTACTCTGTGTACTGGACGCAGCTCACAGAGAATTCCGACAAGAGATAGTATTGGAATGCCAAAGCTAGGTATCCCAATACAGCACCGAAAGATGTCACTTTGCACCCGTAAGACCTCCTGCGGGTCAGCCGTTAGTCAGGGCGGGAGAAACTGACCGTGTTCATGCGTTATGCAAACACGCCGTTACTGGAACGTGACAAACCAGCAAATCGCTCCTTTAAGCGAAACCGTTTGTGAGAAGGCATGCTGAACTTATTGTCATTTCCAAGGGAAGTAGCATAAATGGGGTCGCCAAGAAAACCCTCCATTCAAAAGCAACGCGATCTGGAGGCGCGGTAAAACCTCCATTCGGGCTCTTGGCGATCAGGGAACTAAATTCTCCCTTTCCACGGATTTGCTGCTTTTCCCTCTTTTTAATCACCATATTTTTAACCTCTTTTTAATTTTTATATTTGTTCAATGTTTTGTGTTTTTGAGCAAATTTGTAATGTTTAAGCTACTGTTTTGTGACTGTAACCGTAGCGGAGGCAAGAATTTGAAAGCTGGTACAGGAACGGTCAGAGACGATTTGCCAAGACTCGTTGGCGTTCGGTCAAGTCTTCCAGAAGTCGCTGGAGTAGTATTCTCGATTTGGGCCTTTAAGTTTCGATCTGGCAAGCATTGTTGTGGCTTGCGAAGTTTCGTGGTTGCCTTAGGGTGGCCAGACCGATGTCTCTGATCGTTGCCTAGGTATAGAGGTTTTGAATTTTTCATGAATCGTTTGTCTCCGATTCATGAAAAATTCTTCCGTTGCGGTAGTGTATGTAGCATTGTAATTTATTTTTGATGGCTATTTAGTTCTGAGCGTGTAGTGATTGTGTTAATTCAAGCCAACATTCAATGTTTATAATTAAGAGTGTAACCTGTCAAACGAAAACACATGTGTAAACATAAACAAAAAGAGAAGAAAACAACATAGAACAGCAAAACAATTCACCGTTTCGGTTTGTGTCGCGCAGTCCGTTGCATCCCGAAGCCGTAAATTATAAAGGAACCGGTCGTTTCCCATCGGCGAGAGGTGAGCGAAAATAATTCGGAACAAACGGATTGGATAAACATCCATTCTTTTCAACTCCCAGGCATCTCGCCACAACATCCAGCGTCGAAGATGGTAGACTGTGCTGGTAGTCTTAATTCCAACGGCCCCAACTGGGTGAGTGACGATTAGCGCTTATGAAACTTTTGAGAAAAAGGAACAACATTTGGTTTTCTACAGGGCCGTTGTTGCAGAGCCGAGTGTCATTGTTCGGGAGCACAACGCACTATTAGTGCTCGTTTGGCCAAGTCGCAACAGAACCAGCTGGAAGCAGACAGCGGAAGTGCTCCGGGCAGTGGTGCGTGCCCGTGGAGCAGTGCAACCAGGCAGGGTTGCCAGAAAATCCGAGATATTAAGCTGTGATACACCTGTGCCGTCCGAGCTGTGATATGATTGTTGTTATTGTTTGGATGTTATGGTAGGAAACGGGCCCGTGAGTAGAAATTGTGTTAAGCTAGCCTAGGTTTTTAATGTGTCGTATAAGTAAAAATGTAAATTGCTACAAGTTTTGGGTTTTGAGTGTTTGTGTTTTGGGTAAAAGTTAGCCGTGCAGCACACACTGAGAGGCAGTGGTGCTCAACTTGTTTCAACATTAGACAATTTATCAAATATATTGCACATTAGACAAATTTTCTTTAGGGTTGTATGCCTCTACCAATGGATTTTTTGAAAAATGAATGAAGTAGGGATATTATATAGAGTATAAGCTATCAAATGGCACAATTTTCTCCATTTTTAAAAAATGGCATATTAGACCGTTTATCAAATATGGGCAGTGCTGTACCTGCCCCCTGATCGCACACGAGATGTCACCCTGGCGGAGTCTCTTTCTCGCTGCATATCCAAAGTGAGTTCTCACTGCGCCCCCGAAGACGATATTCTCGTCATTGGTGACTTCAATATGCCCGGTTTGAAGTGGTGCTCCAACCATGGTAGCTTTTTGTACCTGCATCCTGTGCGCTCTACATTCTCGGCGCCTTCAAACATCATACTAGACTCCCTGAGTACGGCAACCTTGCGTCAAATTAACAGAGTTACTAACGAAAACGGCCGTATGTTGGATCTCTGCTTTGCTAGCGATGGGTCTCGCGTTCCGACCATTGAATCGGCTCCTGCTCCGTTCGTTAAGGCAGTTCAGCATCATCCAGCTCTAATGGTTTCGCTCGAGGTCACTGGATTGCGTGCTTCTGTCGAAAAATCAGCACCTTTCTATCTCGACTTCAAGAAAGCGGATTTCGATGCTATCTCCCATATCCTGGTCACCATCGACTGGGAATCTGAACTCAATCTATTGAATACCAATGCTGCGGCCGAAACCTTTTCGCATATCTTGAATTACGTTATCGACCGCCACGTGCCAAAGCGAACGTCTTCCGGGAATTTGCGGACTCCTTGGTTTACGAAAGAACTGCGTCGACTGAAGACGGCGAAGAGATGTGCTCTTAGAAATTACCATAAGCTCAAATCCTCCCAAACTAAGGATGTATATCGAAGACTGAACTCCGCTTATAAAAAAGCCAGTAAGCTTTGTTACCACAATTATCTTTTTCGAGTACAACGTAACCTCAAGTCCAACCCAAAATCGTTCTGGAAGCATGTCAAAAGTCAGCGGAATGAACCTGGTATTCCAACTCAAATGTTTCTGGATGGCAACACTGCGAACTCTGATGGCAGAATCTGTGCTCTCTTTGCTAAAAAATTCTCGAGTACCTTTGCTACTGCTTCAACATCCCCAGAACACGTGGAGAGTGCTGTTAGGAATGTTTCGCCACTCGGCTTCAGCATGAGCACGATTGTTGTAGAGGATGCGGTCATATCTAAAGCAGCGGCAAAGCTCAAAAACTCCCTCTCTACTGGCCCGGACGGTATACCATCTGCGGACCTTTACTTGGCTGGTTCCGCAGTTACTTAACTGGAAGTAAATTGACAGTTCGCACTGGAGACACTCTCTCCAGCCAGTTCTCTGCTTCCTAATCCTTCTTAATCTATGTTAACGATGTGCTCACACTCCTTAACGGCCCGAAACTTTGTTATGCTGATGATCTTAAACTGTTCTACGCCATAAACGGTCATTACGACATTGATTTTCTGCAAAACCAGTTTAATCTTTTCGCACAGTGGTTCGACATCAACTGCCTGCCTTTGAATCGCAGTAAATGTGCAGTCATCAGTTTCTCACGAAGACGGCAGCCTTTTTGCGCGGAGTACTTCTTAGGAGATGAGTCCATTGCGCGGGTGGACCACATCAATGATTTGGGCGTAATACTCGACCGTAAGCTGGAATTCAAAACACATACGAACTACGTCGTCGATAAAGCTTCTAGAAGCCTCGGATTTTTATTTCGAGTGGCCAAGGAATTCAAGGACGTGTATTGCCTGAAGAGCCTGTATTGCAGCATAGTTCGATCCATCCTCGAATACGCCTCAGCTGTCTGGTGTCCTTACTACCAGAACGGTAATGAGCGGCTCGAGGCTATCCAGAGGCGCTTTTTGCGTTATGCCCTCAGACACCTTAACTGGCAAGACCCGTTCCACATGCCAAGCTACGAACATCGATGTCGTCTTATAGACATGGATACTCTTCAAGCCCGAAGAAATGCAACACGAGCTTCTTTTGTTGCCGATCTACTGACATCGCGTATCGATTGTCCTACGCTGCTGGAAACAATTCCTCTTAGTGTGAGACCCCATGGACTGAGAAACCAGGACCTTCAACTGTATGTCCCCATTTGATTGAACAACTATGGAGCCAATAGTGCATTCATCGGTGTCATGAAAATGTTCAACCGCTTTTCCGAGCTCTTCGACTTCGACGATTCGCGGAATGTTTTCCGAAGAAATGTTTTAAGAATATCAAGAAATCGTTAATTAGATGTAAATTTTATGTAACTTTAACTTTAAGTCGTTATTTGGATCTATACTTGGTTCGTTGATTGAATAAACAAATAAACAAATAACCGAATTTTGATGAAATTTTTTCAAGGAAATTGAAACAAAATTGAATTTTTAGAATTTTGAAAAGCATAATTCAAGTCATTTTACAGGCTTCAACCAAGTTGTTAAATAAGTTTAAATCTTTAGTCTTATATATTCAATGATTTTCTTGAATGATGTCGGAAATTGTAATTATATCTATTGGAATTTCTAAAAATGGTAGAATTTATTTCTTTTTACAATGGAAATGCAAAATGAGAAAAACGTGTATAAACTCCGAGGAAATTCAATATCTTCCTTCCTACATGAATCAAATTTATGGTAATAAACCTTCCTTTTGTGAAAATGTCCGGAGGAATTCAGGCACCCCACAGGTCCACGGAGATACATATAACGCTTTTTCAACCCCCTTATATTTTGTAAACAATCCAGAAAAACACTAAATTACAATAGAAAATTTTGGAATTAATAGACATTTTTTGTTGATTACGAAATAGAGTTATGGCTGATTTTACCCTCAATTCCCTCATATTTTTCAATAAATAATGAAAAAAGTAAGTTCGGATTTGAACATTTTGAACCAAATGAGACTTATCTTGTTTGGTTTTTTTTTGAGGAATCGAACGAGGGCTATTTGAGTCACTGTACGTATTAGAAAATGTTGTTATGACGTAAAATCGCCTTCAATTTCCCAACATTTTTTAATAAATTCAGAAATAGCTTTTCCGGAAAATTTTGAGACATATCTTGTGGATCTAATGAAGGCTCTGTCAGCCACTAAACGTAACGGTAACTAGAGTTACGGCTGTTTTCTCCTCAATTCCTCTACAGTTTTCAAATTTTTCAGAAAAAGTGTATGTTCGTACTTGAAAATTTTAAACTAATGTAGACTTATCTTGCATGCTTTTTTTTTCGAGAAATCAAACCCCTTCATTTTTATACATCGTTGGATAGTTTTATTCTTGGCAATTTCAAAGATTACAGAAACACTGAAATACAGCAAAGCAGTCCAAAATTATAAATACCTACACGTTAAAAATGAATAATGAACCAAATATGTATCAAAATGTAAAACAAGCAGAGTATTTCCAAGAAAAAAAAATTTTGATCCAAAATTTTTGGATTCAACTGAGCAAAATGTGTACCAAGCGTAAAATATTTTTGATACCAATCCCATCAAAAGATGCGGATTTTTGTGCACTTAAACTTCACTGTTCCAAGATTGTATTTTTGTGGCAAATTGTAGTTTAACACACAATGAGTACATTTTACTCATTGTGTGTTAAACGACAATTTGTAACCAAAATACAATCTTTGAACAGCCATAACTTTTTTGTTTTAAGTCTAATCGAGTTGCAGTCTTCAGGTGAAATGTTAGTCTTGATTGAAATTTTTATAAAATCTACATAATCAAGCAATAAATTCGTAAAGACAAAAATGTATGATGAAAAACCAGTTTTTTTATGCTTCTTTATAACACTATGTCTCAGAATCCCTTTCACACTTGAGATCAGTGCAACCCTTTCCTGTTGTCCGATTCCGCTCAAATTTGGCATACGGCCTTCTGAAGACTTCCTTAAACCATCCAAGTCTATTTTTGCAAGTATTTTGATTTTAAAGTAGGTATTTATTAAGACAAATTTGATAAATTAAATTAAAAAATATCCTAAATTGTGATTTTTACTAAGCATTGAACCGTAAATAGCTCTTCACACGATGATACAAACAACATGCTTTGTTTAGCAAAGTTAAATCCGCATCTTTTGATGGCATTGGTATCAAAAATATTTTACCCTTGGTACACATTTTGGTCAGTTGAATTCAAATTTTTGGACCGAACAATTTTTTTTTCTTGGAAATAGCTTGCTTGTTTTACATTTTGATACAAATGTGGTTCATTTTTCATTTTTTACGTATAGTATTTAACTCGAACAAAATTAAAAAAATATAAAATATATAAATTTCATGAAAATTTTTGGACTCAGAATTTATTTAAAATCAAATCTTTTGAAAGTGGACTTTTTTCAAAGATCGCGCTTGCGGAACCTCCAAACATATTTTTTTCAGTCGGCCCCATACAAAAGTTTGTTCTGCACATCCTAATCTACCATTTGGAGGGTGAGCCCCCAGATTCCCAGAAGTTATGCAATTTTGGGACACCCTAATGTGCATTGGTCGTTGCGGATCTCCTTACATCGAGGATTGACTCACTGCCCCTCGCTGCTGGAAGCTATTCCTCTCAACGAGCGACTGCGAGGATTGAGAAACCAGAATCTGCAACTCTACGCTCTCGTTCGGCTAAATAACTATGGAACTAATAGCGCTCTTATAGGCATCCTAAAAACCTTCAATCGTTTTTCGGAAAACTTTGACTTTGGCGTTCCCAGAAATGTTTTCCGTTAAAACATATTGATCAAGTCAAGAAAAACGTAGATTTATGTTAATTTTTATTTGTTACCTATAATTAAGTTATCATTAGGATCTAAATTTGATCCATTGATTTTTATACAATAAACAATACTAAGTTTCGGATAATCCGGATATGTTGAGGAATTACTTATTCAGTTATAAATTGATCTAGTGATTTTTTTACATACATGCTCCGATGAATTGTCCCATGTCTTTGCTCTGTACTAAATAGCTAAAGCATGGATCATCTTAAATCTGGACGCACTGTTTATTATATCATGGCGCTCCTAGTTGTCGGATCTGGAGAGCTTTGACAGTAATTTGTTTTGGAATGTTTCCGCCATCAGTGCTGAAAGTTTCACTACAATTTGTTTGAAAAAGTTACACGTGATGGAAGCCGCAAGACGAAAATAAATTTTGGACACCCACGTTAAAAACCCAACGTGGTCGGGTTCAAAAATCGCGATATCGTTTGAAATAGTCAAATCGACTGTGTGCAGCGTTCTCTAACGTTTCCGTGAGATGCATACTATTGATCGACAGGTTCATACCAAGCGTCATAGTTGAACTAAGAATCGGAAACTGCCTTTGGAGGTTTTAAGAACGATCAGGGCAAACTCAGGGCAGTCGGACTATGACATAGCCAAGAAATTCAATGCCGAACGGTGCACCGTTAGAAGAATTCGTCTGCGCGAAGGAATCCGATCCTATCGGGCCAGTAAGCAATCAAACCGGACATTGAAGCAGAATGTCCGGACGTGCCCGGAAGTTATACAACAAGATTCCAACGAAGTACGACGGATGCATCCTCATGGATGACGAAACGTACGTGAAGATGGATTTGGGACAGCTTCCTGGCCAAAAATATTTTAAAGCCAGTGCCAGTGGTTGAAGTGATTTCCTCGGCAAGTTCAAATTCGTTTTTGCCGATAATTTTGCAAGAAAGTGTTTGATCAGGCAAGGTATTTGCAGCTGCGGGAGAAAAGGCCCAGTTTTTATGACAAACAAGACCATGGTCTCCAAGATGTACAAGGAGGAGAAAACGTATTCTTCCGTACAAAAGACCAGTAAAATTTTGGCCTGACACTACACCAAAGAGATACTACAGTGGTATCGGGACAACGGGTGGATTTTGTCGAAAAGGACATCAACCTACCCAACTGGCCTCAATTCCGCCCTATCGAAAAATATTGGGCAATTGTCAAGCAGAAGATAAAGAAGAATGGTAGGTCGACTCGGGATGCAACAGAGATGACGAGATGGTGGAAAGAAATGGCCGCTGAGGTCAGCGAACAGGGTGTCCAAACTATGATGAGTGGTATTCGACAAAATATTCGAAATTTCATCAAAACCACACTGGGATATTTATTAAAATTATTTTTCCTTTTAAGTGCAAGAAAAAACCTACATTTTAAGTACAAAACATTTTATTTCGTTTACAAAGTTCCGAGATAAAACCCATTTTATTGGGTGAAGATTTAAGCTAATGCATTAAATTGAGGTAGGCGAAAACTATCGCACAGTATGAGATACAGGTTTAAACAAAGATTAAAAAAAAGATCGTCGAAGCCTTAACTTTAAGAAAGTTTGAAATCCAGTTTGGAAGATTTAATACAATCAAACAAATTTTCCATTTTGAACTTCGAATGGGTCATATGAATGACACGCTTAGTTCACCTAGTTGTTGATTTTATTTATGAAACCACTTAAGTGACTTAGTTTGATATTTTATGAAAAATGTAACTTTAAGCATAACTTTTAAAAACGGTTTGTTTAGTGGCCGAATGACAAAAACTATGAACACTTTGCTCACCTAACGACAACCTACCAGTTCACCAGCCTTTAAACCGCACTCCAGCCAGACACAAAAAGCGAGGGACAATTCATGGGCTCAATTGCACCCTGGGCCAATTTATGTGAGCACGCTTCCGATAAATTTGTCATTTTGCATTTTATGACAGTCTTGGATACCTATTGGGGTTGAGGTTGGAAGGTGGCTTTAAATCTGATCAGCCCAACTGGGTGCCAGCAAATGCGGATTCGACAAGAGGTAGCCCCAATGTTACATTTAGTTGCATTGTGCTAGAGTTTTAGATTCAAGTGCATCGGTTGTTTGTTTTTAGACAGAATCAATTTTATTTGAATCCAGGGGGCATTTTTTGTTGGGCGCGGTAGGAATGCAAACAAATTTTAGAAAGGCAAACTGGAGCTCGGAGGGTTTCTAGGAATGATGATAACATCTAAGTCAAGTCAGTCGTATTCTAGTCATTCACCGGGAATTAATTTGCCTTGAAATTTGTGACACAAACAAACCAAAAACGAACGATAATTTATCATAATAAAAATAAAAAAATCAACTTTCCCGGGTTTAATTACTTCTGAATACTTGTCCCGGTTCTACGTGACGTTCCAATTGGAAAAGTCAACCGACCAAAGATGACTGTCATTTCCACAATCATAGCGTGGAAATTAAAATACTTCCACGGAGCCGGAATCAACAATCACACCCCTTCCAGGGTGATGGCTTCTCCAACAACAAGCAAACGCGGAGGAGCTAAGGATGAAAAAAAAAACTTTTCTCCACCATCATCGTCATGATCGCATTTTAAGTCATTCATCAGGGCGGACTTTGCCTTTCGACAAGCGAGTCCAATTCAACTTTAATTTTGTTTTTGTGCCGCCTAAAACGAAAAGCGCGGGGTCAGGCTAGGACCAAAGAAAGGCTGCTGCATAAATACGGGAGAAATTAAAATTCCCGGCACCTTCATCAAATGTTTATTCACACGAACAAAGTGAGGCTTGTGTTAAATGCGAAAGGAAATAGCCGAGCGTTTTGGGCTGACACTGAGGAATTTGCAATGCATGCTGCAGGACACAACAACACTAGTCGCGTCGCGTCGCATTCACCCCTTCATCATAATGGGCTCGACTGATGCGGGATTTCCGAGTGACCCCTTTTTTCTGCTCCTAAGTTTTCGCAAATAAGTACACACCCCGACGCTTGAAAAACACACAGAGAAAAGGTTTTTTTTTCTCCTCGTCGCACTGGAATTTTTGGTAGGGGAAAGTGTTCCTAAATGCGCCTAACGGGTTAAATGCGCCTTCGGCCCTTTGGGGAAATGACTGGCCAAACAACATATCAAATCAATGCGTTCCCAAGTAACACAGATTATGCCAACTAGCATTAGGAAGTTTTATTATGGTTTAATTATGGCATTTTTTTGTGCAGCTCGTTTTATGGCGGTTTTATTATGGTCATGCAGAATGCTTATAATTTTTTTTCGACCATATGTTTTCGGATGGTTTTGAAAACGCTAATAAAACTTTTATTAAACATGCTGTTTTAGTTGTTTTGAAAGAGTTGTGAATGCTTTTTTTAAACTATAATAAAACACAAACCTAGAAGTTTGCTCCAAGCTTTCTTTTGCATGTTCTATAATAGCACTCAGTGCATGATTATTAAACCGCCATAAAACTTAGTGACAGTTCTCGATCAAGATGTCAAAACAGGACACGCTCAGATTAGATAGCACATATTTGAATTGGAACTCCCATTTTTACACATTTTTGGTAAGTTATGCGTGTTGGTTTTGAGTTAAAATAAAAAAAAATACATCTTTGAAAACTTGAAATCACCGAAAGTGGTATGAATATCTTTACAATATGAGTATTGAGTGAAAGGGCCCAAATAGTAGGAAAAAAATTGTTGCTTGACGCCATCATTAATATCGTGAAACCTTCACAATATGGTTATTAGGTGAAAGTAATAAACGAGTAGAAGTCAAATTTCGTTGCCCGTCGCCATCTTAAATCCGAGATGGCGGCTACCACTCAACTTGAAAATACTGTAAATGACTGAAAATTGCAGAAAACCTATATTATAGGGGTATAAGTTGAAAGAAATCAACCGGGAGAAGTTGAATTTCGCTATCTGACGCCATCTTGAAATCCAAGATGGTGGCTTCCGCTAAACTTGAAATGTAATAAATGACTTAAAATGACATGAAACCCAGGTGGTAGTGGGTGGGAGGGCTTAACGAGTAGAAGTCGAATATTGCTATCTTACGCCATCTTGAAATCCAAGATGGCAGCTTTCGATAAACTTTAAAAATGCTCTAAATCATTGAATATCGCATGAAACCTCCAAAATATGGGTGTTTGTCAATTGGGATAAGCTATAAAAAATTTATTTTTGCATTCTGTCGCTATCTTGAAATCCAAGATGGTGGCTTCAGCTGAACTTAAAAATACTGTAAATGAATGAAAATAGCATGAAACTCCCAACTATATTGTATTGGGTGCTAAGGCTAAATGATAGAAGTCAAATATCTCTTTTCGCGTTTCTCTGAAAATCTGTAGGGGGAAGTGTTCCTAAATGCGCATATTGGGTAATATGCGCATACAGCCGATTGACGATATGGCTGGAGATTCATCATATCTAATCAGTGCAGTTTGAGGGTAATACGCTTTTAACACAAGGCATGAAAAAATTAAATTGTTATATAAAGTCGAAAAAATTTAAAAATTCAAACAAAATTTTTGTCAGTTTTGTTCTAATATATTGAACTTTAATTATCGTGCGTACAGAATCTGTGAACAAAATTTTTAATGGTTTTTCTTTCTTATCCAACTGGAAATCGGAAAATCAACAAATTGAAGCGTTTGGCAAAGTTGTAGATGATAAGATATTGCAATAAGAGACTGGTTCTTAATGCCCATATCAAGGCAGGTTAAATGCCTATATCAAGAAAAATAGATTAGTCTTATAAATTTTTTACTTTTTATCATTTAAACATTAAATCTACGCTCAAATAACGATCTTACAGCGAAAAAAGAAGAATTTTATACTGATCCGATTAAAATACGATATGAACAAAATATTACCATGAAATATGGCCATATGGCATACTTAACTATGTTTCATGCAAAAGAACTAGTGATGCAAAAAATTTCCTCAAAATTTCAGCCTTGACGTATGCTTAACATCCGTTTCTACCATTTTCAATTAAATAATATAAAAATATTGCAAGTGTTCATGAAATATAGCTTAAAATATAAATATGCGCATTTAGCCCGCCAGTTTCGGAAATCGGCTAATTTGACTTCTTTTATTATAAAATTAATTTAACAAAAACTGTAAGAGATTTTAACAGAAAAATTGCTCTGATGTATGTAAAACAGATGTCCACTCATGTGTATATTGTTTTCAGACTCCTATCTATTGGAATATGGGAGAAAATGAGTGCTATCCTTAATATGCGCATATAACCCGCCTCTCCCCTAAGTGACTGAAAATCACACAAAAACCACCACAATACAGACCCCATTCGTTTTTGGCAACATTCGATTTTGGCAACATCGAATTTGGCACATGTGCCTAAATCAGACGGTAAACAGAAACAACATAAACTTATAGTTTTCGCTAGAATAAGACCAATACAATTTAAACATAATAGCATGATAGGAATAATAGAATTACATAAATGGCAAAAAAATCAAAAACTATAAACAAAACAAGAAAAGTGCTAAATGCATTAGAAACATAATGAAAAAAGTAATAAAAGTGATTTAAAATTATCTAAATTGTCTTAAAATAGTAGTTTTAATGTAGTATTACGTGAAAAAAGTTGTGTTCAAGCGATTTTCATTGATTAACAATATTTTAAATTCAGTGGAAGCTGCCATCTTGGATTTCAAGATGGCGTCGGAAAGAAAAAAATCGACTTCTTGTTTAGCCCTTTCACCCAATACCCGTATAGTGGTGGTTTAATGCGACTTTTTGTCAGCATTAAGCATTAAAAGTTGAGCGGATGCCGCCATCTTGGATTTCAAGATGGCGTCTGATAGCTAAATTCAACTTCTACTCGTTTAGCCCTTTCACCCGATACCCATTTTGTTGGGGTTTCATGCGATTTCAAGTCATTTACACCATTTTAAAGTTCAGCGGAAGCCGCCATCTTGGATTTCAAGATGGCGTCAGACAACGAAATTTGACTTCAACTCATAATTTATTCCACGGGTCATTCAAAACCAATCCCTTTTCATTCAAAAAGTCTGTCCTCATTTACTGTACTAATGATTAACAACTCAGAAATGAGGAACTCAACCTTAGCGTGTAATTGGTTGGCTTGCGAGAGAAACGTCAAATCGTAGCTTTTTTTGGGGTCATCATTAAACCATAATAAAACTATGAATTGACTCACGCCATGTTGGTTGCAAAATCGAAGGGCAAAAAATGACGCCATGTTGATGGATTCACAATGCAAGCATTGGAAAATATTTTTTCAGGCCTTTTTCCATCAATTCCATCATGATTGACCATCAGATTTAACGAGGCGCATTTATTTTAAGATACTATTTCATATACATTTTACCTAAAATCTTGACTGGCAGTAGAAAAGAAGCTCAATATATGGTTAAAACATTGGTTTTTTTAGCTATTAATTTTACCAGATCATATCTGAATAATGCAATCATCATTCATCAACCATTATGGTTGCTGGAAAAAATAAAAAAAAATTCCGAGAACTGACAGAACCGAAAAAAAATAAAAATTTCTAACATGTTTTATAATAGCTTTTTAAAAGCTTTGGTGACCAATATTGATGACCAACAATTATATGTCTTGATGACGTTTCTAGGGTAGGGCCAAATAGCCTGATTTTGGCTTTATTAGAGTCCAGGTGATGTTATAGAATGCTCTTTAGCTTTTTATGAAGATTAATGCGATAGTCCAAACGATATTTTGCTGACCATAATAAAGCTAAAATTGTTACTTGGGTTTTGAAGGTAATACGCTTGAAACTTATAGCATGAATAAATTTTATGAATTTACAAACTCAAAAAAAAAATCAAATTTTTGATACCTCTTGATGTAGGATTTTGACTTTTAAAAATTAGATATACGTAAAGCAGTCCAAATCAAAAACTTGGATTATTTTTGTTTCTTATCGTGAAAAACATAAAAAATACAGCAAATTTAAGCTTTTATGAAATTTTAATAATGAATGGAAATTGGAATAAGAGAGTGTTTTTGTATGCCCCATCATGTTTGTAAAATGTCTCTATCCTAAAACAACATGTTAAATAGATTTTTTTTTTATAACTTATTCTTCGAGTTTAAGCCCTAATCAGCTCCTTGAGAGAGAATTGAAGATTTTAATAGAAAGATTTGATAATTTTTTTCTAATTTATATTCATTTACCCAAACTTTTATATTATTTCATAAAATTATAAAGGACATATATTTATATAAAATTACAGCTTTGTCGTCTGAGAGTTTTAAGATTTAAGCATTTTCAAAACAATTAAACGATAATATTGCCAGAGAAACTGAAATTTTGCTTCATACATAAATAGGCGCTTTAAGACCGCACGGTTTCGTTCTCTACAAACTTCTACGTACTAAGTTCTCTAAAAAACTGAAGAAGTTTTCAACTTTAAAATAATTCCGATGTGTAGCAATTATTTGTCTGCTTTGTGCCTATATTTGATAAAATATTTAATAATATCAGTATTCTTGTGTATTCTATAGGCGCATATAGCCTACTTTGCCCTTACCACTTTTTGGTCTCAGTCACCAGATTTTCGTCCTGCTAGAATTACAACAAGCAGGCGCTGCTGTTGCGTCTACGTGGTGTTGAAGTTGAGTTCTTTTAGGGTTTGGAATAAATGTAAAAATAACCTGACAAAAATTAGTTGGTAAGAATTCAGATTTCTCTCACTTGAATTAAACACATATCTTTAAGGGATACGACCCGGAATTTGACATTTTTTTTCGGGAATTTAACAACACGGTCATTCTGCCCAAGACCCCGAATTCGACATATCCAACCGATGGGTCTTTCATCCGACATCCCATTCTTCTGCAGCGATGGCGGGCTTCGATACTTCGCCCAACGCTATATTCGCAAACAAAGGTTTCTCTTAGAAGGAGAAACCACATGCGGGACGCGAGCGGAGCACACCATCTCAATTTCTCTCATACCGCTCGAGCTATTATGTCGTTCGTAGTCATGCTATTCAGCATTAGAGAAATTGAGTTGGTGTGCATCGTCCGAATCTTACGCACAAAATTTCTCCATTTAGTAGCATTGCCTCAAACTTTTGGCCTATGCCCAAACCGCGATCGTTTTGTGCTAGAATTTTAAAGGGTAACAATACGACGCAAGCGAGAATCTGTCATATAATTTTGTAGTAAATTTGGAAAAGGGCGAACGCGCCAAATGTAAACGGATCTAGCGTTACATTTCATAAGGGCGAAACTAGCAGTTAGCTCGAAACGAGAAAAACGCGTTGAACATGTCGGAACATTTCTAGAGTTTGTTTTGATTAGGTTTTGAATTATTTGTTGCAAACGTTTCATAAACATGTATTTTATCTTTAGTAAAAAATTGGTTTCAATTTATCATAAAATAACTTTTACACAATGATTTGAAATTAGGGCGCATGACGACTTTCTCATTTTCGAGTGCAATTTGGTTTTTGCGACTTTTTGCACTGCACTGGATTAGCGTGCAAAACAAAGGTCGCAAAAAACAGTTCGTCGTGTTGGTTCTTGCGACATAATGCATTTTCACCAGAAAATGCTTCGGTGAGTTTTAAAAGTTTGAAATTTTCAATGAAATTAGTTACCAATGGTGGTTCTAGGTATTTTAGGAGGATGAACGGTTCCATTTTTATGCTGGATAAGTTGAATGAACGATAGTTTCATGGCTAAACAAATTTTAACATGATATTTTGTTACCGCAGTGGCAACCAGATTTGGAAAAGTTTTCGCAATTGAACGGTTAGAGTTTTGGTAAGAAATTTACATCCGGATAGAAACCTGATGGACAGTTCCTTGCCGCACCGATATTAGGATGCAGCATCGATGGAGAAAGGATAGCTTCGCTGGAAGCGGGTAGAGATTTGGACAAAGCCCACTCTATACAATTGTTGTGCAATTCATATGAAGATTTTGTAGAGCGCATATCACCCGCAGGGATCCGGACAACACCTAATGGATTCAAACGTAAGTCCTCTTTCTATTATGTTCTTTTTTGAGATGTTTGGAAAATTGTCACATGTGGAGAATCCTCCCAAATCACTTGCTAATAATGCACTTTTTAGAAAGTAATATTATGTTAGAAATTACGTAATTGGAGCTAGGGAGCAGGGATAAGCGAAGTTGAAGTTAAAATAAATCGAATTTTGAGATAAATTTTATCTACTTGCAAAACGACGTTTGCGCCAAACACGTAATGCAAAAGGTTGTAAGTGCATTATTATACGAGCAACTTAATTAAAATATTTGTTGAATACACTAGCATGTTTCGCATCATTTTTTAAATTTCATACAAAATTTTCAGACAATTCTGAGTAATATTTTAAACAGTTGGATTAAAAATGTAGTGAAAAACTTCAGCAGCTATTTACTCGAAACACCTCAGGAGGTCCATACGACCTAATCAAAACAAACTCTAGATTTAATCAAATCTTGTTGGAACATCGATGGGGAAGAGGGGGTCAATAAAAAAAAATTGTGAAATACAAACAAATTGTAATAAATAGCCCGAAAGTTTGTGTGCAACAAAATTGCATATCACACAATTGCACTAAATCTGTAAATCGAGTAATTTTTATCAAATAAATCAATAAAATCAAGAGTTCAAAAGGTGAAATAACTCCCATCTTCCAAAATTTGATTTTGAATCTTGTATCCTTTAGGATTTTTGATTTTTTTCAAAGTTTTTATAAAATATTTCAAACTTATTTATCTTCCCCTTCGGGTTTTTTTTGTAAATTTCAGGGAAACAAAAGAAGAAATTGAGCTGTAATGCAGGTCTTCGAACGGTTTTTTTTACTCAGCTGACAATTCATGCTGGGTAGGGAAAATATAATCTTATTGGAAAAAATAATGTCATACTGGGATCAATTCATCTAATAGTAGCAGGTAAACTGACTAGTTGTTGAAGACAAATATCAAAAATACATATTTTAAATATTGTCGAATATAAGTTGTTATTAAGAAAATTAACAAAATTGACAAAACATATTGTCAAAATTGATGAAACAGAAAAAACTGTCCAAATCGACATCATTAAAAAATTGACAAAATTGATAAAATTTACAAAGTTGACAAATTCGACAAATTTGACAACATTGACAAACTCGACAAAATGGAAAAAATTTACAAAATTCACAAAATTGACAAAATTGACAAAATTGAAAAAATTGACAAAATTGACAAAATTGACAAAATTGAAAAAATTGACAAAATTGACAAAATTGACAAAATTGACAAAATTTACTAAATTGACAAAATTGACAAAATTGACAAAATTGACAAAATTGACAAAATTGACAAAATTGACAAAATTGATAAAATTGACAAAATTGACAAAATTGACAAAATTGACAAAATTGACAAAATTGACAAAATTGACAAAATTGACAAAATTGACAAAATTGACAAAATTGACAAAATTGACAAAATTGACAAAATTGACAAAATTGACAAAATTGACAAAATTGACAAAATTGACAAAATTGACAAAATTGACAAAATTGACAAAATTGACAAAATTGACAAAATTGACAAAATTGACAAAATTGACAAAATTGACAAAATTGACAAAATTGAAAAAATTGACAAAATTGACCAAATTGTCCAAATTGACAAAATTGACAAAATTGACAAAATTGACAAAATTGACAAAATTGACACAATTGACAAAATTGACAAAATTGACAAAATTGACAAAATTGACCAAATTGACCAAATTGACAAAATTGACAAAAATGACAAAATTGACAAAATTGACAAAATTGACAAAATTGACAAAATTGACAAAATTGACAAAATTGACAAAATTGACAAAATTGACAAAATTGACAAAATTGACAAAATTGACAAAATTGACAAAATTGACAAAATTGACAAAATTGACAAAATTGACAAAATTGACAAAATTGACAAAATTGACAAAATTGACAAAATTGACAAAATTGACAAAATTGACAAAATTGACAAAATTGACAAAATTGACAAAATTGACAAAATTTACAAAATTGACAAAATTGACAAAATTGACAAAATTGACAAAATTGACGAAATTGACACAATTGACAAAATTGACAAAATTGACAAAATTGACAAAATTGACAAAATTGACAAATTTGACAAAATTGACAAAATTGACAAAATTGACAAAATTGACAAAATTGACAAAATTGACAAAATTGACAAAATTGACAAAATCGACAAAATTGACCAAATTGACCAAATTGACAAAATTGACAAAATTGACAAAATTGACAAAATTGACAAAATTGACAAAATTGACACAATTGACAAAATTGACAAAATTGACAAAATTGACCAAATTGACAAAAATGACAAAATTGACAAAATTGACAAAATTGACAAAATTGACAAAATTGACAAAATTGACAAAATTGACAAAATTGACAAAATTGACAAAATTGACAAAATTGACAAAATTGACAAAATTGACAAAATTGACAAAATTGACAAAATTGACAAAATTGACAAAATTGACAAAATTGACAAAATTGACAAAATTGACAAAATTGACAAAATTGACAAAATTGACAAAATTGACAAAATTGACCAAAATGACAAAATTGAAAAAACTGACAAAATTGACAAAATTAACAAAATTGACAAAATTATTAAAATTGACAAAATTGATAAAATTGACAAGATGGAAAAAAAATCGACAAAATTGATGCTGCCTTCACTTGAGAGGTTGAATTATTTGAAACACATGGCTAGGCATCTTTTTTTAAATTCTTTTCTTTATTTTAAGACCTCTTCTATTTTATATGTTTATTATTTTGTGTCATGTGTATCCAAATATAATATACAGGCTGTAAGAAAGTCTACAATCCAACGTCAAGTGTATTAAATCGGGTTTTTTTTTATAATTAACATACTTAACAAGTGATTGAAATCAAATAAGGTACCCCGGGGCAAGTGCAAACATTCAACTTTTTTCTATTACAAAAAATAATTGGTAAATTTATGGTAGAAATTTATGTTTAAACCTAAAAACAATCTCAAATAGATAAATCAAAATTTCTTCAAATTAATCACTAAAACACTGCTCTGTTTGATAATACACGAATTCAAGTATGTACTAAACATGAAAAGTGTGTTTTTGATTTGCATATTTTGGCTTCACAGAAGGACATTCAAATCCGATTTTTTGTTGAAAGGTGAGTGTTTGGGACTGATATTCAAGTAAAAGCAGAAAATTTATGATACACGGAAAATAATAAAAAGGTAAAATTTACCGAGATAGCGAGTTGAACGCTCGTGAAGGTAACTTTTACTTCTTCGAGGTGAAACTCAGTTCACAGCGAGGTAAAATTCGTGATTGAACAAAAGATTACGATTCACTGAGAAAAAAGTGAATTCTCAAAAGGTAAATCTAACCACGTAGAAAGGTGAAGTTTACCTGAAGTGAACCGAATAAAAAGGTACGATTTACCGAGAAAAATGGTGAAAGTTACTTTGTAGCGATCAGGTCATGTTGACCTGGATTGAGCTATACAAAACGATACAACCCAAGTAACCAAAAGTCTCATATCTACTTAAACTCGTGCCTCCAAAGTTCGAATTTCACTGAACAAAGGTTCCAAAGGAAATTGGTACCGAATTTTCTCGAATGTGAGCATGAAAGCTACAAAAGGTTCCACAAATAGCCTTCTATGGACTTGAAGTTCCAAAAAGTTCCTCAAATAGCTTTTTTGTGACATGCCAATCGCACCCACACAGTTTAAAAGTTACAAATGAGTTCTCAAATAGCTTTCTGTAGACTTTAAGTTCAAAGATGTTCTTCAAATAGCCTTTTGTGAACTTCAAGTTCCAAAAAGTTCCTAATAGCCTTTTTTGAGATATGTCCGCCATTTCATGAATATGAAATGTGAACGAACATCACAAAAGGTCTTATAGTAAATTAATCATTTTTTGGAGCTTGGAAATTGTTGAAATGTATAATTTATTTTGAAACTTCAAATCAGAACAGCTTGAAGCTAACTCACAAATGATTGCTTTTGAAAAGAGTAAATATTTTGACTTTATAAAATTTCTTCCAACTGTATTTACTTACCACGAATTTATCACTCATAAAAAGTCAGTTGAAGCAATTCATTAATTAAATATCAAGTAATACTCAAGAATTTGTATAATTTTATGCTTAACAGTTATATACATGGAATTCTTTTGTTTTTTAAACCGATCTTATTTTAACCGATGCTTGATTTATATGCCGTTTCGTAATGTTTCTTAGTAATAATCAACATGCGTCTTTGCTGCTGGCCGCTGGCTGCACTTGCGGGTTTTCTAGGAAGCCTATAACCACTTCGAATTTTAGCTGCCGGTAAGGCAACATCTGGGCGTGGCGTCGTGGCAGCGTGTTTGGCGATCACCTCAGAGGATCGAGTTCAAATCTGGTACCAGGACTAATGTTTTACATTAGGTTTATTGATTGCTGGAGTAAGCGAATCAAATAATTGTGTAGCAGAACTGGCGTGCGTTGCGGCATGTATCGAACAAAGTTAAAAACAAAGCAAGTAAGTAAGATCAATTGAGGGACGTGATGGGAGGAATAAAGATGGATGCCGAGAAACCGGCAGCACCACATGGGCTGGTGGTGTCCAGAGTAAATAAGGAGAGGAGAATTTTTTTTGCTGATTAAACGTTTACTTGTGGGCTGAATAGATGGCCTTTCAGATCTGTAATGGATCTCAAAGTTTCAATAAGAACTTAAATTTTAGGCTGAATAAAACGAACTTCAGCACATTGATTATGCTGATTAAGCTGTGTTCGACCTTTTTAACGAGCCTTTTGGTTGCTTGGGAAATCATCTCGAAAAATGGTAACAACTTGTTTTGTCATTGAGGAACAAGTTTTGCTTCGTGCCCAATATGTGAAAATTGAAACAGAATGGTAAATGTTTTCTTAGATTTGTTTTGTTGTGCTGGTTTCGACATAATACTTTGTTTTTGTAACAGATTGGCCAACAGAGCTTCCAAGTGTTTTCCACGTCATTCCGGTACATCCCCCAGATCATTTTGCTAGGTGAATTGAAAAAAAGTAAAATTTACCGAGAAAAATGAAAAAAAAATCACCTCGCAAAATAGTAAATTAACCTTTTTTTTTTATTTTCCGTGTACTAAAACCAAGTTTTCTAACACGATAAAAAATAAGTTTTAACACGGAAAATAAAGTATAGTATTTTCAACAATTTACACTTATATTCGATCATATTTATGTTTGATTCTCAGCCAGCTATAAATATGAAACATTCAACTATATATTTACAATTGATTTCTTGCTTTGAACCATAAGTATAGTAATTTCCACTTTATAAGAATGATTGATTTTTTGTATTCAACTATAATTAATGTTGATACAACAATAGTCTATCATTGAATTTCTGCTTTCAACTATAATTATAGTTGAATAAACTATATTTTTATGATTGTTTTCTTGCGTTGAATAACAAATATAATAGATTCAATTTTTTCATCTAGTTGATTTTTGCGTTTTACTATAAATATAATATACTTCACTTAATCGATTGATTGTTTCGAAAACGTATTAATTCGAACAACTGTATTCACAGTTCGCTTTCCTTTGGTTTTGTCACCAACAATTTTTTATTTATTAATCTTGACATGTTTGAAAAAGTTATTTACAATAATTCACAACTGTACACAATCTATTAACTTGAATCGCTGGTGCTTTCTCCCGCGAATTTCGAATCCATTTGTGGACCTGCTACTTTAGCCATCACCTCCGCCAGCGTGTGCTCTAGAGTATCAACGATAGCGCATATAGGCCTTGGAGACTTTGCTCGATGCTGGCGACATTTGCTCCGGTTACCATCTCGCCATTACGAAAGACTGCAAAAAAGTAAATCGTTTAGAGTGATTATTTTGAACGGGATTACCGTAAAAA
Source organism: Uranotaenia lowii (assembly GCF_029784155.1). Lineage (NCBI taxonomy): Eukaryota > Metazoa > Arthropoda > Insecta > Diptera > Culicidae > Uranotaenia > Uranotaenia lowii. The sequence goes on along the minus strand of NC_073693.1, from coordinate 202,957,917 downwards.
TCCAGTATCCAGTAGATGCTGCCGTTTTTTTTTTTCATTTACCTACCTAGAATACAGGAAACATGGTTGTCGCTTCGCAAAATTCAGGTATCCGTTGTTTTCAGGTGGTGGAAGAGTAACTTTCGTTCGAAGAATTGTTTTCCGATGCGCTATTGAAACACGGATTTGGTTAATTCGTAGCAGGCGGTCTCCCTATGCACCTTCGCATCTATTTTTTTCACGCTGACCCTGTTCCGTCGACTTCGATTCATGTTAGTGTTCCGGCTGTTCCGTTCCCGTCGAATTAAACCACGCACACTCTACACTCTAATGCACGGATACTCAAAATATAGTTAAATGTTATCTGGATGAAAAAGTCAACTATATAAATATTTGAATATGAATAGTTTATCATCAGTTGGTTGCATGTGTATCAATTACACTTCGACGATTGGTATAACAAGCTGAAATAACTGGAACAGCTGTCGTGTTTTTCCTCCGTGAAGGAATGATTGGTGAAATACCAATGCATACAAGTGAGATTTCTAGTATAATTTGGCACTTATGGATCAAATTCGATTCATAAATATTGATTCAACATTCAGTTATGAAAGTCTGGGCAAAATCTGTGTCTGAGGAATATCTGAACTAAGGACAAAAGTCTGTGTTCTATTGAGAGAAGGGACCTGCAGCCGAATTCCGGGCAAAAAATGTCGTGAAAGAAAAGAAATTATTGAAGACATTTTCAAAATTTTCTTATCTTGGAATTCCGGTGAATTTAAAGAAGACATTTTTTGACGTTTAAAAAAGAAAACATAATTTTCAATCTCTTCGGATTTTTTTCGTTGCGAAATTTTCTTAGATTGACATTCCGGTCAATTCAAAGAAGACAATTTTTGACGTTTGAAATAGAAAACGAGATTTTTAATTTCTTCGGCATTTTTGCTTCGGAAATTTCAAAAGACATTTCTTTTCAGTGAGGATTTTTGTTAAATTATACGTTAATACCTATTAAAACTTTAAAATAATGGAGCAAATGATTGGATCATATTACTATGTAAAAAAAAGTGGTATAAACGCCTAGAAAAAATCGAACTACTTCGGCATCGTCGTTATTTGAGAGATATTAGTAATCCATTTGATATTTCGGATGGAAATTTCGAAAAACTCTTTCGAATGCCAAAATGTTTGGCTAAGAAGTTTATTAACTTACTGGATCAACAATTGAACGCTATCCCATTAAAGGATGACACTTTCGAATGTACAACTATAACATATTTAATCATATCAACACATCCGATTGTTTACAAACACGTAACTTTCTAGATTCATTTTTCAAAACTTCCAATTATGCCTTCAACACTCAACGATATGTTTTTTTCATATTTAATTGCATGCACGATGAGCAAGATTTGAAGAATTTTATCTAACAATATTGAATATTGCTGTTATAAATAGTTTTCAGTATTACAAATATAATTTTATTCTAATTACCATGCTAAATATCGGGAAACATGGGAGAAACACGGTGCCAACAAAAAGTCGTTTTGAAAAGTCTCACCGACAACAAACGTCAAAGACGTCTAGCGGTGAATAGGTGAACTATACTTTTTTCTTCTCTTACATTTGGTTTTTTTTTCTTTCTCTTTACTTTTTCGGAATCAGCCAAGAAGAAAAGACATTTTTATGAAGAGAACGACAATTTTAGAATTTCTTTTCTAGAAGAGATTTTCGGAGATTTTCTTCAAGTACCGGAATTCGGCTGCTGGTAAGATAATGAGGGAACTTGAATGTGAAAAATAAATCATAAATAGACTTAAAAGTACGTAATGGATTTTCTATTTCCTGTAGAGTTTTATGAATAAAGTATTTAAATAAACCAACATGGAAGGGAGTTCTAGGTATAAGCTATCTGTACCACATCGTAATTGAATTCAATCAACGCTCAATTAATTCGAAAACTTCCAATATTTATCACCCGGGTGCGCTCATGCTGATCCGATGATACATCAAGTGAAGAAAAATAAAAAGCAAGAAACGTTCCGCATCATCTCTGTTCGAAAGCCCTTTCTCGTACAAGTTCTAGGTGGGTAGGTGCAGTTGCTCTAATGAATCGGAACGTTTTCGTTTTCTGCCCTTCATCGTTGTCGGCAGGAAAGATTTCGCTGTGCCACCTTCTTACTAACGTATAATAAATCTGTGCGTTTCAAAGCAACTATCTTCATGTGTGCAAGCAACTGTCACTCACTCACTCACTCACCCGATTTGAAGAGGGGCCTCTCCATTAATTCTATTAAGCTTGATAACGAGGCAAACCCGAAGAATCTCCGTCCTTCCTGTCCCTTTCCCTTTCCTTTAGTTCCTGAATCGGATCTTTTGGCCATTACCCGGTAGCCAGTTGTAAGTGTTTGACTTGACCTAAAACGATGAATAAAGTTCAGATTCCATTCGCTGCGGAGAGTTTGAAGATGGACGCATCCTTGATTAAATTGATTATAGTGAATGCATGGAGAAGAGTCTCGTAATATAATAAGATAATCCCAACTGGAGAAAGTTTCAATTTGGGGAGGTTCATCTTGCTGACTACTGAACTTCCACATAGAGTAAGAATCCACCCTCGAGGAATAGCCAAATTTAAAAAGGGATCCGAGAAGCTTTCCTACCCAGTAGATTACAATCAATTAGCATGTGGGATTAGGACTTCCGTCTTAGATATTACTCGGAAATGCAAATGGAAGTCCTTTAAAATTTAACCCCTAGGATCGACCAGAAGTGACAGCTATGAATAATAAATTTTTATGTTGTCATTCGGAGCTCCCCCAGAAAAATAATTTGGTAGAATCCAACAAAGGTCTACACAGAATGTATCTGGTGGCGGAGTCCGTTGTGTGCATAGTGGATTTAAATTGGATTTGATGCGGATCAGTTGAAGTTTATAAATTACCATTTGGAGGCAGCACCAGTCGTTTGTTCGTTCATTCGCTTGCCGCCTGTTAATACGAAGTGTAACTGAATGGTCAAAACCAGAAGGAGAGTTCATCAAAGGGACTGAGACACAGACTGAACATAGGACTTGAGTCTACCGACAAAACCAAATCAAGTCGGTCAGACTGTCAATTACGTTTTGATATGATTTTGCCCTCCAGCATCCAGTCAGTTAGTCGGTCGGTTGATAAGAAATGTGTAAATGTGAGTGTATGGGAGTGTGTTTTTATAAAGTAGACCGAAGCACTTCCAATCCAGCTTATCCAACCAATAGAGTTGGATACAGAGAAAAGTCCAATAAACTGACGCCATTTAACTTTAGTCCATGATTGGTTGTTGCAAAAACGATTGCATCTCAAACGGATGGAAAAATACTTCCCGAGCCAAGAGAGTCGGTGGTACGACAAAGTTTTATTTTCCTAGAGGTGCCAAGAAACTATTATACCTTTTCGATGATGACGACAACCGGATGACTAACTCTCTGTGTGGGAAGCACTTGAAACGAGGTCAAACTGTTAGTGGGAAAAGCTTTTGGAGCTCTTCCGGCTGAGCTATTCGAACTACTAAAACCGTTTAACTTTATCGCTCGAACTAGAACAATAATTATCCTCAAATTTAGTTACCAAAACTTCAAAATTGTTTGGGACGTCCTATAATTACTTTGTTTTTAACCAATAAAATTAAATTAAAGTTGAAAATTTTTGTTTGCCGAACAAGAAAGTACAGAGGACAGAGCAAATGATTGAATAATAATATGAAGACTCAAATGGTTTTCTGTGTGCAGCTTACCAACCAAACAAAAATTTAAATACTCAATCTTATCATACTGCAATCACAACTTCTCAGATGATTCTTGAAGAAGAAATCATCATGAAATACCGGGGTCGGGATTTACCCTCCCAAGCAAGAAAACCCTGTTAAAAATATACGGAAACGCACGATTTTCGTAAAAATTTAGAACTTTTCCAAGTTCATTAATCCAAGATGGCGGCTTCCGCTTTTATTTGCAAAGCTGTAAATTACTGAAAATATCATGAAACCTTCACAATATGGTTATTAGGTGGAAGTGATAAACAAGTAGAAGACAAATTTCGTTGTCCGTCGCCATCTCAAATTCCAAGATGGTGGCTAACACTTATTTTAAAAATACTGTAAATGACTGAAAATCTCATAAAACCCTTACAATACGGGTATTACTTGAAAGAGATCAACCATAAGAAGTCGAATTTCGTTATCTGCCGCCATCTTAAAACCCAAGGATGCTGCTTCCGCTGAACTTTGAAATGTTGTGAGTGACTTAAAATCACATGAAACCCCAACAGTATTGGTATTGAGTGAAAGGGCTAAACGAGTAGAAGTCGAATTTCTCTTTTCGCTTTACTCTGAAAAACTGTAAGGGATCGACAATCGCATAAAATAACCACAATATATTTTACCCCGTTCGTTTTTGGCAGCATTCGATTTTGGCCACATAAATTTTAATACGTGTTGCCAAAAACAAACAGGGTCTGGTTCTTCTAGTTTAGCCCTTTCACCCAATACCGATATTGAACAGGGGTCGTGTGATTTTTAGTCATTTACAGAATTTTTAAGTTCACTGGAAGCCGCCATCTTGGATTTCAAGATGGCGTCCGATAGCAAAATTTGACTTCTTCCCATAATACCCATATTGTGGTGCCGTCATGCGATTTTCAGTGTATTACATAATTTTTAAGCTCAGTGGAATTTAGACTTTTACTCGTTTAGCCCTTTCAACCAATACCAATATTGTTGGAGTTTCATGCGATTTTAAGTTTTTACAACATTTTAAAGTTCAGCGGAAGCCGCCATCTTGGGGTTTAAGATAGCGTCAGACAATGAAATTCGACTTCAACTCATGTTTTATTCCACAGGTCATTCACAACCAATCCCTATTTTTTTTAAAAGTCTGTCCTCATTTACTGAACTAATGATTAACAACTCAGAAATTATTAACTCATCCTAGGCGTCAAATTAATAGCGTGCGAGAGAAATGTCAAATTTTAGCTTTTTATATGGCTTTTATTAAACCATTATAAAAATAATAATCCATTTGTATTTGTATTTGGTATTTTACTTCATCTTACAGTATTGTCTACATTAATTTTGGGACAAGTTTTAACCTTACGTTATATAAAACAAGTTTCGTTTATTAAAAAGTCGCAGGACGACTTAGCTGGCTACTTTTTCTAATTCTTGTTTTAGAAACATCAATAGCTGAAAATCGATTCTAAGAAATTCACTTCCTCTCAAGAGTCGGGGTCTGATGTCCATATGAACTTGCCGCAGCAACGCTGGACAATAGATGTCACCGTCGATGAGTTTCACGATGATGGCTCTTGGGCGTCTTTCAGATAGTGTTTCCATTCCAATCAGCAGCAACGGTGTTTGTAATCAAGAAACGCATCAGGATTGTTCCAAGGTAGGAATTGCAGCGCATATTTGAACAAACTTGATTGAACTGCCTCAATACGTTTGGTCCAAACAACTGAAGCTGTTTCGAGCCCGGATCTCATTAAAGAATAGTAAAGAATAGTACAGAGATCGTAGGCAGTATGGATCTCTAAATTCTTAAGAAATTCTAGTGATAACTCCGAAAATTTTATTACCTTTGGCTAATATGCTTGAATATTGCTGCTGACTCGTGAGTGACTCCAAGGTCCTTGAAGGAAAATACCAAATATTCGATAATTCCATGTGATAGGATTAGGCTTTCGTGTGAATCAATGTTCCGAAAATCAATCATTTTCTCTGAGCCATGCTTGAATACATTCAGAGCCAAAAAATCAATACAGCCAAATTTTCCTCCTTCAACCAAATCATACAAACCGCATTCACCGCTACTTTTTCTAATCGTAATGGATGAGGTTCTGACTGGACCGATTGATTGTGCACCGAACCGAGGATTGCCGTGGAATCCTTTAACAATGGAGCAACTGAACGACCTTGACCTGGCAGACGATATTGTTTTGCTCGCTCAAACACAACCAGATATGCAGAGCAAACTCGACGACCTCACCGAAAGTTCCAAGGCAGCAGGTCTCAAAGTCAATGTCGGAAAGACCAAGTCGATGGAGATCAACTCAGGAAATCCCTCCAGTTTCATGATAGTTGGGCAACAAGTTGAGAAGGTGGAGTGCTTCCAGTATCTTGGTAGCCAGATAACGCCTGATGGTGGTACCAGAAAAGACATCGAAACCCGGATCAGAAAGGCCCGATTTGCGTTTGCGAGTCTCCGAAAAATCTGGTGGTCACGCCAGATATCTCTTCGAACGAAAATCCGAATCTTCAACTCAAACGTCAAATCCGTATTGCTGTACGGGTGCGAAACTTGGTGCACATATGCGGTGACGACGCGAAAACTGCATTTGTAAACCGCTGCCTGCGGAATACCATCCGCGTTTGGTGGCCTGGCAACTGGATCTCGAATGAGGAACTACATCGCCGGTGTCATCAAAGGGCGCTAGAAATCGAGATTCGGGAACGTAAGTGGAGATGGATTGGGCACACACTGCGAAAAGATGAAAACGAGATTTGCAGAGAGGCGCTAGATTGGAATCCAGAAGGTCATCGAAGAAGTGGCAGGCCCAGAAACTCGTGGCGGCGAAGCCTAGCCGCTGAAATCCGAACTGTCGACGAGAATCTTGACTGGGACCAAGAGAAGACGCTGGCTCCGGATCGTCAACAGTGGAGGTCTTTTACCACGGCCCTATGCACCGGAGGATCGGCGCGGGATCATTAAGTAAGTAAGTAAGTAAGTACGTATCCACCAATCAATTCGGATATGCAGACATTCTATCCCGTCTGATCAGTTGCCACGCCAAGCCAGATGAAGATTTCATAATCGCATCCCTCCAACTCGAAGAAGACGTTGAGGTTCTTTTGAATGAAGCCATCGAATCTTTACCTGTTTCCTTCAAATTGGTCCAACGTGTGACAAGCAAATGTCCTGTCCTCCAGTAAGTTACCGAGTTCCCCAAAAAGGATGGCCTTCCGATCTCAGCAGTATCCAGCATGAAACGGTCAAACAGTTTCATTCCAATCGTAAATCGCTAGCAGTTGTGAAAGGCTGCCTGATGATGGCCGACAGACTGGTGATTCCGAACAGTTTGCGTCAACGAATACTCAAGCAACTTCACCGAGGGCACCCTGGCATTGAAAGGATGAAAGCTGTGGCCCGAAGCTACGTGTTCTGGCCCAAAATCGATGAATGCATCACAGAGTACATCATACGTTGCAGCAGCTGTGCCATACATTCCAAATCCCCACCAAAGGTATCACCTCAGCCATGGCCAGCAACCAAACATTCCTGGGAACGAATTCATCTCAATTTCGCTGGTCCATTCTTCAACCAACATTTTTTGATTGTCTTCGATGCCCACTCAAAATGGCCCGAAACCAAAGCGGTCCGTTTTCCCACAACGTTTTCGGTTATCGAGTTCCTGAACGAGCTGTTCTCAAGGTTTGGCGTTCCAGAAACAATCGTAACTGACAACGGAAAGCAATTCACATCCAAACAGTTCGCTGCTCTCTGCAAATCCAATGGTATCCAACACTTGCGAACTGCACCATACCATCCTCAATCAAACGGGCAAGCAGAAAGGTTTGTCGAAACGATGAAGCGCTCCATGCTCAAAATCGAGGAAGGCAAGGGTGGAAACATTACAGAAATTCTTCAAACTTTTCTGCAAACCTACCGCTCCACTCCCATTCTCAAAGGGAAATCTCCGGCAGAACTGATGATTGGAAAGAAAATGCGCACTACACTGGATTTACTACTCAAGCCGCAGTCGCATCCCAGTGAAGGCACGCTTCCCTCCCGACGTTTCGAGGTTGATGACGAGGTTTACGCCAAAATTCACGAAGCCAACAGCTGGAAATGGGTTCCTCGACATGTGATCGAGGCAGTCGGCAGCGTTACCTACAACGTGCTCCTGGATTCCTGGCATGGCCGGCGAAAGCTGATTCGCTCCCATGTCAATCAATTGAAACCTCGGCTCAACGGTCATCAAGAAACCACCAATCCAAGCTCTCCACTAAATATTTGGTGGACATGTTTGGTCTATCATCTCAATCGGTGGCTCCAACATCGAATTGCACTACCGAAGCTCAAGATCCAGCGATTCCACTACACCGGTTGAACATCCAGTCCAACAATCCGAGGGTACATCAGATTCTTCATCTGTTGTTTTCGAGGACACTTTAGAGTCACAAAGCCCTGCTCGCAGTGAAGAGTTCGTAGATGCAGAAGAAACTCATCAAGCAAACGACCAATCTTCAAGCGTTCCTGAACGGGTCAGGCCCCAACGAACCGTCCGGATGCCCTCCCGTCTCGAGCCTTACCTGGTGTTCTGGAGATAGAAGGGAGAAATGTGAGCAGTCTGATTGCAGTAACATGGAAATTTATGTCGTGTGAAAATTAGGAAATAAAATCATTCTTTGTTTGATAGTCAAACAGTACAGACTTATTTGAACAGTTATCAAAAAGGACATCAACCTACCCACCTGCCCTCAATTCCGCCCTTTCGAAAAATATTGGGCAATTGTCAGGCAGAAGATAAAGAAGAATGGTAGGACAACTTGGGGTGCAACAGAGATGAAGAGATGGTGAAACAAAGTGGCCGCTTAGGTCAGCGAAATTTCATCAAAACCACATTGGAATAATTTTTCTATTATTTTTCCTTTGAAGTGCAATAAAAATGTACATTTTGAGTACAAAACATTTTTATTTTGTTTACATTGCTCTGAGAGAGACCCGTTTTAATGCGTCCAGATTTAAGATGATCTATACTTTAATACATATGTATTAACTAGAATTGAGTTCTTTGTTCTGGATAAGTCGCACGAAATTATCATCGTTTCATGCGTGGAATATTACGATATGTTAAAAATACTTTTTTTCGCATGAAAGAAATAGTAAAAAGAAAAAAAGATACTTGAATACCACCTTATGCATTACCTCGATGTTGTAATCCAACTAACTTCCGTGCCACTGGGTATCATTCATATAAATCAAAAGTATGTTGAGCATGAAAATTTTTCTCCCATCCGACACTAATTGGGGTTTTCTGTGGAATTGTTGTTGTCTGCTCTATACACAAGGGCAAATCTCATAATTTACTCTACATATTCAACATTTTCTATGCAAATGTAATAACTCATCATTTCTGTTTTTTTTCTTCTTTTTTTTTGCTGCTGTTGATGTTGTAGGTATATCTTTCAGCTTCTGATTTGCAGGTAACGTAACCAAATTTCATCCATTTGGATATGTGTTCTGTTTTTTTTTCTTCCTTTTGCTCACCGGAGAATTTGTTCGCTGCAATCTTATGAATTCATCCTGAAAATTTGCCACTACCTCTAGCTTGTTAGGGAGTGATGCCTCGTGGTTCCCCAAAACAAGGTAACAAAGATGGATATCTCCTTCAAGGATAGATGGATACTACTGAGTGCAGAATTTTGCGGCCACAAGAAATATAAGAAATCCGATGTCAGGCCTAGAGTGATAGAAGCGTGGCAAACGGAAATCCTAGTCTAATACAAATTTATTCAAATTGTGCGGAAAATTCTTTCCCTCTGCTCCGAGACATGGTTTGGGTTGGGCAAGACTTTTCCATCTCTTGGTCATACAACACAACAAACCGGGGGTGGGCTTGGATTGGGGGGAAGAAATTCAATCGCAGAGGACGGTCGGTTTTCCTGGCAGTTGGAGAGTGGGAGTGAAAATACGGTCCGCCTTAAATTATAACCATCACCAGAAAAATGAAACCAAACCAGCGAAAAATAGCAGCACACCATCATCCATGGAAATTCGAGCAATCCACTTGAGCTATGTGAAAGATACATTTCCTTCTTAGCACTGTGCCATGTTTCTGTTTTCGTCCAAAGCCGGGTAACTTTATTAAGATATTCAAATAAGCAGCAGCAGCAGCAGAACGAGGCTAGTTCCGGATCCTGCAAGCGAAGATATACATGGCGGAGACTTTTGGCCAAACCTACCAGCAGCAAGTGATTTTGGAGATTCTTGTTTATAATCTTTGCTTTTGGAGAACTGTTGGCTGGTTGATAACGAAGAATATCTGAAGCAAAAAGTGAACAAGACTCCAGCTGATTGAATTTCTGCCGTTTCTTAGAGCTTGTGGTACGAAAAATAAAGGGGGTGAAATTTCAAACAGGAAAGTACCGAGACACTTTTAATACGACATGAATTATCATATAATTATTGTGTTCTTTCCTTTTTTTTCTGCATGGTTTATTTAACCTCAATTTATTTCCTAGATGACAACCAATTAAAAAAAAATACTTTTCTCACATTGAATTGTACAAAATATAAGTTTAAAAAATTTGATAAAGTTTGCTTTTGTTAAGAAATGTTCTTAAAGCACAAAACATTATTATTTTATACTTTTTTTTTAATGAAAACTTTAAAGTCTTGTTTGTGCTTATTTTGCAGAAAAAATTCAGTCAATACAAATAACGACGCATTCAGATGACTTATAGTGGCTTGGCACAATTTTCCCGGATGTTTGAATAACATGCCGTTAATAAGCCTATCCCTACCCCATGAATATCAACCCAATCCCAATTTCAAAATGGATTGATTCCCATGTAAAGGGTGATACGGTCAAAATTTGGTCAATATCAACTTGACGTATTTCTTTCAATTTTGCATTTAAAAAACCCTGAACACCCCTCATTTTGAAGGTGTGTGTGTATGTGGAATGTTGCTCCCATTTTGATTTTGGAATTCACTCTTCAGTTGTCAAAATGCCGTCCAAGGAAGAAGAGTAGCGTATCAAAATCTTGCTCGCGCATCGCGAACATCCGAGCTACTCGCACGCAAAGCTGGCAAAATCGCTAAAAGTTGCCAAATCAACCGTTAGAAATTTAATTTAAGTTTTTGGGGAACATTTGTCGACAGCCAGGAAGTCTGGATCGGGAGGAAATCGAAAACCGGAAGCCGCTGAGACGACAAAGAGAGTTACCGGTAGTTTCAAGCGAAACCCTAACCTCTCTTCCGAGATGCCGCAAATAAGCTGGGTGTATCGTCTACAACCGTGCAGCGAGCCAAAAAACGAGCCGGACTATCGACTTACAAGAAGGTAGTGACTCCAAATCGCGATGATAAACAATATACGACGGCCAAAGCGCGATCTCGGAGGCTGTACACGACGATGCTGACGAAGTTTGACTGCGTGGTAATGGACGACGAAACCTACGTCAAAGCCGACTACAAGCAGCTTCCGGGACAGGAGTTTTATACGGCAAAAAAAAGGGGAAAGGTTGCAGATATTTTCAAGCACATGAAACTGTCAAAGTTCGCGGAGAAATATCTGGTTTGGCAAGCCATCTGTACCTGTGGCTTTAAAAGCAGCATTTTCATAGCTTCCGGGACTGTCAACCAAGAAATTTACGTGAAAGAGTGTTTGAATAAACGTCTGCTGCCTTCCCTGAAGAAACAAGGTTGTTCCGTACTGTTTTGGCCGGATTTGGCATCTTGCCAATACGGTAAAAAGGCCATGGAGTGGTACGCCGCCAACAACGTGCAGGTGGTTCCCAAGGACAAGAACCCTCCCAACACGTTAGAGCTCCGCCCAATTGAGAAATACTGGGCTATTGTCAAGCGGAACATAAAGAAGACCAAAAAAACTGCTAAGAACGAGCAGCAGTTTAAGGCAAACTGACTTTCTGTGGCGAAGAAGGTGGACAAGGTGGCTGTACAAAATCTGATGGCAGGAGTTAAGCTTAAGGCCCGGCAATTCGGATTTGGAAAAGCGGAAGCCTAACTGAATATTTTTTCTGAATTTTACACTAATTAAACTTGAAAAAGAAATTTAATTTGATTTTTTTAATAAACGATTTTACCAATTTATGCGCGTTTTCCCTTGACAAAATTTTGACCGTATCACCCTTTATCATTCATTTTAAACGTTTCGTGTTAACACAGTATGTTCATCAAAACTGTACCAGAAAAACTACTAACACTTCAATAACCGTTCACATCATCGGTCGATTTCTATTGAATTTAGTTTTTCTTAAATCCTTGACTAATACAATTTCAGCCTCCAAGGGTTTGATTTCGGATCACGCTATTTTTTGGTCCTCCTATTATCTAGCGGTGTTAACTCAAACCAAAATTAAGACTTGGTCATAAGGAGCAACTCAACCGAGGGACCCAGAGCGGCAGGATAAATAGCAGCCGAGCAGCAGCCTAAAAGATTAGAGATGTACCGAATATTCGATCGGCCGAATATTCGGCGCCGAATATCGCCAAAAAACCGTTAAGCCGAATATTCGGCTTACCGAGCCAAGTATTCGGCCGAATAGGCCGAATGGGCCGAATAATTATTTTTCAAATTTTATACTCTAACCGACTTGTCAAATTTTTCAACTGATGTTGGATAATTTATAAATTATCCGAAAGTAATGTTGAAAAAACTACAAAATCACCAAAAACTTATGGTGTATCCGTGTATATTTCGTGCTTGATACTTTGATTATCGTTTATGGCAGATTGTTTTCATATATCCAGGCTTGCCAATAAATCCTATAAAATTCGAGTAAAAATAAAATCTAACTGGGATGTCAAGATTTCATTTGAAATTTTTCAGATTTTACCCGGGTATATTCAGATTATTTGCTAAATCAAATAAATAAAGCCTGTTTCACATAGAATCTGGTCGGATAAAATAGATCATTCCTCCGCAAAGAAATAACGTACAACAAAAGTAAAAATGTCATTTTGTAGGGTTTTTATTGCACTTTAAGGGAAAAAAATACATAAGAATCATTCATCAGCTTTCGGATGATTTTTTGAAGTTTTTATTGATACCATCATTTTCTGCACAGTACTGCTGGTAACCTCATTCGCCATCTTGTTCCACCACTTTTCCATTTGAGCGGGTTTTTTCATGGTTCTGCCACATTCCTTCAGTTTGCCCTTAACTATTGCCCAATATTTCTCGATGGGACGAAAATCCGGACAGTTTGGTGGATTGATACTTTTTTCAATAAAATCGATCTTGTTCTCTTTATACCACTTGAGGACATCCCGGTTGTAGTGGCAGCTTACCAGGTCTGGCCAGAACTTCACCGGACCTTTGTGGGACCGAATGAATGGCAAAACCCTCTTCTGGAGACGTTCTTCTTTGTAAACATTTCCATTCATTGCGTTCCCTGTGATGAAAATCTTAGTCTTCTTCCCACAACTACAGATCCCTTGCCAAATCATCAACTTACCTACCTACCTACCTAAGGGTCCAGCGCCGATTGACCGGCGCATAGGGCTGAGATAAAAGATCTCCACTGCTGGCGATCCGGAGCCAGCGTCTTCACTTGCTGCCAGCCAAGGTTCTCGTCAACTGTGCGGATTTCAGCGGCTAGACTTCGCCGCCACGAGCTTTTGGGCCTGCCTCTTCTTCGATGCCCATCTGGATTCCAGTCAAGCGCCTCTCTGCAAATCTCGTTTTCATCTCTTCGCAGCGTGTGCCCAATCCGTCTCCACTTACGTTCCCGAATCTCGATTTCTAGCGCCTTTTGATGACACCGGCGATGAAGTTCAACGTTTGAGATCTAGTTGCCAGGCCACCAAGCGCGGATGATGTTCCGCAGGCAGCGATTTACAAAAACTTGCAGTTTTCGCGTCGTCACCGCATATGTGCACCAAGTTTCACACCCGTACAGCAATACGGATTTGACGTTTGAGTTGAAGATTCGGATCTTAGTTCGTAGAGAGATCTGGCGTGACCGCCAGATGTTTTGGAGACTCGCAAACGCAAATCGGGCTTTTCTGATCCGGGTTTCGATGTCCTTCTTGGTACCACCATCAGGCGTAATCTGGCTACCAAGATACTGGAAGCACTCCACTGTCTCAACCTGTTGTCCAGCTACCACGAAATTGGAACGATTTTCTGTATTGATTTCCATCGACTTGGTCTTTCCGACATTGATTTTGAGACCTGCTGCCTTGGAGCTTTCGGTGAGGTCGTCGAGTTTGCTCTGCATGTCTTGTTGTGTTTGGGCGAGCAAAACAATATCGTCTGCCAGGTCAAGGTCGTTCAGTTGCTCCATGGTTGAAGGATTCCACGGCAATCCTCGGTTTGGTCTACAGTCAATCGATCCAGTCAAGATCTCATCCATTACGATGAGAAAAAGCAGCGGTGACAAAATACATCCTTGTCTCACTCCAGCAGTTACCGGGATTGGTTCGGACAAGACACCGTCGTGCAAGACCTTGCACGAAAATGCCTCGTACTGTGCTTCGATGAGATGGACTAGTTTCTCTGGGACCCCTCGTCGTCTAAGAGCAGCCCAGATGTTTTCGTGGTTCAGTCGGTCGAATGCTTTTTCGAAATCAACGAACACCAGCAGAAGAGAGTCCTGGAATTCGTTGATTTGTTCCAGTACTATTCGTAGCGTTGTGATGTGGTCCACACATGATCGTCCGGATCGGAATCCAGCTTGTTGCCGTCGGAGTGTAGCGTCGATTTTCTCCTGGATCCTGTTCAGGATCACTTTGCAGAGTACTTTAAGGGTTGTACAGATCAAAGTTATGCCACGCCAGTTACCGCACTCTGTTAGGTCTCCTTTCTTTGGGACCTTTACGAGGATACCCTGCATCCAGTCGGCCGGGAATGTTGCAGTATCCCAAATGTCAGCGAAAAGACGGTGCAACATTTGTGCTGACAAGGCAGGGTCGGCTTTGAGCATTTCAGCAGGAATGCAATCGATTCCAGGCGCTTTGTTGGATTTCATGTCCTTGATTGCCGCTTCTATTTCAGCCAACGTGGGCGCTTCCGAGTTGACGCCATTAATGCGACTTACTGTGGGCGCCTCGAGCTGCGGGTTCTGTTGGCCATTGCAATTTGTAACTCGGAAAAGTTGATCAAAATGCTCAGTCCAACGCTTGAGCTGATCTGTTCGATCTGTCAGCAGCTGACCTGCTCGGTTTTTCAGCGGCATTCTTGCATTAGTCCTTGCACCACTAAGGCGGCGAGAAATATCATATAATAATCGGATATCTCCAGTGGCGGCGGCTCTTTCTCCCTCTTCGGCTAGGGAGTTTGTCCAGGCTCTCTTGTCTCGTCTACAAGCTCGTTTAACTGCCTTTTCCAGCTCCGCATATCGTAAGCGGGCGGCTGCTTTGGCTGACCCGGTACATGCCTGCTCAATTCCAACTTTCGCCTTTCTCCGATCATCGATCATCCTCCAGGTTTCATCCGACATCCATTCACTTCGTCTTCCACAAACTTTACCGAGAGTACCATGGTTCGTCGTGATAAAGGCATTCTTGATTCCACACCACTGTTCTTCGACTGTTCCGTCTGTCGGCAGTTCCGAGGCTCGGGATTCTAGCTGTTCAACGTATGCCCTATTCACCTCTGGATTCTCCAACCGGCGGACGTCGTATCGACACCCGACTTTCTCCTCGCGCCGTTGGACACGCGCAACCCTCAGTCGTATCTCGCCAAGGACGAGGTGATGGTCGGATGCAATGTCTGCGCTTCGTTTGTTGCGGACATCAAGAAGGATCCTTCTCCATTTTCGACTGATGCAGATGTGGTCAATATGATTTTCTGTTCGGCCATCTCGGGATACCCAAGTGACCTTATGTGCTGGTCGATGGGGGAAGAGCGATCCACCGATCACCATGTTGTTGTTGCCACAAAATTCTACAAACAGCTCTCCGTTTTCGCTCATCTGTCCTAGACTATGGCGCCCCATGATGCGCTCAAAGTCCTGATTATCGGAGCCAATCTTTGCGTTGAAGTCGCCTAAGTGGATTTGTATGTCACCCTTCGGAATTCTCTCAACCACGCTGTTCAATTGACTGTAAAACTGCTCTTTCTCCTGCAAATCGGCAACGTCAGTTGGCGCATAACACTGGACCATTGTAAGGTTTCTAACCCGTGTTCTGAATCTGGCTACGATTATTCTTTCGTTTATCGGTTCCCATCTTATGAGGGCCGCATGGGCCTGCGGGCTTAACAGGAAACCAACTCCTCGTTCCCGAGTAGCATGTTCTCCTCGTATGCCAGAGTAAAGCAGTACTTGCCCGGACTGTGTCTTGTGTTCTCCAGTGTTAGGCCAACGGACTTCGCTCAGTCCCAATATCTCTAGCTTGAGGCGGCTAGCTTCTCTAGCAAGTTGAGCCAGCTTTCCTGGCTGGGCAAGGGTCAAAACATTCCAAGTTCCAATTCTAGTCCGTGTTTTCATGCTAAAAGTCGTTGCCAAAGTTCCAATTCGGTTATTTCTTCTCTCAGTTTCTGTAACAATACAAGGTATCAGGAGCAGTAGGTTGTTAGCCTAAAGTCCCTATCCCGCGATGGGGCTGCCATCTTGGACTTAGCTGGCGGGAGCCGCATTTCATAAATTCAGCCGCTTGCTGCAAGACAGACGCTGTTTGAGCCGCCCCTGACCTGGAGAACAGACGCTCGGTTGTTGTTGCACGCCGCCCCTGACCTGGGGAACAGACGCGTGCGGCCACCTTCTCAGTCTGCATGCGACCAAAGCATCCACCGGGGTTGGGTACCCAATCTCCGCTTAGGTTACTCGCACCCCAGCCGGCACCGCGGGGAGGTAGAGATAGGAGTTGTGAATAAGAGGTGATATGACCACTATGGGGTCTCGTGCTGCACATTATCCACCGTTTACCAGCCAATCATCAACTTACGAGCAAATTTATCTGCAAAAACAAACTTGAATCTACCCACAACATTCCCTTTACGCTTCGCAAGGTAAAATTTGTTACCGGGTATTTGTCCAAAATCCATTTTGACGTAAGTTGTCCATCAAAATGCATCCATTGTACTTGGTCATCACTTTCTCGTACAACTTTTCTGCCCTGGTTTTGGCAACCAGGTTTTGTTTCAGCGTCCTGTTGGGGTGTTTGCTTGCATGATACGACCGCAAGCCTTCTCGCAAACAAATTCGTCGAGCTGTAATGTTGTTCGTCTTGAACTTTTTCGCCAAATCACGCAAGGAGATTCCAGGATTATTGTGAACTGATCGAATTACTTTTGCTCGCAGCTTCCGGTCATATGTTCCACTTTTACGCCTGGTTTGTTTTGCTCGATCCACCGTAAGGGTCTCCAGGTAACGTTGCAGCACCGAATTTACAGTAGATTTTGGATATTTCAGGAATTTCGCGATCTTTACCCCTGACCACGTCGGTTTCTCTACGTGAGTGTGCAGAATTTTGTCTCGCCTTTTGCGTTATATCGTCGATAACTTTTGACTGACTGCTTAAATCTTGATGAAATTTTCACCACTAAGTAAACAAACCACCAAAAATTCATGATATTTACGGCTTTTGTTCTTTCGTTCTTTGATAGCTTATGTTTCTTTAATTCTTTCCATCACCTACGAAAATGTGATTTTTTTCAGGTACAAAGATGTACCAAAGCGATTTCATAACATTAGTAATGATTTCAACAGAGCAACACCTCCCTGTGTAACTGGTTTGCTCGGAACCTTGAGCAGCACTGATTGTTTCTTCATCTGACCGTAAGTTGCGGCAAACCCGAAGCAATCGACCATGTGCTCGCTCGGCTAAATCCCGAGTCGATGGGTGGGGTTAGAGAAACAAGAGAGATCAATAGCGAGAAAGATCACATGCGGGATATACATGGTGGGTCATGGGTACATGGAAGGTCCTGATTATATTCTGTCACCCACACTCCAAAACCAAATTGTTTGCTAGAATGCAGAGGTGACCTCGGTACTAAAGCGCAAAGTTATATCTTTCATCCCCTTTTCTACCTATCTAACTTTCTAACTATCTTTTGACTACTAGGACGTGGCCGGCGCCGTTATTGATGTTCGAAGAGAGAGTTTTGTACAATGAAAATGACCTACTAATCCCAAGTACCATTCTTTTGACCTTTGTACAAAATTGATGGCCTCGGTCAATCACGGAGTGGCAACCATTGGCGATGTGTACTTATTTTCACTGAGCCACGTCTGCTTCGAAATGCATTTATATTATTTGTAATAATGATTTTATGAACTGATTATGAAAAGGAGCATGAAGTTTTTCTATGATAATAATATTGTAAAATTTGTCTTAGGTGCATTTCAGATTCAATGATTCAGGTGGACGTGAGTTGTCAAACAAGCTAAGCTCAAGCTTTTTAACAGAACTGGGAAAACTATAAAAACAGATAATTTCTGTAACTTTTTTCGCTGAAGTCAAAATTTCCTGCAGTTTTGGGGAAAGCTGAAAAAACCATTCATTTGATTTTTTTTTCAATATTTTAAAGTTATGTCAAATGTGTTATGTTATGTGGCCTTGTATAATTTATCAAAACCCTTTTGAAAGGGGATTTGAGCATTTTGAAGAACGGAAATCACAAAATAAAATTGAGGCTGGAATTGGTTTCTTGAAGAATATTACTTATCCTCAATAAAGTTGTTTAGATGTCCGATTTTCTAAAAGATAAGTAGGGTAAGTGAGCCTAATTTCGCTATATTTTGTCAGAGGTTTTTAGATATGATAATATTACGCCGAATCTTTAATACTTAGATGTACATTTTTTTGGTAACTTAGTTCCAAATTTTTTTTATGAACTCTGTTTTTGTTTGAAATGATCATTTCAAGCCTTAATTTTCGAAAAATATCATGTTTTATAAAGTGTGTCGATGTTCCAAAATTGGCACTAATTGTTCCTAATGTTAACATTTGGGTGTTCCTAATGTTAACATATGATGAAAAATGTATCAGCGTACCCAATATTACACTATTTCCTGATTTTGCATATGGGTTTGTTTTTTTTAATACTTTAATGAGAAAAATTTCAAAACTCACCTTTTTATAAATTTTACAACGTTTTTGAAATATGAATAGAGAAATGAGGACTATTTGAATTCTACACAATATTCCTTAACGCTGGTTTTGAAGGAAGTAATGAATGTTGAGCTTATTAAAATTCGAACTCTGACTTTTCCAATGGATACATTTATTATATTTCGAAAAGTAGAAAATTCATTGTAATGGATACAAATAAGTACAGTCAAACAGAGCATCATGCGACAGCAGGGTTCGATGCAGCATTTGTGTACCACAACACATATTTAACCTTTATTTTAATATAATGTAATAAAATTATCATTTAATGATAACAAAATGATGATGCCATAGTGTCTCACAACGTGAGATAGTTTTTGGAAGTTTTTGATTCTCATAGAAGATTTGAAAAATCGAAATTTTTACATTTTTGACGCCGAAAAAAACTTTACACAATGTAACGGATTGGCTTAATGATATTACCTACAAACGTTATACGAATTTTATTATCCTATACTAGCTGACCCGGTAAACTTCGTTTTACCTTCTTATGTAATCGTAATAAATGTTTGAAATCATCTACACGTCCTTATCTTCATCGTGCTCGCGAATCGATTCTTATGGAAATCGTAACAAATAAAGTTGAATTTGTATTGGGACCACCTTCCATAAAAAGTGAGATTCTTGAAACTATTATACAAACCATCTCTGACCCCAAAAACCCTCGAATACCAAATTTCACTTCATTCTGACCGACCATTTAAACGTGATGTTGTTACAAAGAAAACGCCTCCATTTTAATATATAAGATCAACACTGTTTGTGTATAAATATGTTCCGGTCAATCATTTAATTTATTAAAAAAAATATTTTTAAAATTCCATTACTAGTCTGGGCTAAAATGCATCGACATGCAAATCAATGATTCACAGTTTAAATCTTGTTTCCATATGCTAGAATATGAAGTAAAATTTTTTGTAGTATTTTTTCCCCCTTAATGTATACAGCACCCTTATACATTCTTTTTAAAAAAATCTATGACAGAAAAAAATATAAGCTTTAATTCTAACAAAATCAAAAATAACTGCAGATCGTGCTTTATGCGTAACGACATCACAAATATGTCAAAAACTATAACTATTCAAACTTTTTTTTTATTTTTCATTAAAAAACAAAGGCTTTTGCAACTTACCCTTTTTCTTAGTAGGGTGAAAATCGCATGTTTTGCAAATTTAAAAATAACTGTTGGAACCAATTATTTTTCTGACTACGTTAATTTTATGTCCCCCTTAAAACTTTTGATGTACAAACGGTAGGATTATCTGTGGACATTAGGTTTTCAGAAGCCATTGAAGTTTGAAAGTGTTGCTAGATGCCATAGATGACGGTATACAACGTATTTTACTCAGTTTTTTTTTAGATTTTTCTCTCAATTCGGTTCTCGTTGAGAAGCTCTTTGTAACTTGATGGTTTCCTTCTCTGTCGCAAAAGATGCTTTCTTTACAATCTGGCGAAAATATTTTTTCAACATTTTTAGCTTTGAGATACACTGAAGTAAAAAAAAACATGTTTATTAGCTCAAAACAGTTTATTTTAACAGATCGTTGAAAATAAAGTTAAAACACAATTCAATCAATCAAATTTATTTCAAATACATTCTATGAATTTGAAATAGTTTGGGAAACTTTGACTATGTCCATAATTAGGAACACATTGAAAATAGTGTTCCATTCAATTTGGACATACTTTGAAACAATCCGGATTTAACGAAAAATCCTGTGAGTTAGAAAACTAATTTGTTTGTTAAATGAAAGTTCACATGATCCGTGACATTATCATTTTTTTTTTAATAATTGTGATAAGTGAAAAATATTGTCAAAAACAGTCAAAATCGAACGGTATGTTAACATTAGGTACACATGCCAAATTAGGAACACCTTCCCTAATAGAGTATTGACTGAATTTCTTTACAAACACCTCTGAATAAAAACTAATATTGATGTGGGGCTATTGTGTGTCAAGATTTGAGTTTAAATATAAATGGTTTATTAAATTGCATATCGAAACGGACAATCAAAAATTGGTTTCAATCCGTGGCAAAGAAAACTAAAAGTTGTTAATTACTTATGTGAACATCACTTGAAAATTCTTCAAAAATCATGGATAAGGTTAAGCGAAGCTTATAAGACTCTAAGCCCTGATAAATTCAAAGTAATTCTAAATCGGTTCAATCTGATTTGATAAGTTTTAACATTTGTTTTTTTCAAACCAACCAAATTTTTCTTTTGGATGTTCTCGCAATTGGTTCATTTTACGAAGTATTTCGACTCATATTACACTATTTAAGGTTATGAACAACTCAATACACATAGTTTACAGATATATAAATGCTTTTAAATAATCTGATTAACAGAGTCGATTCGGGGTCATTTTTGAATTTCTCAAACCCTGGGGTCTTAAAAGCTTCGTTTTGGTCTAAATCTATCGCATGATTTTTGCTAAATTTGTAAGTAACGTTGAAATGAGTAATTTTGAACTTTTAGGTTTGTATGGGAAAATTAAATACTTTGTACTGAAAAATCATCATCAGTTTTGTTTCTTAGTGGAACCAAGCCTGCAAATGGTTTTTGTGCCAATTTATAAATTTTCTAAAGAAAATTTTCCGCTGACAACTTTGTTGAAAACCGCACCCAAAATAATTTGGAAATTAAATTTACGGTATTTTTCACGTAAACTGAGGTTTTGATGCATCCCATCGATTCTACGTGAATCCGGAGTAACTAATTTTTTTCCTCATGAATTTCACGTAAAGTTTAAGGGAATGGTTTCTGAAATCAATTGAGCAATTTTCTCAAACGTTTGGATGTAAATTCTTATAAGAAAAAGAACTTGGATCAATCAACTTGTTTGAGTTGTAAACATTGGGTTGGACGTTTTTTCCGTTACTTCGGTCATTTCGTGGTTTTTCTGAACCTCATCAACGTTGCGGATGCTGAAATTTTTAAGTCCATTTATACCGAAAGAAAAGGGTAAGTCAAAGCAATAAAAATTTGATTCTCCTCGCTGAGAGAAAATGTTTTCTTCCTCAGGTCGAAAAGTGGTACGATAAGAGAATCTCCGCCTCATCGAGAAGGAAAAGCTTCGTGCGTGCTGGAACGAATGCCAGAGGGTATAGTGCACGTGAGTTATTTGTCAATTATAATTTTGTTTTTGTTATTATTGAGATAAGAATTTATCTTTCTCAGGGTTTTGGAAGCCCAAATAAGCTGGGCCGCAAGAGCCTGCGGAAATCGAATGTATTATTTTTATCACCTACTAGCTGATTTTACCCGGTCTTGCTCGGGTTCACATAAAATATAAATCAAAATTAGTCGATTAAATTTTCAAAATTTATATCTTTTTTTTTTTAACTTCAAATGATGAATTTTTTTTTTCTTACCTCCTCTCTAATAAAAATCTCTTGATTTTCACGATAGTTCTTTGTACTATGGATATATTCAAGTTTTATTTTCTTTGAATTTTCTATATAGACTTCCGAATCTTGTCTAACTATGTAAAAAAAACTCACTTTTTATGTTTTTAATTGTATGTTTCCTTTTTAAGCTTTTTTATTTAACACTGTTTGATGAAACAAATAGTTTTTCTCAAATGTTGAAAGTTCCACTTATAACTTTTTTAAGTCATCGACAACAAATCATCTTAACCGAAGTTACCATTATAATGTTATGAAAAAGATTTTATTTGACTTTTAATTCAATGTTTCTATTCTTGGACCCAATCATCCCATTAATTAAAGTGAAGAGTGATCAATTTTAAATTTTTGTATATCATTTGTTTGAATTCGCAGTACCAAAAGATTCTACAATAAGTCTTCTCAAAATTGGATGGTTGAATTGAATACATTGATAACAAAAAATAACTGGCCAATGAATTTGAAATGTAAAACTAAAAAATCTTAGATTCAATTATCCTATCAATTAAATATATTATCCTTCGTTTAAATTCCCCGACGGCTATCAAAGCGTTGAAATCGAATCCTTCAAATTTTACTCTGAATCTTATTATTTTTTCTTTCTCTATGAGGGATTCTAAAAATACGAAAACTGTTTGTTCTTGAAAGCTGTATTTTTTGAAAATCTGTTAAATAGTTGTTCAGCACTCAGTCCAAAAAGTTATTCAGTTGAAGAAGTCGATGCACTGTTTAGTTCAATGTATGTTCTTGTTGACTCTCGAAGCCCCCCAGCACTTTGAAAGCCACTTCAATTTTAGTCAATAAATACTTAACAGGCTTTTTGCACTTTTCAATCCAAAATGTAAGCTCATTATTGCATCCAAAAATCTCGTACCAATACCACGTGCTTTCAACAGTAGAATGTACAAAAAACACCCGCCAAAATTTTTTCTTTCAAATCTTCAATGCTGAGCAAGCTTTGATTTGCTTTCCAGTACACGTGAACTCTCTGGACGGTCGTTTCTAATGCCCAGCCCATGGTGATGGTGAAAATAACCCCGCCAAAGGAAACGAAAATCGGTCGACAAAATGGGTGCCATGACTTTTGATTCGTGGGAGAAAAAACAAAAGTTGTATGGGAGGGTCCCTTTTCTTAGGTGGGAGGGGCTCAACACTATTACTAAAACCTTACCATGGTCCAAACACATAACTGTACCAAATTTCAGGCTGATTGGTTAAGCGGTGTGGATTTGTATAAGGTGCATACAAACAAACAAACATATATAGTCCAACTCATCTTTATATATTAGATTAAGTGCAGTATAGAAACAAGTGCAGTGATAGTGGTTGTGTTTTGTTTGGAAGAAGTGAAAATAAATTAAATTGAATAAAAAATTTTCATTTATTTTATTACAATCAAAAGAGAGAGAGAAACCATTAACTAAATGAACCCCAATTTCATTTTAAAACTAAAATTATTTTATGTATTCTTCATCTTCACATCGTATCGATCTCACTTGAAATTCACGTAAGTTGTAGCTGAACTTCATAAAGTACGAATTCTTATTGAGGTGCGTTCACCTTTTATATTGGTCGAAACTACGTGAAAATCAATTGGATAAAAACTATGTAATTTTCACGTAGCCACGACGTGCGGATTATTTTGGGTGTGTAACTTCGTATCTAATTAGGCAGAAAAGTTATTAGCTGTTTACCAGGGATATGTCTTTTGGCATTGAAAAACAACAAATTGAAATGGTATCACTGCATGTGCCTCGCAAAGTATTGCATGAAAAGAAGCCTTTCAATACCTCACTAGGCACAAAGCAGTGATGTCAATTGTTGTGATGTTTATTGTTTTTCAATGCAAAAAAAGAAAAAAAAACCATAAAAAAAAGAAAAAAATGCCAAAAGACATCCCTGTTAAACAGCTATTATTTTTTTTGTCTAATAAAATACATAGATACGGTCTTCAACAAAGTTGTTCAGCGAAAAATTTCCTTTGGAGCATTTATAAATTGGAACAAACACTTTTAACAGGGTTGATTCCACAGAAGAAACAAAAACGATGGTGTTTTTTCAGTACAAAATGTTCAATTTTCCCATACAAACCTGAAAGTTCAAATTTACTCATGTAAACATTACTTAAAAATTCTTATAAAATCATGGATGAGTTTTGAACCAAAACGAAACTATTAAAACACAGGGGTTTGACAAAATCGAAAATGACGAAAATGATGAAATCGATTCAGTCTACTGAGAAAGTGTTTCAGAACGAAAAGTTCACTGAGTTGCATTTTTCAAGCCGCTCGGGGAGAAATGGACAACCATGCTTAATGCATTCCACCTTCAGGTTATTTGAAAAATTTTAGGAGTGAAGGGGTGATGGTAAAAGAAAAATTTTATATTTGTTCCAGCCTCATTGAGCAGAAAATTTACTTTAAAGAACTAATAAATTGGCGCCAAACCTTCAACAAGCTTGTTCCCACAGAAGAAAAAAAATCATGTTGTTTTTTGAGAACAAAACATAATAAATTTACCAATACAAATCCAAATAGTGAGTTGGCATTTATGCGGTTTCCACAAATAGTTGAGATTTACTTATGTGAACATTATTTAAAAATTCTTCTAAAAACCATAGATGAAGCTAAACAAAGCTTTTCAGACCCCAAGCCCTGAGAAATTCAAAGTGACTCTTAATCGGTTCTGTCTACTTTGACAAGCCTTTGGTTTTTTTCACCTATAGGGTAAGTGAGCCTTAACTTGGCATGCTCCTTATCTTGGCATGCCAAAATGCATTTTGGTGATTTTCATTTCAAACATACGCCTAAAAATGGAATAAAAATCAAACATAAAAGAAAATCGCATATGGCAACATTCTGCATAGCATTTGTCCACTATTAAATCCAAATGACTGCGTGATAATTTTTTTTTCGCATGACAAACTGCAGATGAAATTATGATCTTCTGAAAAAATCTAAAATGAACCTACCTTGCTAGTGCATCTGCCGTCTTCGTATTGATTTTAAAAACACACTTCCCTATGGAAAAATCACTAAAAATTACCACTGGTTACAGAAAAACATGGCAAAAAATATAAAATCATACCTTACTCCAAACAAAGTACATTTTCTATGTAGAATTGAAGAAAATATGAACATTTTTTTTGCCTAATCTTGGCATGCAATTCCACAAATAGAAGTATGTATGTATGTGTGAAAACGACATAGCAGCCAGTCGGCAGCCGGTGGCCGTTCGTCGGCCGACGGTGCACAGTGGTCTGGAAATTGAAAAGCCGGTCGAAAGTAAAATGAATGATTGAACTAATTTAAAAAATATCATGAATGTATATTGGACTCTCAAGCCGACTCAAGCGTTTTTGGCATCTTAGTTAGAATTATAATACTACAATTTGAGCTGCTCTTTCATGGTAAATTTCGAGAACTTTTATTCTCAATAAAATTTACCTCTCAATAAATTAATTTACCGGTTCCGGATCCGAATTGATATCTTGGATCTCAATGTTGTTACTATATCCATGCCTAAAATAATCCACATTTGAAAATACGGTTTAACGTATTTTGATTTCATTTGATTTGTATTGAAGATGAACATTTGCTGCATATGTGTCGCTTTGAAAGGAATTGCTTTAAAGTTCAAATTATTATACTCTAAATATTAAAATTAAAAATAACTGCAATGCTATGTTGAAATACTATGTTGTAACGAGCTTGAATTTTTATTGTTTTCATTTCCATGTGAAATCAAAAATAATATTTTGACCAAGATTGTTTTGATTATACATCACTGTGCATCAGCAGAAGGTGATGACGTTGTTCTCTGTAGGAAAGGAATGTGCGTAGGAAGCGCTGCTTAGTTCGGGTAATGATTTTGCATGAGTGCGAGTGGGATGCAGCCTTATTTCATCCAGCTTTTGAATTTGCTATTCGCTTCCATTGCCTATAGTTCCCAAACGAACGAGTGAGATGCAATATATTTCTATCAGGCTGGCTAAAGTGAGCGAAAGTTTGTCTTGTTTTGCTATCCGAGTGTACGCATACGATTGCTAGAAAATTCCTAAGGGCGACATTTTAAACATTTATGTTTCAAAAAATCGTCCGCTTACTTTAGCTTAAGCTTTAGTTTGCTTGTTGCCTCGGTCATAATGGTTTTAAAAATGTCGGTCCTCCTTTAAAGGGAGTGGAATAAAAAAAAAATGAACATTTACTATCTTATGTTAACCTGTTAACTTCAATGGAAACAGATAATTTATTTCAGGCACTTCTCCTTGTACATCTTGGAGTCCATGGTATTGTTTGACACAAAAAACCTGGGGTTTTCGTTCGCAGCTGCAAATACATTGCCAGATCAAACACTTTCTTCCAAACTTTTCGGCATAAAAGAGTTTGAACTTGGCGGAGATATCACCCTGAGTAACTCTGGGTCACACTGGGTAATGCAACTGTGCAGAAGTTTATGATTACCCGATCAGAAGGGAAAAACAAAATTATATCAAAATGAGATATTTTGATACCTATTTTTTTCTATCTAAATGAGTTATAATTCAATACTCGTAGGATGTTAAAATATCTCAAATTATATCAAAAAATCTATACGATCATAGCAAAATTATATCAGTTTTTGATATACTCCTATCAAGATTATATCTGGTTCAGATAGCATAGTTTGATATTGGACAGAACAAATTATATCAAAATTATAACTTATCAAGATATGAGTGCTTCGAGAAAATTTTCTAGTGTGGAGAGGGTGGACTGTATCTCGGTGGGTGGCATGAAAAACAACCACTGGCTGCCCGCTCCCCTTGTGGGATTGGGCCTCACTTGACAACCCCTGTGGTTGCCAAACCAGTGGAGGCAGGTCGGTGGACAGGCTGCCTGGAATGCCATACAATTCGGTGGTTGCCACAGAAACTAAACTCTTTCGGCTCTGAAAAGAGCCCTTTGGGGTGTGGCAACAGAGAACCGGAAGCAAGGACCTGGAGCAGCAGCACGGAGAAAACACTTTTACTTAGCACTTCATATTGATTTATTTTTCTCTGTTCACTTTCTCTAACTTTATTTATTTACACTCCGGAACTTTCTCGAACACTCTGCATAAGCGATCACCATTTCGCTCTCGCGACGTAATCAGCTCTGTCCGAGCCCGACGACGATGGTGCGAGCCGCTTATTCCTCTTAGCTGCTTTTCCTCTCTGGCTGGTTCTCTCTCGCTGCTCTCTCGGGATGCTCTCTTGTTGGCGGTTGAAAATAAACTGAACTTGCGCGACCGACGGGACCGCGCTTTTTATAATCTCGGCTCCTCGCGCGCTGCTCGCTGATTGGCTGATGTTGTTTCTCCCCGCTCTCTTTCTTCGCGTCGCGTCCTTACTTCAGACCGCTCTGCGGACTGAACAAGTGGAAGGTCAATAAACCACATTATTTGATAAAACCATGCCCCATTTTTGGTTTCCCAAAAATTTGATTCAATTTTATGAATCTGTTGAGCGAAACTCGTTAATGTGAGGTTTGAGCCGTTGACTTCGATGTCCGTGTTTCAGAAAAAGTTGTACGTATATCAAAATAAGATATAATCATTTTATTTTAGGACAATCCGAAAAAAATCTTGATCATGGAATATGAGCTCAACCCCATTCAAGTTTGTCAATCAGAATAAGATATAATTCAGATTAGAGAAACTTAAAATCGAAAATTTGGAGTACTTAATTATAACTGAATCAGATGTAAATATCTTGGTGAGATACGTTTGAGTTATTATTTTGATATGCTCTTCTGATCGGGTAATATTCGAGGAAAAGTGCGAAGTCTGGCATAACAGATAACAGATTTTCATCAAACTATAGTACAGTGTTGGGTAAGACACAACTAACGATTATTTGGATCGTTTGTTTATAATTTCTGGTAAGTCTATAATAAAAATAACTGCTAAATGAGTTTTAAAGCTTGCTCTATTTTTTTCTCCAACGATTTGTACTAAATTCTTAGGTTTTTCAAAGCAAGTATTAAAACACAAAAACATTTGGATAGTATTTCTCTATAATCATTTATGTCCCACTTCATTCAAAGTTAATTTTGGGAATCTTTATTTTCTCAAATCATTCTCACTGTGTCATTCAATCCGATCCAGTAATTCAAAATGTATCAAATAACGTCAACTACGAATAACACTTTTAAAAATGTCTTCGTTTCAACTGAAACACTATTGTCTGTCGATTGGTTTTTTTTTTTTTATTGTGGATATGCTCCTAAAATAAATAAGTATATGTTAATAATTAAATTACTCACATTTCCTAACGTCAGATTCTTATGGACTAAGGGGAATACTATTGCTGGTCTACAGCTTTTTTTCTGAAGCATGTTTTCATGATCTTCTGCAGTCAAATCAAATTAAAATATATGATCAAAACTTATCTGTAAATCATATTTTTGCTCTGTTTTCCTTCAAAATCAGAAAAATCTTCGAAATCAATAAGTGGAAGTTAATTTCGAATGAACGAGAAAAACACGACATGTAGAATCTTTACGAAAAAAAGCTGGTGGCTGTTGGTTGAATGAAAAATA
Organism: Uranotaenia lowii; assembly: GCF_029784155.1. Taxonomy (NCBI): domain Eukaryota; kingdom Metazoa; phylum Arthropoda; class Insecta; order Diptera; family Culicidae; genus Uranotaenia; species Uranotaenia lowii. Next base: position 202,929,122 of record NC_073693.1, on the reverse strand, counting down.
AATTGCCATCGGGGAAATCCAGGTGTGCCGAACAGGCACGATTCCAAGGTTCGATACAGTTGATTAATATTCGGATGACTTTCAATTGCTTGCCGTTTCCACCCCCTTACCAATCGGAGAATATCGACGGCGGACGTTTTAATGTGTGTCATACACAGAAAAAAATTTGGACTATTACGTGTCATTGAAAATGGTCACCTTTAAAATAATACATCCTGTAATTTCGAAATCACTTTATTTTCAATTGATAGGTTGAATAAAAAAAGTTAAATCATATAATATTACAGCAAATGTGCTGTAACAAAAAGGAGCAGGACATGAACTGTAGTTTTACAGGTCGTAGCATTTATTTTTAAGTGAGAGCATTATTCACAGGCTGGTTTTGAATTTAAGGACTGTAAAATTCGGTCGATTGTAGCTAGTGTTTGTGAATGCAGTTTAAACGTTTTAATATAATGTTCGTTGTGCGGAATATGCATATCATTTGGTACAGTTCACACATTGTTGATGAAATCAAAACTAAACCTCTTTTATGAAAATTGCAGTGATCAATGGCTTTGTTGGCGAGCTGAGGTAACTCTCCCGGTCAGGAAGATGCTACAACAGTACCGACTACTAGCACCGGGTGGATTCGAACGGGGACATCCAGATGCATCATCTGCCGTGAAAATTTTGGTTTGATCCTCACTGAACCTAATTTTGATTTTAAGTTCATATAAACTCGACCAGTTTTAGACATTCCTTTTACGGGAAATTTCACGTTGACTAAGATCATTCTGCATGTGATCCATTTTACATGTGTTTTGTAGTTGTGAAGCATTACTTCACAAAACTTTCTAACATACTCATGAGTTCCATGTAAAGTCCAACTGGATGAAAGGAAATTATTTTTGATTACTTTTTCACGAACGTGTAGGTGTACGCAGGTAATAATTCTTATAAGAAAATCTAACAGCTGACTTGCAGTGCTTGTTTATCTTCATTTTCAATCGAGTGCAACGAATGGTCGGCCTTTTTATTATAGGTATTTTGATGTGTTTTCTCTCACTCAATGAAGCATACGCATACGTTCCGTGAATTCAGTGTGAACGTCGACCCGGATGTGAATATGGGCACAGCGGCACTTCAAAATCACCCCGAAGGTAAGAGTCAAAATTGAAACAAAGAAACAGATCCGACCGGATCCGTTTTGCTCGGTACCACCGCTTATTTGGTTACCACTTACAGATCTAATGGTGAAACGTCGCCGAGTGCCACGGAATTCTCATTCCTCTGTTCCGCTGGGAAAAAATGGAAACACTAGCAACAGAAAGAAATAAAACATCTTAGTGGTCCGTCATGGAGAATCCGAATGAAACCAGAAGAAAATATAATCCCGAAACATCCTGCAATACCAGTCTAACAGATAAAGGTAAGTTAATTTTTTAGCAAATGAAAATGAAAGTGTTAAATTTTTCATGAATTGTTACAGTTATTATATCATCATTTGCGTGCCTATTGCTGATTTGGGCACAATCACACGAAAATAGGAGCCAAAATTGGAAACAAATCCGATCACAATGACCGGAGTGTTTTGCTTGGTAGCCATATCAATTAAGTAGTTACTGTGTCCCCTATAATGCTAGCTGAATAACATAACACCAGAAATTTGCGATGCAGAATCAAAAAATCCCTGGTCGAGAATATTGAAATCCAGAAACAATCCCCGATGATTTTCACTCGCGAAATGATACGGTACCTGGATTCACTGTGACCTTTTCGCTCACGGAAGAGGGATCCGCACCACAGGTAAGCCCTTTTAGTGAAACGAAAATGTTTTGTTTCGCTATTAAAATTTTTTTTTTAAATTCTAGTACCACGACTTATATGGAGCAAATTCAGAGAAGAACTCCGACCCAACCAGGAGCTGGAGGTTTCCCGGAAGGAACCGTAAAAGGTAACAAGCATATCAAAGCGGATTTCCATTCATTCATCATTCGTTTAACCACAAGATTGTTCTTTTGTTTATTGAATATGTTCATTAGTTTTGTAAAAGGTTGGTTCACCTCATTTCAATCTTTCAAATCAGATTTGTAGATTTTCTAGATCACTCATTCTCATTCATATTATATTATTCTTTTCGAATTCAGGCAACCGGACAGTAGCTCCTCAAAAGAGGCCACCGGGAAAGGATAGTTTAAACCTTACTTAAGTCACCTATCAATGGCTTCAAGAAAAAAGATTCAGATAAGGTAATTTATTGATATTTTGTGAGAGGTAGACTTCAAAATCTTTTTCATGATGCACATTAATTGTTTTTTTTAAACTCCAACAGGACGAACAGGAGACCAATACTGCTGTTACTGGTAAAACTAATACCATTATGGTATGTGCCTGGCAGGTCTACAAGCCCCAATCATTCAACCAGATGGTACTGGAACTCAATTCCTCGGCCTCGGACCTCGAAAGAATACCGACTATATGAGGACCATCGAAAGCATACCGACTATATGAGGTTCTGTATCATCTGGGAATAACTGAGCAAGATTATACCGGCTGTGCAGTCACGCTGAACCCGGTGCAGGTTTGCACCGCTGGCAGCAGCACAGATTCTTCCCCGGCTGAAGTATGTCGTTAAAGTGAGTGATTGAACACGTACGTCGTCAAGCGTCACACACACCGAAGACGTCTTACTTTAAGTAGTCAAACCATCAATTCGGAGTTATCGATTTTATTTAAGATTATTTCAAATTATTACCAAATTTCCCTATGTCCTCCAGCCGAAATATGAAGCCAAAACGATGTCTTCAGATGATCTTCTTGCTTAACGAAGTTGGACATATTGGGTGACGCTTGGCAACGAACGTGTTGATATGTTTTTAAATAAAATGTCAATATATTTTTCTTAAACGAAGTTTATATTTCAGTTTGAAATTTCTGAAAAAGAAAACCCTTATAAGGTTCTGAACGTGTTTGCAAGTATCTGGATGGCATCCAAAGCTGTAACCAAGGACAACCGAGGGCCACCAGCCGAAAAGCGACATCGTTAATTGGTTGCTGAATGTTGAACATTTTCGGGAAAGTTTCGAAAGTTTATGACCATCATTTTCAAAGTTTCTGTGAAGATTCTAAATTTTCCAAGCTTAAGTTTAAGAAATACAAGAGCTGAAATCCAATAAAGGTTTATTCCCTGGAGAATATTCTCACGGAAATCCACCACTATATTCACCGGATGGAATTGCCTCCTCGGGTTTAGTTCCGAACTGTTTAAGCAACACCAGTCGTATTGAAAACGATAGTATAACCATCTGTTTTTAGACAGAGGAATAGCATTTTTTGATTATTGAATAATAAAATACTTTTGCATAGCATTGAAAATATTTGCGTTTTGGTATTTATCATGTCTCATTTCATTTCATTCATTAATATTATACCTAATATATTTGAGATTAAGGAAGAAACTACAACCCTGTACAGTGTACACGGCTTTAAATTACCGACATGTAATTTTAAAGCAACCTGTAAAAAATATGCACACGTAAAAATAAATGTCGTGTATTTTTTTTACGACCTGTAAAATTGCGGTAAATGTCCTGCTCCTTTTTGTTACAGGATATTTGCTGTAATTCTACAGTAAATAATTTTTGCTGTGTACACTCGACGAGCGATTCAACAACCACTCAACTGTGTCAACGGAAAAGCGTTCAATTTTCACATCAATGACACACAGCTAAGCGATACGATGGCAAAAGCAATGGCAAAAGCGGCCCGATGAGAACTCAACTCAACTCCACTCAACATCGATTCCCTCATTGGATGCAATTGAAAAACCAGTGAATTTATCCATGTTTGTTCAGGCGAATGAGTTTGCAGAAGGCCGGCCGCCATGCCACACTCCAGGACGCAGCTTTTATTCCCGAAAAAGGGAAATGTCCGTTGGAGGAAAGGGTTGTTCCAACGGAAATCAATACCGGTCGAAGCACTTTTCGGAAATGATGCTTCCTCCCGGCATTTGGCGAACGTGAATGGTTAAATGACTCGGTGGAAAACATTCCACCCTCACACACAGGAATCGTTCAACGTGCCGGCAAACGTTTGTTGTTGTCTTTTTTTCTGAGAATTTTCCCTTTGATTGGCGCCGAGTTCCGGCACATAAAAGAGCACACATGAATTTTGGTCGAAAACCACGATCGTGACCCCAAAAAAAATCGAAACCAATCGAGAAAGGAAGCGCCGGATGGGCAATATAAACACTCTGGCTATTAATTACTTGAGAGCTTGGGAAAGCTCCACATTCGCTCTTGAAATTTGTTTTTCCCCGCAAGTCTTGTAGGGTGACTGAATCGAAGGCCAGCTGGTCAAATGCTGCGAGTCATTAGAAGGGTTTCTTATCAAAACAGAGATTATTTGCCTTGATGTGTTGCTAGAAGGCTTAAATTGAAAAAAAGGTATACCTACCTATGAAATAATCACAGTACCAAAAATGCAAAATAAATAAGGAAAAATGTTTCTAAAACCATTTTACTTCTTTTGACCAAATCACAACCTGGAATAAGCAATAAATTAGCTGATACTAGTCAAAATCAATAAGTATCAAAGCTCAAAGCAATGCTTTTCCGGCAAGTCGTTAAAAAATCATTGAAAACGATGATCCTTATTCTGAATAAGGAATCAGCTTGAAAATAAATTCCAAGAAATTAACAAATACCCGAAGCACAATCACACGGAATACACATTCAAATTTCAATAAACACATACTTGGACATGCTTAAAAAGACATATTGAACATACTTGAGAGTGCAAACATACAGAATACATAAAATATAACAGCTTTTGAATGAATAAAATCCGGATTATGAAATTAAAAAGGGATGAATCATCCTAGAGCAGTGGTCGGCAACCTTTTGAGTCAGAAGAGCCAAAATCTTCAATTTTTCAAAATTTTAGAGTTTGAAGAGCCGCATTGAAGATTTATTGTTTTTATTTGTAATATAAAAAATATAAATGATCAATGTAATTTTATGAAAATAGCTTTTAAACCATTAGAGTTTTCCTGAATATTTCCTTTAAATCTGTTTCTGTTTTTCATTAAGCAAACGGATTCTCTTCTAGATCGTTAATTCTTCTAACATGGTTGGTTTGATTTTATATCAATTTCAATGCATTGGCAAATATTGAGTCAAGAAAATTTAGAATCCATATCAAGCATAAATTAATACGTTGCATGCAAAAGATAAGAACATATTAAAATAAGCAGAATAATCTTTCAGCAAAGAAAAGCTTATAAAATAAAGTAAAGGGAAATGTATTTTACTAAAATTATCAAGAAATTTTGGCACTCCCCAGATTTAGCTAATCCTCTTAAAAGTTCATAAGAATGAGGTTAAATTCAACTGAAACTGATGAAGTCGAAAATTTTAATCATCAAAAATTCAATTTCAAATAAATTTTTTCCGATTCATGACATCAAGCGAACGTGGCTTCAGAATTTAATGGATCTGGATAATTCAAAAATCACATTTTATGTCACATGTGATTCTTCAGTTTTGGTCGTCGAATTAATTGAAAAATGAAGTTCAATACTTTGTAGATTATTCATTGATGCGAAAGCTTATATTACAGAAAAAAATCTGCGGAATAATCATTATAAATCTGTAATAATGTGATTTTGTAGCCTACATTGAAAATTCGTGACAAAAAATTAAGAAAAAAGTTTATTTTAATGGACAAAATTAGTTCAAGGATAAATTAAAAAAAAAGATAAAAAAATAAATCAACGGTGATTAACTCTTAATCAAAAAATGAAAAAAATAATATGTCTTTTACTGAGACATTCCAAATTTGTGTGCTAATGGTAAAAATTGGCTGCAGGCGTAACACTTGAATTTGTAATTAGCAATTTGTTTTGGAATTTTGTATTTGAATTTCATGTATCTATTCACTTTTCAACCCGTTGTTTATTGAGTAAGTTTCCCAGATTTTTATTCGGAAAAGAGCTGAAAAAGAAACAAAAAAAGTGATTTTTACCAAGGCACATTAGTGGCGCTCAAATCTTATCTCTCAATTCCGAAAAAAGGCATGCGAATTTATTTCGTATTTGATTTTATTTTTACGTCTTCTGAAAAACCTTCCAAGATTATTTTCATACAACTTGCTCAATTTCGTTCTGGAAGTAACTATAAAATATTTTTTTATAACACAATTTGTTTTTTTTTTGTTTGATTTGCCAAATAAACGGAATAAATCCGGCCATACTCCAGGTTTTTTTTTTAATGAAATCCGAGACACCGGGCCGGACCAAACTTTTGTCCAAATTTTATATTGAATATCCGGACAAACCCGGATAGAAACGGGTAATCTAGTAAGCTTAATCTATACTCAGATACATTCAAATAATCGTTTTCTATTCAAATAAATAGGATAGGATTGTTGTGCTTTTTCAACATTTTTATGTTGCTACGCGTCAAAGTTGTATTTTTTTCCAAAAATGGTCGATTCATTCTAATACGAGTTTGAAAATTTCAATTGATAAATAATCATAGAGGTAAAAAAAATGATTGCGAGTACTTGAAATATGAAATGCTACGAGGGTTACGTCGTTTAATGACAAAACAGAGACTTTCGAAGAACTTCGAACTCAAAAATACTCAATGGTTCAGTTTTTGAGCTGTGCCCATATATGATATTTTGGAAAATTAAAAAAAAATTGTACTTAGTTTTAAATATCTCGGACTGCGTAAATTACTTTGAATTTTTTATTGCATATTGAAGGTGAAAAAGATTGCTATCGATCATCTGAACTCAATTTTTGCGTACTAGCAGTTATAAGAGGAAACAAATATTACCTGTCGGCCATTTATGGGATTCACGAACCCCAAAGTTTTCTTGTCAGTACCGTAAATCGAACCCAGTACGCCTGGCCCCATACCACTCTTGCGCCAGCCTATCCGCTACACCACTTCAGCGCTCAAACCGTTTTGTCATAATTTACTTGTACGACAAATTTAGAAAATGAGTCAAAAACTTCAAAATACATATTATTTGATTGAACATCTATAAAGTAAAGGAAGTGCTCGTTTCTGAATGAGTACTTTGATTCTCTTACCCAGAATATCTGGCAACACTGTTGTATTACCACGAACCCAATTTAAGTAGTCTCGTTTAACCATGTGATGATGTAAACATTTGTGTCGTTTTTATCAACATAACCTGTCATATGCAATCGTTGATCTATTGTTCTCGATTACGAATTGGACATAGCAAGAGTACCCAAAACAAACAATGTTTTTGTACTGCTCGTGGTAGCAGAAGTCTGCAGCTATTCCGGATGCCGGAGGAAACCGTAAGTTTCAACACCTCCCCTCAATTCGTAAATTGAAAATGCTAAACAGCTTCGCGTACCTCGCCCTCGGTAACGTCTTCGTGAAGCTGGCTGATCCTTAGTAGAGATGTGACTCAAAGAAAGCTGACCGCTTCTTACGATCTCCCTGATGAACGCATACTTCAGCTGTTTCATCCGCTGATGAGTCCGCGCCTCTTCCAAATACTGGATGCAAGGGATGTTGTCCTCCATTAATGTGAAAGGAAAGCTAACCACACTCAATTCACTAAGGAAGTTTGTTAACCACAAACCTTCCTTGACTGCATGGCAAAGAGCTCCTATCTCAACTTCGGTCGACGACAGACTGACCGCCTGCTGACGTTTCGTTGACCACGAAACTAAATTCCCGAAGATCATGTAAGCATAGCCTGATGCAGACCTTCGATCATCGGAGTCGTTGGCAAAATCTGCATCAGCATATCCGATGAGTGGTTCTTATTTCGCGTTTCTGCGGAATACCAACGCTATATCGGTCATAGTTCGAAGGTATCGCAGAACACGCTTCAGGCCTTGCCAACGCCTACCCATCGGGCTGGCCTGGTATTCGCTGAGTGTACAAACCGCAGCACTAATATTCGGTCGTTGAAGTCGCTAGATATTGGAAAAAAAAACGATCATCTAACTTTTTGAACGGTTGCTCGGTGATAACCTCACTATCGTTCAGCTTTCTACATCAAAAGTTGTCACGAAACCTGTGACCACCTCCCATGTCGCGTACTTCTCCAGGGCTGCCACCCATTTGTCGATAGCTGTCTTTCAGAAGACCCTGTTGTCCGATGCTGGAGCACGCTGATGATTTGAGGTAGCGCTTTATTAATATCAGCAGCTACGTTAGTCACGTAGCGCTTAGTGGCTTTTCTGATTCACTGACTGCGTCTCAGAGTCGGTACTGGATTGACGGAATCATGATCATCATCTTCAGGAAATTCCATACTACTCTCGTAGTCGCTCTCGCCTTGATCATCAACAACCATACTCTCAGTATGATTAAGATCAGCAGGCACATTAGCTAACCGCTCAGATGTGTGTTTTGTTGTTGGCACATCGGCTGACCACTCGGATGTGATTTCGATTTCGTGCACGTCGGCTAACTTTTCGAGTGTAGGATGTTGTACGAGCCAGAACACATCGGCTAACCGCTCAGATGTGAAAGCCTCGGGAGGGATCTGAACATTATTGTCGATGACCAGCTGTTCATGAACAATATAGTCTCGATTAGGCTCCAACAACAAATCAAGGCTGTACTCGTCGTTCAGGAAGAAGTTGAAGAAGAGCTCACGCATGTTAAACACATGTGCAAAGAACAATTCTCTCGACTTGCAGCTTTATGGACTGTCCAATTTTTCCAACGATTTTATTGCTCTGAAAAGCTCTGAAAAGCCGGAAGGAAACTTTCAGTTGCATGCGCCCAATCTGGCTTCGATGCACTGCTGAAATATCTCCCAAACAGGGGTGCTAGGTGGTTTTGACAAAAATCAGGACACAGCGATGGAAAAAATCAGGATTTATCAGGACACCACTAAATTTATGAAAATAACATGCAGTTCAGCTTAGATTGCATAACTAAAGGCGAAATACAGGTGCTGAAGACGCCTCAAGTTATGCAACTAAAGCGATAAGAACCTTGGATGGCCTGGAGTTAATATCGAAAAACACGACTTAAATATCATTTGAACCAAAGATTATCATCGGTTAAACTGGTTAAACTATTTTATTAAAGATTTGTTTGATTGCCTCAACATTGACAATAAATTTAGTTATAGCTAAGATATTTTTTTAAAAATCAGGACAAATCAGGACATTTTAAGGGTCATTTTTCAAAAATCAGGACAATTCAAGCATTTTTGAAAAATCAGGACGGGCTCTCGAAAATCAGGACAAATCCTGAAAAATCAGGACACCTGAGACCCCTGCTCCCAAATCAACAGGAAAAATAAACTGCTGGCTTGGATACGCTCACGCTTACTAACTGCAGCATAGCTCCACATTCCGAGAGTAACCCTCTCTAAAAGCAGGGGCGGTCCTAGAGCTGGCTCTTGGGGGGGGGGGGGGGGGTGATTTTCCAAATTTTCAAAAATCAGTCAATAACGTATCTAAATACATGGCGAAAAAAAGTTCATTTGGAGAGAGCGAGTGGGGGGGGGGGGAGGGAAGGGGGGGGGGGGGTTGAGTTTACAGTTTCAAATGAGACTTAAATATTTGCTGCACACCAGACCCCTGCAAAGGACACGTCCATGGGTTGGGGGTTTTGAATTTCAAATTTCAAAAATAAATCAGAATCAAAATTACAAATCAATTTTATTTCTGGTTAGTCATTAATATATTATTCGAAATGTTGGTTCTTATTTTGTATTTAAAAAAACCAAGTATTTTCAAAACATCAGAAACGGAATGCGAATTTAAATTTGGAATGAAGCCATAATTTGAACCAGAAGAAAAATACTTCAAATATAACGCCAGATTTGATAAAAAATTAAACTTGAATTCTAACAAAAAATCAGATCAGGTCAGAATAATTGATAATAACGTTAATTTTTACATATTAATTTATTTGTTTATTTTTTGGATCCATGAGGAAAAAATGGATGACATGTGATTAAAATGCTTTTTTATAAAATTCTAATCTCTCATTTTCAACATCCATACATTTCTTCTAACTTCCTATTTGCCAACAATTTTCATAATTTTAAAATGTTGTTAGTTATGTTCTTTTAATTTTTTAAAGTCACGGTGATTAAACTCTTCATAAATATGAAGATAAAAAAGATTAGTTTTAAACATTTGAAAATTTTTGATTTTTTTTTCTAATAAAAACGTCTTACCAAAATAATTCAAGAGAATGCATTTTGGTGTTTATGTTTTAATGATTGATTTAGTAGATTTTTTGCGATGAACTCGAATCTTCAACTAGATTTTGTTTATCACCTCTTGTTTTGGTGATATGGAGTTTAAAATTTTTTAAATGAAACAGTTTTGAGTGAAGTCAATCATTCGATAAATGATTAACTTACAAGTTAACATGAATAAAAACTGATTCGGAAAAATCTACAGTTTTTAATAATTCGGAAAGAAAAGTATTTCTGACATTACTAAAGAATGTTTTTAAAAACAAAGATTTTATATCATTAAAAAAAAATGCTTCAGGCTGAAAACGATTCTTTAAACATTCGTTAAAAGTCTTTTATTTTACAGAATTAAGAACATTCATTTTTTTTCACAGAAGTCAAAATTACTTGCGTTCTTGGGGAAAGAAATAAGGTATTAACCCATATTTTGAATTTTAATTGTAATGTTTAAAAGTTTTTTTTTCAGAAAAGTGCAGAATTTACTTAAATAATTTTTAACCTATTTGAAAATAATTTCAGGCACCAACAAAAATCAAAACTTGCTCTTACATTCTTTTCATCTAAACAAATGTTGATTCTGTGGCCTTGTGCCTGAAAATGCGTTTTTGAAAAAAAAATTTCATTTCACCATAAAATTTGTAATGATTCAAACATTTTTTTTAATCTAAATGATTAATCATCAAAGTTGGATGAACTTGATAAGATACACTTCTTTAAAAAAAACAATATTACACGACCATGATGCACACTACTTCTCCTCTTCCCTTCAAATTTCTTTGAACTAAATTTGAGTTTTGTATTAAATTTGAAATTAGAGAAATTTAAAAAACTTTCTCTACAAACATATTTTGATATCCTTTAAACAACTTATGCATCCCTTTAAAAAACAATCTGTGAATCTCTAACATTCACTGCGAACAACTGTTGATAAAAAAAGATCATTTTCGTCATTTGTATATTCAGCAGTTTAAAAAATTATCAATTTAAGAACTCTTTAAAGAACCTTCCGATATAAATGTTATTTTACAAATGAAAAAATACACACATTTTTATAGAAGAAAATATGAAAAAATTCTCAATGTATCTAAAATATTTTTCTTGAGTATCTATATATCACCGCATAACTCTCACCAATATTTTAGTGATTCTCGTTTAGCAACAATACCTCTGAAAATCCAAACATTTATTTGAGAAAGTGCTAACAATTGCTTTGAATTTAGAACTGAATATTTTATTTTTTTTTTAAAGTATGTTGCTAAATCTTGAATCGAAAAAACGAATTAATATATACTCTTGTTTCGATGCTTCAATTTCTAAATATAAATTTAATTCTAAACCAAAATCATTAAAATTAAATTCTTAGGTATGCAGCTTTCGGTACTTCATTTTTATTTGTTTTCTCTTAAATTTCAAGCTCTCATGGATTTTAAAATTTATTGGAACTGAATCAAAAGAAATTGTTACAAATTTGAAACGAATGATTTAGTAAAAAAGTGAAAAATCGTATTTTTGCTTCGTTTACTCAATATGTATATTATTATGTACTCAATAATTTCAAACTTATTGTACAATTTAAAATTAAAAAAATAATAGAGGGTTCATTTCTTAAAGCTTAAACTGTTTTCCAAGAAAAAGTCCTAATCAATTCCAATTGAAATAACGGAATTTTCAGATTGGAGCGCAGATTCAGCGTGGATTTGCAACTTATATTAGCTTAATAATAATTCCTGCTCAAAATTTTAATCATGATTGTGTTGATGAGCTGCAGTATCGGCGATATAGTTGGTGTGAATTTGGAACTCCAGCCGTGTTGGTCAAAAATTAGAAAAATGTCTTGAGCGATTACCTTGTTCCCGAGAAAGCAGTCGAGTGATGACGGGATATTATTATCACTGGTTTAATCTTATCTGGGAAAAATTGATACAAAGGCATATTTTCGGAGCCTATGTTTGAAAAACTGTTTTTGGAGGTTTATTCTTGAACTCAATTTTTAATCAGATTTTGTTTATCACCTCAAATTTTAGAAGTAGAATTTTTGATGTTTTTAGAAAATTGAATAGATATGAATGTATAAAAAATGTATAAAAAAAGCATATATGGTCAGCAAATTAAATTAAACACTGTAAGTACCTCAACAAAAGTAATTTGGTGAAAATCGGTCTAGGGAATTGCAAGTTACAGCTGTTTTAGTTTGGCGGACCCAATTTTAAGAATTTAAGAAATTATTAAATTCTTTTATTTTAACAATCACCCCCACGGAGTGGAAAATTTTGAAAATTCGAAAGAACCCCCACTAGGAATGAAGTTCGAAGTTTTTATAGAAATTCCAACGTTTGCGAGTATTTTGTAACGGTTTTTTGTCGCTTGGGGGGGGGGGGTGATCACCCCGATCACCCCCCCCCCCCCATAGGACCGCGCCTGTCTAAAAGTATATTCCTCCTAACTCCGTTCCTCCTCCTCCCAGCCGTCGGATATGAAACCATACTGCTAACCTCTAACTCAAGTGACACGTTCTGGCCGACCTGGAGCATATCATGGCCTCTTCGCTGTCGATCCTCCGCGCTGGTGGCGTCTGTGCTTGGATCAGCTCCTGAGCGCAACGAACAGCCGAAACACGAGAGTAATCCTCTTGGCTATCAGCACCACCCAATTAAATTTAAGGTGCTTACAAACAAACAAACATATATAGCCCAACTCATTTTTATATAAGATAAGCATAAGTCTGCTGCATACATTTAGGAGTAAAAAGTACTAAAAAAATTCTACTATTTATCAAATCATAAAAATTAATATTTGGATGGATAAAATTTCGGAATAAACAAACGCATGATGCAAAATAATCATATTACAGCATATCAAAACTAGATTTAATAGGTGAATTTTTGGTATGCAATTTGATGCATTTTAGCCCAGATTGGTAGCTGAATTGTAAAAATATAAATATTACACCAAAAGTGTGTAGGATAATAAAAGCAATATAAATATCATGATATCATTAACCTATTAAGCCCGTCCTACTGGGTAAAGTATTTAACGTCATCGAAAAATATAAAAATTTGTACATCTTTTGCTCAAATTTTGTGCTCATTGTGATAACTTTATAACATTGTATTAAAATTAAAAATTGAATAAGTGTTGTAGTATACAAATGTTGCATCTAAAAAAGGTTGCCGAAAATTATAATAATTATAAAAATTATAATATTTTCGTCACTTAAGAACCTAGCTTTTTTTTAAGTATCTCTGTAAAGATGATAGAAAGTTTATTTAAAAAAAATACGTACTTGAATAGAAAAGAGGAGTGCTTATTATGTCCCGGGTGCCCGGGATACAGATTCTGTGACGAAATTTTCCTCAAAATTCTGTGATAATACAGATTTTTCTGTGATTTCGGCAATCTTGCATCTAACCCTGCTGTACATGATGCGCTATTCGACAGATTTTCTTATGCTAATTAATCGACGTTTTTGTTGAAATTATACTTAAAAATCCCCAATATCGTCGATAAAAAAAAATCATAAATATATACTGTGACGATGAGCACACAAAATTACTTAGATTTAGTATGAAAATGGTGGCTCGGATAACGTGGAACTAAGAAGCTCGGATAAGGGGAGCGTGGATAAGCGGGGTTTCACCGTATTTTGATTTTTTTTTAATCCACACATATTTTGCCCTTGTTCCTATCAAGAGTTTTTTTTAAAGTTAGCTCACAAACTGTAGCAACATGTATTTACTGAACTCTAATAATGTAATCCGAGTTTGAAAAAATTACTCTGATGACTGCCCTAGCCGAGAAGATGAAAATCCATCCTCAACAAAGCGTAAGTGAAGTGGGTGGGCAAAGGGCAATTGAGTTGTTGTATTTTTACGCATGCCAGCATTCAACATAATCGGTAGACATTTAAAAAGGTGTCAGAATGAAAGTCAGAGAGAGAAACAGCAAGAGATAGAGAAGCAATTTAGCTAATGGCTTCCGGTACATCCGGTCGTCGTGCCACATTCCACATTATCTCCGGACAAATAACGCACTGGAGCTTTCGTTTTCGTAAACGCGCGGTAGATAGATATGGGAAATGTACTTAGCTACACAAATATACGGCGACTTGGACAGATGGTATTGACCTCACGTACGTGCAGCGATAATTCTTCCGGCCTCGAGAAATTAGAGCTCACTGAGATTTCCATTTCATGCAAGAGGGCGTCCAACAGCCAAGTTGAAGTCGCACAAATGATCAGACCTCGAAATTCTCGAATGTAGACATATAGAAAGGTGAGGCAAAGAGACACAGTCCCTTATTTAAGAAAAAAAAAGGCAAAAGCGCTCGTCAGAGAATTGAAAAGAAAGATTTATTTTTGATCCGTGACTCTTCGGCTTTTCCGTTCCCATTCCGGATCGTCATCCGACTGCTGGTGGCGCATTGGCCCTTTTTTACCGAGACAACTACTTTGTGTCACACTTTGAGCCGTGCCCAAGATACAAAGGCCGGAATTTGTGGTCGAAGAAAAGCCTTACAAGCGACGAGTCCGAGTCGTACATAACGAGATTAAAATCAAATATCAATTTGGATATATCGACATTTGTCTGTCATCCTGTGTATGCGTACCTACATGTGTGTATGAGCTATTGAAATATTGAAACTAATGGTATAATTTGTTATGAATAAGGGCATAAACGGAGAGGCCCTAGCTAGTCCGAAAACGGCATAACGAGAGCCCATTAGAAAGGATGTGGGCAGTGGGAGAGTGAGAAATTTAAGCCGATTTCGGGTCAACGACAAAAGGTAGGATTTTTTCTCCGGTACGCAATTGTTTTCCTAACTGCCTACCATCAAGGCAGCTAGGGGGAAAAACAAATCTGATAAATAAGCGCTGCTCCTTTCGGTTGCTGCTAAATGTTCTCGCCATCAATCCCTCCATCGAACATCAATCGGAATAAGTTGGACTGAGGTCGAAAGCTGCTCAACATTCCAATTTGAAATCAGATGATGGCGTCGTAGATATTGGGTGTTTGAACACCCACACATCCTGTATACCAAGATCGTGGACAGCTTATGTTCACTAATCATGTCAACTGAAACGGCTGCTAAGCTACTGCAAAAGAGCAGCAATTTTCGATGGGAATCAGAAGTGAACAACGACTGACATCTGTTTGAAATTGGATTTGACACTAACACGAAAGAGATTAGAAGATGAACTCACTGTTGAGTTTCCAGCAGAAAACCTAGATGTCTCTATGAAAGATTTGATTGTTTTTACTTAATAGAGTTCAAAAATAAGGATTATTTTTATTTTTAAATATTTTTTTTCAATTTTCTATCGAAAAAGTTATGTTAAAAAGTGAAGACAATCATTACGAACTTCTCCTTCCAGTCAATTACTGTATTTTATCCCAAAATTGATTTGTTCGAATATCGAGCAAATAGATAAAAATACTTTGTGGTGAAATTCGTTTTTATAAAAAGAAATCAATCTGTTCTAAAACAAGTGACAAAACAAGAAATTTTCGGAAATTTGAACAGCACATTCGATTGTTATTTTTCAACTTTCTTGAATATTTTAAACATTAAGTACGATTACTGTTCAAGCAGTGTTTACAATATATGTATTTGATGTTCATAAGGTTGTTTGTGTTTGTTGAACTTACCGTTTTCGGATCCTCCGGTAAACCCGTTTTCCATACAGCAGAAGATTCTCAAACATTGTTTGTTTTAATTCCCACATGTTCCGTGAAATTTGTAATTGCGATCAATGAAACTATTGATAATTGTCTTCACTGACAAATCATTTCACACTTTAGTGTGTCAAATTTCACACATTTTGGAAATAAGTAGACCAACACATTAAATGTGTGAAGGTACTGCTGCACATTCATGTAAAACATCGCTTAAGCAAACGAAATGTGAGCGTTTCACACATTATGCGAAAAGCGTTTGAAATGAGAAAATGTTGAAATGTAAAAAATAACGGGCCAAATGTGTGAAATATGAGTTCCGGGAGTTCGCAATATTAATTTATGATTCGAAATTAAATGGAATATTCGAAAGACATGCTTTTCAAAGTATTTTTATTTGCTTTATGCTGAATATAAGAATTCGCTGCAAATCTGCATGGAGGAGAGTGCAGATATTTTCGAAGTCCAGGATTTATTCCCCCAAGCGGCTGTTGGCAGCTACCTCGATAGACACGATCTGAAAAATATTAATATCAATTGTTAATGATTTTTTTTATATGTTGATCTTATGTCGGAAACTTACCGAAATTACTTCTAACGACGCAGTTTTCAATTTTATTCAAACATTTTTATTTTCGACTGGTTTTGTCTCCTTGATGGTTTTCAAACTGCTGGATAGGTAATTTTCACACACTTTCTTCTTAAGCTGCTAATTCGGATAGTGTGTAAATTCACAACTTGCGCGGTGTGTAAAAATCTCACTCCAGTTTGACAGCTCCATACATTTACCAATAATGTGTGAAACTATTTTGCAAAATGTGTGAAATGATTTATCAGTGTTCTTCTTCTTGTTCAACACGCCGATGCTATTTTTAGCACAACTCGGAACTGCTTTATCGACTAGCTCCTATTATGGTTTAGTTACAGAGACTAAATGTCCAGCGATATCAATTTATTCTTCGTATTTAGAGTTCAGGATTTTTCAGGACACCTCTTGATTCATGGAAATAGTAAGCATAGCTGCTTGAATAAATAAAAGCGCAATACATGTACTTTATGCAAAAAAAAAGTACGCAGCTGGTCTGCAGTTCATGTCGAAAAACACTATTTAAATATCATTTGAACCAAAAATTACCATCTGTTGATGGGTTAAACTATTTTATAATAATTTAATTCGATTTTATCATAGTTTAACTGCAAATTCGATTATAATTGAGAAGCTTTTATGAAAATCAGGACAATTTAGGACATTTTAGGGATCATTTTTCAAAAATTAGGACAACTTAAGAGTTTTTTGAAAAATCAGGACGGTCTCTCGAAAGTCATAACAAATCCTGATAAATCAGGACATCTGGCACCTCTGTGTAAAGACGGTAGAAATGTTTACATCATCACACGATAAAGCGAAAGTACTCAAGTTAGGTTCGTGGTTGCCAGATATACTGAGTGGTTACCTCGGACAGAATATCACACGTAACTGAGAACATAAATATGTGAGGATATTTATACAGTGTAGTATTCTAAATAACTATCGCTTATGTAATAAGTGGATATTTAAGGGAATGACGAAAAAGTGAATAAACGATAACTCTTCTCTACACAGTAAGAAAAATTCGTGTAAATTTAGATCTAAAACGATGCACGAAAACGGAACATCGATTTTGATGTAAAACTCTATCACGGTGTATTTTTTTCAAGGATGTAATTTATGAGGCATGTAAATTTAGATCAAAATCAATGCACGAGATCGGATCACAAAAGCCGTCGTATAAAAATATACAGGGATGCAAATTATAAACTTTATTATCGTAAATATTGAATTTTTTTTTCTAAATATTCAGGTTTTTGTTTTGTCTTTGAATGGATACGGCGCATGTATAATTTTCAATTCACATTTATTTTCAAAACTGAACATAAAAAAACCATCAAGAAAAGTTTCAGGCAGGAATTCTTGTTGCATCCGATGATTTCCAGCACGGAAGTGTTTTTCGGATCAGCGACATCAGCATCCTCGAATGATTCCAGAACATCATAATTTGTCTATCAGCATCTCCTGCACACTAGAATTGTTCTGACAAAACTTTCTCCGGATAATCACTGTCCGGATACCAGCCACTGCGAAAAATCTGACCTTGCTGTAATGGAGAGAAAACTAATCAGTTTCAACCACATTCTTCATTTCACCTCTAATAAAATTACTACTTTAAGACTCTTTGGCCCTTATTCTGCGCCGCGCATGACGTGACGATAGTCGAGTCACCCAAGTCACTCTATTCCAGTAGTCGGTTTAGGTGAGGAACGTCACTTCGGATGAACTTTGTGAGTTCTTACCCTATCCTCGTAGTCACCGTGGGTGAGAATCGTCGCATTCGGGTGACGATTTTAGGTGACAATTGTCGGTACCGATTCAGGTACCGACTCGGCAATAATTTAACCAAAAATTTGCATCCAGTGGGACAAGCAAGAACAATTGCTTAAAATTGAAACGATTTTAAAATTTTTGAGCTTTTAAAATGTTTTTAGGGAAAAATATGAAATTTGAAATCTGATTCTGAGTATTTCGGAATAATTCATAAAAGAGCCAGTACTGCGAATTGAATGGTCAAATATATAAATTTATTTGTAGATTTTACATCACCCTTTTCGGTGCATAATATGACTATAAGGTAGCCGACAAAAATTATTAAAAATTTAATTTGCTTCCCGGATTGCCTGTTGCAAATTTCAGAGAGCTGCCACATTTCAGACAGCTGCGTTGAATCATCCAGCATCATGGGCAGTTACTTCGCAAGGCGGCATATTGGAAACCATCTATCATGTTCCGCTTGTGGCAGATTTCCGCAGCTGCTCGGTGTAGTTTCCAGCTGGAAATTCGAACACTTTTAGTATTTTTGTTTATGTTGCTCTGAAGTTCCTTCACTGTACTTACGGTTTTCCGTGGCGATTGGACATTTCCGGATGTTGGTGCGAAATTGTCTCTACGATTACATTTTCCGACAACACGTAGCCTCAGAAATGAGCACCGCCTCACTGCAAAATGGAAAGCAAGCACAATTGGTACAAAAAGTTGAAAACTTTCCTTCCTCGGTTGCTTACTACTGCTTTTCCACAGCGGCCTTGTGGTGGCTACGGTGTAGGAAAATAACTTGCGGTTAGTTTTTTTACTCCAATCAGTCAGCTTACCGGCTCATCCGCTGCAAATTTCGGCTCCAAATCCGGCCTGGACGACTTGCTAACACCTTAAAATTGGATTGTGGTATTTTCCGAAACTAAATTCGCAGTTGTTCATTAAAAAACTAATTTTAAAATTCGGAAACGCGAGCAAAACAAAACAAACCGAGCTAGTTGACACATGAGCTCACTCAGTCACTCACCTACGAATGAACCTCTGTCACTTTACCCACATCGACTACGGGAATAAGGTGACAAATCTCACGGTGACTCCGAGGTGAGGTGACAATCATCACGTCACGCGCGGTGCAGAATAAGGGCCTTTAAGTGCTCCTGATATACACAGAAAAAAAATCTGAATCCTTAACGACACTGAAATTGAATACCTTTATTATTACATGACATGGAACGCGATTCATTGATGTAAATTTACAAAATAAAAACTGTTGAATCCAAAACAGCACTGAATTCATATCTCTCTTTTAACGTTCTATTAAAATTAAATTTTTTCATCTAATTAATTCGATATTTTAGTCGGAATCTTCAAAATAACTCCCCCAGTTTGAAAGTGTTTGTTAGATATATGATAATTTTTTCAAGGTTCGTTTCAGCAAGTTTTCTAAATTTTCGTGTTTTTCTGAAAAAAAGAGCTCCTGATGCAGACTTGAACTTTATCAATTCTGGTCTAGTGTATAATAATTCCAGTTATAAGATAGATAAACTCAAATCTTAGTTTTCGAGATGTGTATTCAATAGAAAACGATTTCAACGTATGAATACACATCAGAACTATGATGTCGGCGCATTAAGAAATTTGTTAAATTCCTTTCACTTATTTCTTCATTCAGATTTTTAAGTTCTATTTTTTCCAGGTATTCGCAAAGAAAGTGCAAAATCGTAGACATTTTTCAATTAATTAACGCTGTAAAAGTTAACTACCAAGACCTAACGTATTCAAATTTCACAGTTGTGAAACGTTTATTTAATTTGAAAACTTTTTTTTATATTCAAAAGTCTCAATTTTTCAAATATTCCCGACTTTTCCAGGCATTTTAATCATTAATATGGAATCCCGACCTTTTTCTGCTCTTCACAAATGGTTAACTATCCTGGAATAAACGACTATAGATCTTAAAGTTTCTGAGAGAAAGTTTCATCATGATGAAATGAATGAATTTTAGGATTTAATAGGTTTATATATCTATGGGGGAATATAATCCATAATTAATTTTCCCGGTTTTGATTTGAAATACCCGGTTTTTTCCCGGTTTTCCCGGTCTCATTTTAAATTCCCGTTTTTCCGATTTTCCCGGTTCGTTGGCCACCCTGTAATACATATTGGCAGATTTCGCAAAATGGAATCAATTGAAAAAAAAGTTACAAAAGTAAACAAACTGACTAAATTGACAGCATTGACCTGGACGACTTGCTAACACCTTAAAATTGGATTGTGGTATTTTCCGAAACTAAATTCGCAGTTGTTCATTAAAAAACTAATTTTAAAATTCGGAAACGCGAGCAAAACAAAACAAACCGAGCTAGTTGACACATGAGCTCACTCAGTCACTCACCTACGAATGAACCTCTGTCACTTTACCCACATCGACTACGGGAATAAGGTGACAAATCTCACGGTGACTCCGAGGTGAGGTGACAATCATCACGTCACGCGCGGCGCAGAATAAGGGCCTTTAAGTGCTCCTGATATACACAGAAAAAAAATCTGAATCCTTAACGACACTGAAATTGAATACCTTTATTATTACATGACATGGAACGCGATTCATTGATGTAAATTTACAAAATAAAAACTGTTGAATCCTTAACAGCACTGAATTCTAATGGCATAAATATTACTTGACACGAAACGCGATTATTTGATGGAAATTTACATCACATATGATGTAAATAAAAAGAAGCATCACATACGACGGAATTTTCAGTGCGAATTAAATATTACACGTCTTAATATTTTACATGTCTTTCAAATTTTACACGTCTGTTGAAGATTGCAGACGTGTAATATTCAACTCGCACTGAAAATTCCATCATATGTGATGCTTCTTTTTCGTTACACCATATGTGATGTAATTTTACAATTTTTTTTGGTCACACGAAATTCTCAACAACACTGAATTGGAAATTTTCTCAAAATTACAAGACATGAAATATTACAATACACTGAAAGTGATAATGTCATGTAAAATTATAAACTGTGAAGAACAAGACCAGAAAAATGTGACAAAAACTGTTAAGTCAAGTCGTGCGCCAAAGTATTTTCCCCGCGCGCGAGTAAGTTAATCGGTGTTGATGGTTCCCGGAGATATCCGAAAAGCAGGGATGCGGTTCTGGAAGCGGATCCACGGTGTTCAACATTGGATCCGGTACTTCGCGGAAAAAATAAAAGATATAAAATATAATGTGTGTTAAAAAAAATTTTGCCGCTTAATAAAATGAATCATATTAATTATAGATGAGTTTTATTTTTATTAAGAGACGTGAAAATTCCAGTATTGAATCATATTGACAATAAATGAAACAAAACAAATTCCAATTGGAAAGTTTTTCTTTCAGCATTCAGTGATTTTATAATTTACATCATTTTTATTTTACACGTTGCTAAATTTTACATCATTTTTTATTTTACACGTTTCAAAATTTTACTGGCGTGTAATTTCCAACTAGCACTGAATATTCCGTCATATATGATGCTTCTTTTTATTTACATCATATGTGATGTAATTTTACAGATTTTTTTGGTAGCGTGTAGCTATGCCTTTGAACGACTCATTTCCGAATAGTTTTCCGACTTTTTTACTTTGTGCCCGATGTGCAAACTAACTTGAAATATAAAACGGCACAAGTTTAATATTTGCATTCTTTTTTAAATCAAACAGAAGATATAATTTTACACTGTTTGTGATATAAATTTCATTGACCAGTTGATTGCATGACGCAATGTAAAATTAAATGAAAACCGTTAATTTTTATTCAATTTCGGAAAAAAGACTAATATTACATCGAAAGAAGTTTAAAATTACATGTTGAAACTAACGGTTTTGGAACGCAATTAGTATTCCAATCAGCAGAGTAAAACCGACCGACCCGTCGGCGAAACCAAAACAGTTTGTTTTGGTTCCGCATGCTTTGAGTCAATTCGCAATTGAAACAATAGCGGTGATGATTGATAATGACAGCTGAAGATGGTAAACACGGTACAAATGTTTACATCATCACACTGTGAAGCCAAACGATATGCTCGTATAGTGCTACTATATAAAGTTAACAAGCGTTAAAACTGTACCACTAAAACTTCATGTTAGTGCTTGAATAAAGCTTTCATAAAGCTTCAATTCTTATGTGTGACCCGAACAGTAATTGGGGTTTTTTCACCTGCCTTATCAGCATCAAGAGTGGTCGAAAAGCTGCTGTAGATGACTTAAATCTCCACAATATGGGTATTTGGTAAAGGGCTAAACCAAGAGCAACCGAATTTCGCTACATCTTGAAATACAAGATGGCGGCTTCCGCTTAGCTTTAAAAAACTGTTAATCGCTTAAAACCGCATGAAACGCTCACAATAAGGGGTTTAAGGGCAAAACCAGTAGAAGTTGAATTCCTCTTTCTGACTTTATGTTGAAATCCAAGATAGCGGCCTTCACTGAACTTTAAATGACTAAAATCCGCTCGAAAGGCTTACAAAATTGGTAATGGATGAAAGGGCTTATCTAGAAGAACCAGGCACTGTTTGTTTTTGGCACTTTTCACCTTATACCTCGTATTGTGGATGTTCCATAAGATTTTAAGTAATTTTTAGCTTTTAAAAGAAAAGCGAAAGCCGCCATCTGGGATTGATGATGGCTTCAGATATCGAAATTCAACTTCTTCTTGTTATTTCTTCCACCCAATTCTCATAGAACAAAAATTCTTCCATTTTTCCATATTATTTTGTCAGATTTTATGGTTCGCAATACCGACGGCAGGTAGCGAACCTAAAAAATGTGACAAAAAATGCCCTTTAGGGACCTGTTTAGCCCGATTTTATCGTAGAAATTGCCTGTTTTTTTCAAAGTTGGGTGGCATTTCCTAACTGGGATAGCATTTCTTCAAATCGATCGATGCGCACTCTGGAATCGATATTGCGTACTGTTGGAAAAATTATCCAGAAAACGAAATCGAGTGTCCAGTCAGTATGGTCAGTGCTCATATTGTGGAAATTTCATTTGATTATCAGTGACGCCATCTTGATTTTCAAGATGACATCCCGATCAGAAGAGCATATCAAAATAATAACTCAATCGTATCTCACCAAGATATTTACATCTAATTCAATTATTATTGAGTACTCCAAATTTTCGATTTTAAGTTTCTCCAATCTGAATTATATCTTATTCTGATTGACAAACTTGAATGGGGTTGAGCTCAAATTCAATGAACAAGATTTTTTTCGGATTGTCCTTAAATAAAATGATTATATCTTATTTTGATATACGTACAACTTTTTCTGAAACACGGACATCGAAGTCAACGGCTCAAACCTTACATTAACGAGTTTCGCTCAACAGATTCATAAAATTGAATCAAATTTTTGGGAAACCAATAATGGGGCATGATTTTATCAAATAATGTGGTTTATTGACCTTCCACTATAAAATGTTCTCGAAGAACTCATATCTTGATAAGTTATAATTTTGATCTAATTTGTTCTGTCCAATATCAAATTATGCTATCTGAACGAGATATAATCTTGATAGGAGCATATCAAAAACTGATATAATTTAGCTATGATCGTATAGATTTTTTGATATAATTTGAGATATTTTAACATCCTACGAGTACTGAATTATAACTCATTTAGATAGAAAAAAATAAGTATCAAAATATCTCATTTTGATATTTTTTTGTTTTTCCCTCCTGATCGGGATCTGATAGTGAAATTCGACTTATATTTGTTTGGTCCTTCACTCAATATTCATATTGTGGAAGTTTCATGCGATTTTCAGTGATAATAAGCCTCCATCTTGGATTTCAAGATGGCGTCTGATAGCGAAATCTTACTTCTTTTAGTTTAGCCTTTAGCCAATAGCACAGAGAAGTCCAACAGTCCAGAGAAGTCCAGAAAGTCCTTTTGTACTACCGTTGCTTTGTCATGTATTCAATGCGATCATTGACAGTGAACTTTTTCCAACAGTATGGAAAAATACAATTGTGACCCCCATTCCAAAAACGACTCACCCAGTCGACCCAAAAGACTTCCGATCTATTAGCACTCTATTAGCGTGTTACAGGTTGTGTCCAAAATCTTGGAAAAAACCCTGCTGGACCAAATCGCAGAGTATCTCGATGGATGCAACCCTGCTGAGATGGCCCGTTGCCAGTCAGGATACAGAAAACACCACAGCACCACAACAGCACGACATCGTCTCAAATCTAGACGGAATTCGATGCACGGTAATGGTCCTCATCGATTTTACCCTGGCCTTCAACAGTGTCAAACATCCACTCTTGAACGCTAAGCTTCGTTCTGAGTTTTGATTCTCTCCCGAAGCTGGAAACCTGGTCAAATCATTCCTCACAAGCAGAGTACAAAAAGTGAAATGCGGACAAACAACTTCATCCGAAAGGTCATTAACCGATGGCACTCCCCAAGGATCGTGCTTAAGCGCTCTCCTTTTTGCGCTTTATATCAACAGTCTGCCAACCTGCCTCAAATGTGACTATCACCTTCATGCCGACGACCTTCAAATTTATACATCTGGTCCGGTGTCAGAGGTCGATCATCTGATTAACGAAATCAACGCCGATCTTCATGCTATAGAGAGATGGAGCACACAAAATTTTCTTAAGCCTAACCCCAAGAAGACGCAAGCAATTATATTCTCGAAGTCCGGTTCCGTAACTCCTGCAAACAACATCTTGTTTTGTGGCGTAAATATCACCCTGGAAAAGCACGTGAAAAACCTCGGGCTCCTGATGGATGAAAACCTCAACTGGAAGAACCAAGTAAACTCAGTTGTATCCAGAGTTTACTTCGAACCTTTCGCAACTGTAAAACGCTACTACCTACCGCCACACGACTGAAGCTTGTTCGTGCAATAGTTATGCCTCTCTTCTCATATTGCGACGTGGTATACTGTCCTGGATTGTCGGCCCAACTTAAAGAACAACTTCACCGCTGTTTCAAGTCAGCGGTTCGATTTATTTACGACTTACGACGTAGAGACACCACAGTGAACGTCCGGAACACCATCCTGGGTCACGATCTTTCTGAACACTATCTTCAACGAATCGGCTGTTTTCTGTGGAATGCCTACTACCAACTGCACCCGCCATATATACTGGACCATCTGCAACATACCCGGCAAGATCGCTCTAAGTGCTTCATCATTCCTCGTCACAGTACAACAATGAAGAGAAGTACACTAATCTATGGAGCATCTTATTGGAACCACATCCCACTCTCGACTAAGGCGACGACCACCATGGCCTCATTCAAGAGGGCACCAGACAGGAGATAATTTTGTTTTATTTTGAAAATCATTAGTTACACATTCATTCCATTAAGTGTCTTCCTTGACCTAGTCACTAAGTTATTGTGTAACTTGAAGGTTCCCGTAAATAAAAATCACAATTACAATAACAATTTACAGTATTTTAAAGTTGAGATGGCGACGTACAACGGAATTCGAATTCCACTCGTTTATTACTTTCATCTAATAACCATATTGTGGAAGTTCCATGATATTTTCAGTTATTTACAGCATTGAAAATAAAAGCGGAAGCGGACATCTTGGATTAATGATGGCGTCAAGCGAAAAAAAAAATTCCTACTATTTGGGCCTTTCACTCAAAACTCATATTGTAGAGAAATTCATTCCACTTCCGGTAATTTGAAGTTTTCAAAGGTTTTTATATTTGTTTTTTTTTAATTTTAACTTTAAAAAATCACACTTAACTTATCAGCAATGTGTAAAAATGGGAATTTCAATTGAAATATGTGCTATCTAACCTGAGCGTGTCCTGTTTTGACATCTTGATCGAGAACTGTCACTGAGTTTTATGGCGGTTTAATAATCAGGCACTGAGTGCTATTATAAAACATGCAAAAGAAAGCTTGGAGCAAACTTCTAAGTTTGTGTTTTATTATAGTTTAAACAGAGCATTCATAGCTCTTTGAAAACAACTAAAACAGTATGTTTAATAAGAGCTTTGATAGCGTTTTCAAAACTACCTGAAAAAAAGGTTGATTCAAAATGACCATAATTATGATGGGAACCCAATGATCCGGCAGGAAATAATAAAACGCGCTAAATTGTTTAATGTAGGTATAAGCTTTATTTAATCGACTTAACGCAAAGACGACACTTTTCGGAATGGAATCAAAATCGCAGTAAAGCGTTCAGCAGCGAGAAAGAACATTTTTATTAAGCCTACACACTACGAAAAAAATCTGTAAAATCACATCACATATGATGTAAATAAAAAGAAGCATCACATATGACAGAATTTTCAGTTCTAGTTGGAAATTACACGTCAGTAAAATTTTGCAACGTCTAAAATAAAAAATGATGTAAAAATGGCAACGTGTGAAATAAAAATGATGTAAATTTTAAAATCATTGAATATTGGAAGAGAAACTTTCCAATTGGAATTTATTTTTTGTTTATATGATTCAATAATGGAATTTTCTCATCTCTTCATAAAAATTAAACGTTTTTATACGTAAATTAATTTATTTTATTTAGCGACAGAAATTTTTTTTCAGCTCACATTTTTTTATTAGAATTCACTTCAACCTTTCATTTTCTTCCCCGAATCCTAACTTGAGTAACATCACAGAGAACAACATAGTGATAAAATGGAGCCGCTTCCGGAACCGTATCCCTACATCATGAAGATCTCCGGGAACCTCACTCGTGGGAAAACTGCTTAAAACAAATACTTTGGTGCACGACTGGACTTGACACTTTGTTTACATTTGTCTATGGTTCTGTTCTTGACAGTCTGTATTTTTACATGACATCATCGCGTTCAGTGTATTGTAATATTAATTAAATTCAAATTCAATGTCCTATAACTTTCCATGTCGTGTAATTTTAAGAAATTTCGAATTCAGTGCTGTTAAGAATTTTGTGTGACCAGAAAAATGTTATAAAATTACATCACATATGATGTAACGAAAAAGAAGCGTCAAATATGATGGAATTTTCAGTGCGCGTTGAATGTTACACGTCTGTAAACTTCAACAGACGTGTAAATATGAAAGACATGTAAAATATTTAAGACATGTAATGTTTAATTCGCACTGAAAATTCCTTCATACATGACGCTTCTTTTTACACGGAAAAAAATTGCATGGGTATTCCAAAGACGTTGTCATGATAACTTTACCATTTCTGCGTTATAGTATTTTCAACCACGCAAAGTATAACATCAATTTTGTAAAAGCGCGCATGAAATATTATTGAAATTACTATATACCTGGTAATTTTCGACAACTCACAATGTTTGTTGTCGAAAATACTATGGTCATGATAATTTCATCATAATTTCTATTACAACTAGCGTCCACATAGTAATTTAGACATTGTGGCTCCAGTTCCTATCAACAAAATACTACGCACATGGTACTTTTGAGAATAAAACATTATTGACTCAAAAACATCAGTGCGTATGATAATTTTACCATGGTAAACATTCTTGTTGTTTGTACTAATGAAGGATCATTAATCATCAAACCCGTGAGTAAACAAACAAATTTTGAGCGGCTTTCAAGTTTTATAACTTTGAAAATCTTTCCAGCGCATCGAGAGAACACACTAAAATTGACCGACGTGTGTCGGAAGTGTGAATTTTTATGTTTTGAATAATGTTATAATGCATGCATGCAAGTAAACAAACAAACAAACATAGTAATTTTACGGTTTAAATCAAGCTCCTCGCGCATACTAATCTTTATCATAACACATACTAGTTTCATCATGAAATATATCAATTTTACTAGGCACGAAGTAAAATAATGCATCATTTCATTGACAATTTTACTAAATCGCAGTCGAATTTACTATGCGCAGCCAAATTGAGCACATGGTAAAATAGCTATGCGTAAGGTATTATAAACAACAAAACATATTTGACTCAAAAATATGTTTGCCTGTTGTTCATTTAAACCACGGATTTAGTAGTTTTACTATGCTTTTTTTTGTGTGTATTTACATCATATCTAGCGTAACATTTCAAAAGGGCGAAACTGCCTTTTACCTATCAAACGCGGTTTCATCTTAAAATTACTTAAAACTTTCAAAAAATTGATAAAATTCAATTGGGCGAAACTTCCTGTTGATGCATTTTCGTTGGAACGTGAAGTTACGCCTATTCAAAATGGAGTGAATTTTTCTATTCGTGTAGAGCCAAAAGGCGTAACTGAGTTGACCGTGTGTGACAAAACGGCCTAATTAGTTTTTGCGTGTAGATTGAATGGGCGTAACTTCAAAACCAAAACAAAAACGGCCGATCAATTGGGCGAAACTTGCAGGCGTAACTGAAATCGAAAACAATGATAGGGCGAAACTCGAAAATCTCTGAAATTACGCGAAAAAAGTTAAAGTTCTTGATAACCATCGAACAATAAGGTAATATAATGCACATTTTTTGATTTTGTTGACAAAAAGTGGTCGGTTTTATAAATAGGATTTTTTTTTTTTTTTTTTGTTGGGTCCCTACCACTGCGACCAGTTGTTAGATCTTTTGTGGTTTGTCCCCTATTTACTGTAGCTTCTCAAGATAGATCACTCTGATTGATCACAGTAGTGTCACTTTCTTGTTGATCAGCATTTTCCCAATTTGGAAGAACAACACGAATGAAGTTAACAACCTTATTGGAACCTAAAGAAAATAAATCAGAAGGATCTAAAATTCCTTTACCGAGTAAAGGAATAGGATTTGAATAGGTGTTCCGAATTTTAAAACGCGTTTTTCTCGTTTCGAGCTAACTGCTAGTTTCGCCCTTTTTAAATGTTACGCTAGATATGTGATGTAAATTTACATCAAATAATCGCGTTCCATGTCAAGTAATGTTTGTGTCATACGAATTCAGTGCTGTTAAGGATTCAACTTTTTTTTATTTTGTGAATTTACATTAATAAATCGCGTTCCACGTCATGTTATGATAAAGGTTTTCTATTTCAGTGTTGTTATGGATTCAGATTTTCTTTCTGTGTAGTCCACACTCGGCAACTTGAACTGCGATTCCGGTTGCTGAGACTTGTTTATGTTTACATCTTGGTTGCTGAATGTCTCCCATACTTGTCGGGAGACTTGAGACGAGCATCTCATCAAATGTAAACAAAAACAAGTCTCCGCAACCAAAATCACAGTTTAAGTTGCCCAGTGTGGACTACACAGAAAAAAAATCTGAATCCTTAACAACACTGAAATTGAAAGCCTTTAATATTACATGACGTAGAACGCGATTAACTAATGTAAATTTACAGACTTGAATCCTTAAAAGCACGGAATTCCAATGACACAAACATTACTTGACACAGAACGCGATTATTTGATGTAAATTTACATCACATATGATGTAAAGAAAAAGAAGCATCACATATGACGGAATTTTCAGTGCGAATAAAATATTACACGACTTGAATATTTTACATGTTTTCAAATTTTACACGTCTTTCGAAGTTTACAGACGTTTAATATTCAACTCGCACTGAAAACTCAATCATTTATGATGCTTCTTTTTCGTTACATCACATATGATGTAATTTTACAATTTTTTTTGTCACACAAACTCTTCACAACACTGAATAAGAAATTTCTGAAAATTACACGACACGGAATATCATAAAGACATGAAGTCAAATTAATATTAAATTACACTGAACGTGATAATGTCATGTAAAAATAAAACTGTCAAAAACAGGAATACAAAAATGTAAACAAAGTGTTCAGTCAAGTCGTGAACCAAAGTCATTTATTGAAGCACTTAGCTTCTAAGTCCGTGAATATGGTTGGTTCCGGGTATTTCCGAAAAAAAGCGGCAGCGGAAGTGGTTCTGAAAGCGGCCCCACGCTACTCCATAGAGTACTTAAGTATACATAAGATTCGGTACTTAGGAAGAAAGTGAAAATGACTTTAAAAAAAATTGTGCAAAACCATAAATTTGCTTGTCGATAAATAAAACAATGAATTTCATCATTAAGAGATTGTTTTTGTCATAAAAGATGAAAAAACTCCATTGAATCGGATCAATAAAAAAGTAAACAAAACAAATTCCAATAGGATATTTTTCCTAAATTCAGTGGCTTTAAAATTTACATCACTTTCATATTACACGTTGCATAATTTTACAGGCGTGTAATATTCAACTCGCACTGAAAATTCCGTCATATATGATGCTTCTTTTTATTTACATCATATGTGATGTAATTTTCCAGATTTTTTTGGTTGTGTGTAGGCTTTAGAACACTGTTAGATCACGAGGGGTTCACCGATGTATGTTGCTATCCCTCATCAAATTAAACCGTCATAAAACGAGCTACACGAAAAAATGCCATAATAAAACATCCAAATGCTAGTTAGCTTAATATGTGTTACTTGGGTACCGCTCCTGGGGTATTCGCGTCTTTGAAAAAAATTAAGAAAGGTATGCTACAAATCGAACCAGTTCAAACTAATTTGGTTCTCTTAACAATTGTGTCATTTTTTTTGTCCTTTTTTCGTATCGCTGATCAGAATATCGCAAATAGTTCCTGATATATGTATAATTTTTTTTTTCGAAATTCCTGGTAACTTTTACAGTCAGTGAGAATATGTTGAACATTCGAAGAAGCACCACAATAAGAGGTTTGTTGTTCCGTTAAATTTCGTCCTATGGTTTAACATAACCCTGTATCAGAACATATAATAAGAAAAGGGCGTTGCACTGTACTAAACTATCGATCAATCAAAAATCTGTGGTTTGCATGAGTTCCTGAAAAATACACGGGAATTATCCCTTATTTATTTGGACTGAACATTCCATGATTCCAATTTCCAATTGCTCCAGGTTAAATAAACATATTTTGAGATTTTGTTTTTTCTAAGGCATCGTTTTTCTCATTATTGTTTATTGATTCTTATATAAGTTTTCCAAAAATTATAGCATACACACAACGAAAAAAATCTGTAAAATCACATCACATGTGATGTAAATAAAAAGAAGCATCATATATGACGGAATTTTCAGTGCTTGTTGGAAATTACACGCCAGTAAAATTTTGCAACATGTAAAATGAAAAATGATGTAAAATTTTGCAACGTGTAAAATAAAAAAGATGTAAATTATAAAACCACTGAATCTTAAAAGAAAAACATTCCAATTGGAATTTGTTTTGTTTTATTTATTGTTATTATGATTAAATAATGGAATTTTCTCAGCTGTTAATGAAAATAAAATCTTTTTATTATAAATATAATTTATTTTATCAAGCGGCAAAATTTTTTCATCTCACAATTTTATTTAATTAGGAGCCACATTCACACAATTATTTTCTTCCCCTAAGTACCGGATCCAAATTTGGGTATCATGCAGCAACTTCCAGAACCGCATCCCTGCTGCTCAAAGATCTCCGGGAACCATCAAAACCGAAAAGCTTACTCACGCGCGAGGAAAAGGCTTAGACAAAATACTTTGGTGCACGACTTGACCTAACAGTTTGTTTACATTTTTCTGTATGGTCCTTTTCCTATTCCTGCCTCTCGAAGATCTCCAGGAACCAGCAAGATTGATTAACTTAATCGCGGAAAACCTTCTTCAATAAAATATTGTTGGGCACGACTTGACGCAACACTTTGTTGACATTTGTGTCTGCCTGTTTTCGACAGTTTGTATTTTTACATGACATCATCGCGTTCAGTGTATTGTAATATTAATTAAATTCAAATTCAATGTCCTATAAAATTCCATGTCGTGTAATTTTAAGAAATTTCTAATTCAGTGCTGTTAAGAATTTTGTGTGACCCGAAAATGTTGTAATATTACATCACATATGATGTAACGAAAAAAAAGCATCACATATAATGGAATTTTCAGTGCAAGTTGAATATTACACGTCTATAAACTTCAACAGACCTGTAAAATATGAAAGACATGTAAAATATTTGAGACGTGTAATATTGAATTCGCATTGAAAATTCCGTCATATGTGATGCTTCTTTTTATTTACATCATATGTGATGTAGATTTACATCAAATAATCGTGTTCCGTGTCAAGTTATGTTCGTGTCATTAGAATTCAGTGCTGTTAAGGATTCAACTTTTTTTATTTTGTAAATTTACATTAATAAATCGCGTTCCACGTCATGTAATAATAAAGGTTTTCTATTTCAGTGCTGTTTAGGATTCAGATTTTTTTTCTGTGTAGTATAGCATAGCATAGAATAGCACAGGGTGACTACACACATATTGCATAGGCTGATACATAAAGTACAACTGTTAATCAGAGCCAACACGAGATGCCAAAATAAGCGTCTGGATTCAATACTTATTCCAAGTGCCGCTTTGATTTTCAGTGAGGAACTATAATGCACACCGCGGCAAGTCAATGTAATCATGATAGGGAAGTTCTGAAACAGCGAAATAAACTCTTTAGGTGCAGAGAACTCATACGACCCATGAACCTGTTTCAGAAAGGATTGAGGAGGGTTTTAGATATGGGGGATTCTACATGGCAAGTAGGACTTGTTTATAAAATAATAATGATATGTTTCATAAATTCCTACAAATTAAACAATCTCACCGAGTTCAGCTCATTCTTCCTTCCTCTTCAAAGTATCATTCAAATGTATGTAATGATGAACCTTATAGTATCTTCAACCAATTGGTCAAAGATTCTGAATTCAGCCTCTTAGAAATTGTGATCCGGGTCTTCTTCGAAAAAATTTTAGGTGAAAATTATTGTCCTTTTGAAAAAGGATTCACGAATATGGATTTGAGGAATCACAAAAATAGTGAGAAAAACGAGACATATTAAGAGGGGGGGAGGGGGGGTGTTGGATCTTACACTTTCAAAAAATTGATTTTTTTATTTTTTTATTTTCTTATTGTAAAACATTTCAAGAATGTTGTGTCAAATTTTCAAGTCAATTGAAGCAAAACTGTAGAAATTTTAGGCCTTTATCTCCTCCTATCTAATACTGCAAGAAAGCAAGAGCAGAAACTTCCAACGCGTTTTTCTCGAAAGCACATTTTTAAAGTCCGTGGACATCATTATTTGA
Source organism: Uranotaenia lowii (assembly GCF_029784155.1). NCBI lineage: Eukaryota > Metazoa > Arthropoda > Insecta > Diptera > Culicidae > Uranotaenia > Uranotaenia lowii. Next base: position 202,895,807 of record NC_073693.1, on the reverse strand, counting down.
AAACTACTTATCCGATTCTTTTCAAATTTGGAACATATTTTCTACATATAAAATACCAGACCCTAACGTTTTTCTTTTTTGTTTTTTTTTACTTTGGGGAGATTATACAGGTGAAAAATGGCGGAATTTTTCGTGAAAAATCGTAGTTTTTACTTCAAACAGCCACAAAAATTTCATAAAAATTTTTTTAAGTTAAATGAAAACGTTGGGGTCCAGAAAAACATCTATTAAAAATATTTTGCTCTGATTTTTTGACTTCAGATGATTCTGTGCTGAGATGCAGTGTCCACCGCAAATCCTGTTTTCTAAAAGGCATCCTCGAAAGTGTTCGAAATTTGAATACATTTGTTTGGACGATAGCTCTAGAAAAAAATCGTGAAAATGGTGTTTTTTTTACCCGTTAGACCCTACCCCCCCTTTAAACTCGTTTACTTTTCAATAAACTCGATCGCATATTTTAAAAAGAAAGGTAAAGTTATAAATGCGGTATTTTCAAATACAAATATTCTTATCGAATACAATATTCTTGAAAATGGTTTAACATGCACTAAACGATTAAGGAAAGCTACGATATAAAAACCAATTTACGGCCGTCCCGTTAGAATGCAATACATGTGATGAAAATATAATGAAAAAAAAGTTACTTATCTTTGAATACCTGTCCAAGAACTGTTAAATCCCTGCATCCAACTTTCTTCATCTTTGAACAGTCTTTAGTTCCAAGGTCCAGGGCACCTGATTTGATGCTTCGCTAATAGGTTAGGGAACCAGGAACCTGAGAAGCACAAATCCCTCTGTCAAATCACAATGAATCCGGCTTCATTCCCCGTTGCTCAAAACCAACTTAACAGAAAAACTTAAAAAAAAAATCAATTTGTTTGAAAACTTAAGCAATTTTTGGAAGAGCATTCTTCACGTCTTGACAGTTCTATGGGTTGCTTTGATTGCTTTGAACCATTATATAAGATTTTCAAAAATTATAAGCAAAATATGTTTAATACTTATTGTTATTATTATCGCTCATATTATCATCCAATCAATGCTTAATATTGCTAGTTCATAGGCTACCTTCTCCCCTAAAATGGCTATTTATAATTATGTGATTTCTTTTCCCTCAACCCGCCCACCTACCTGGTCAGCTTGATCTAAATCCAAATGACTTTGCTGCTTCAATCCATGCCCATTGACGTTCCAGCTTAGTAGGGCAGCCAGCAGTGGTCGGTCGAAATGAAAGCGATTATAATTTATGTAGATAGGATTCCCCTGAACGAAAGCATGATTCTGATGGGGCTGATGATGTTGCTGCCGATGCTACTGATAACAACTGCATCCTGGACTTGGGCGAGCCCCCCAACGATGGACCCCTCGAAAACGTCGCTCTCACACATGACACCAGGTGATGGATTTTGTGTGATAAACAACATCCCATTAATGTACCGAGTGGCCGGGAATCGTGTTTTGTGTTCGGTTTGAAAGCTGAACCCATCTAAGTTCATCTATGAAGACCCCCAGCCAGCTCCACCTTCTTCGCGTTCTTCAGCTTCCTTTAAGGCGCTCAACCGTTTACCGGGAGAAGGTGCGCTCAAGTGGAACTAGACTTTCTGATGTGATGTGATGTTGTTTCTCATCTTTGATGTCTTGTCGTTGCTGCTGCTAAGTAGACTAAGGAATGAATATGAGATTTCTTGCTCGCGGACAGGTAGCGTCAAATAGAACTTTTATCTAGATCTGGTTTGACGGCACCTTCATAGGCGATGTTCAAGAAGAGTGGATCAAAGAGCTAAGCCAAGAAGGAAAGTGGATTCGAGGAAAGTCAATTGGATCAGCAGCTCTGGGGCACCAATAAGGTATGTGATAAAACAAACGAATGTTTGTTTGATTCGATTGGTTGTCTTAGAGATAATTCATAAGATTATTGTATCGTGAATTCCCGAAAGGAAGAATAAGAGAACATGGAGAAAAAAGTATAGTATTTCGATCAATAATCCACTTATATTCAATCATATATCTGATTGCTTCTCGGCTAACTAGAATTATTAAAATTTCAACAATACATATAATAGACAATCTGATTGATTTCGTACATTCATCAATGTATATAATACATTCTACTATAGTTGTATGATTAATTTTGTGCATTCAACTATAAATATAATAAATTCAACTATAATGCACGATTGATGTTATACATTCAACAATAATTATAGTGGAATCAACTATAATTATATGATTGATTTAATTATAAATGTGTAAGATTCAATTATAATAATTTAATTGATTTAATTATGAATATGATATATTTAATTATATAAATATGATTTATTTAATTAGAAATACGATAGATTTTAATTTATTTCTATGATTAGTTCACTGAGGTCAACTATAAATATTGTACAAATAGTTTCTGTTTATATTGGAAGTTATCATATCTGAAGCACTTTTTCGGAATAATGTTATGGCTACGATTTATTTTCTATTAATTTTTTATTTCAGCATTTTGCATCTAGTTCGTTTCAGCCGCCATGATGATAGAAAACCTGACCAGAAATTTCGATATCCACGTCCTGGTTCCTCCGCTGTTGTTTTTTTTTTTGCAATTTTATGCATGGTTGCCCAGGAAATTGTGCGTCTTAACTAATCGGTGCCGGAAGACGTCCGTGCTTCTGCACCCGGCGAAGATTGACCTTCTGGGGGGGGAAATTTACTCAATATCATGACATAAATCTATCATTCGCTGACTTTCCATAATGCTAGTTTCCTGTGGGATCCTGCCAGGATCATGTAAAAGAACGCCGACACGTCGGTTTCCCGGGCAGCCAGAGTAGGTGTATGTACTTTTCCCAATTCCAGGAATTGGTAGAGGAAAATGTTTTCCCATCATCGGAGAGCGCTTGCGTTTTGCCACCGATGTAAGGAACTATCGGATGAGCCCTAATACAGCGATACGATCGCTACAGGGAACACGTATTTAGTCCCACACTTACTATTTTTTTGTTTTTGCTGATCAACACTATAGTATTCAAGTAACACACAATCTATCATAACAATATAGTTTTATTTACTATATTTATGGTTCAATACCTAGAATCAATCATACATTTGGAGTTGAATCTATCATATTTACAATTGAATCAATTATACCCTTACAGTTGAATCTATCATGTTGACAGTTGAATCAATTTTACCCCTACAGTTGAATCTATTATATTTAAAGTTGAATGCCTAAAATCAATGATACAATTGTAGTTGAATCTATCATATCTACAGTTGAATCAATTATACCACTACAGTTGAATCTATTATACATACAGTTGAATCAATCATACCACTACAATTGAATCTATTATATTTATAGTTGAATGCCTAAAATCAATCATATAATTGTAGTTGAATCTATCATATCTACAGTTGAATCAGTTATACCATTACAATTGAATCAATTATATCATTACAATTGAGTCTATTATAAATATTCATAGTTGATTGCATAAGGTCAATCAGCAGTTTGTAGTTGAATCTATTGTATTTATAGTTGAATGCATAAAATAAAACATACAGTTGAATGCATTATATTGATAGTTGATTGCGTAAGGATAATAAGGAGTTTGTAGTTGAATCTATTATATAAGTAGTTGAATGCGAAAAAATCAACTGCATTTCGATTATTGTTATAACAATCTGAAATAATTGGAACATAATTTTTTCTCAGTGAAAGCATTTTAAAGTTAACATTTTGAAGGAAATATATTAAGGCCGGAACAAATTTCAAATTCTTCTTTTGTCACTCGGAGTCGGAACACAAAACAAATTGCACGGAAGCTTGTATGCAACGAAATTGCATACTATATCGTTGCACAAAACCTATAAATCAAGTAATTTTTTATCGAATAATTCAATCAAATCAAGAAAACAAAAGGTGAAGTAACTTCCATCTTCTTAAATTTGGTTATTGGTCTTGTAATCTTACAGATATTGGAATTTTTTATCGAAATTTGCATAAATTACTTCAAACTTTATTTATTTCCTCCTTCGGGTTTTTTGGAAATTTCGTAGAAAGGGGGGGTGGGGGGGGTGACAAAAGAAGAAATTGATATTTGTTCCAGCCTTATTAAGGTTTGTTCAACAGCGCCTCTAGTTGTCGAGTTGTCGTACCGAGAAACTAAAGACAGCTTTTAGATCTGAACCAGGATTGGTAGAAAGACATATAATCTTAAATACTGTGTACGGAAACTCTTCCAGTAATATCCCAAGTAACACAGATTATGCCAACTAGCATTAGGAATTTTTATTCTGGTTTAATTATGGCATTTTTTGTGCAGCTCGTTTTATTACGGTTTTATTATGGTCATGCAGAATGCTTTTTTTTTGGACCATATGTTTTCAGATGGTTTTGAAAACGCTAATAAAACTTTTATTAAACATACTGTTTTAGTTATTTTGAAAGAGTTATGAATGCTCTTTTTAAACTATAATAAAACACAAACTTAGAAGTTTGCTCCAAGCTTTCTTTTGCATGTTCTATAATAGCACTCAGTGCCTGATTATTAAACCGCCATAAAACTTAGTGACAGTTCACGATCAAGATGTCAGAACAGGACACGCTCAGATTAGATAGCACATATTTGAATTGGAACTCCCATTTTCACACATTTTTGGTAAGTATGCGTGTTGGTTTTGAGTTAAAATTAAAAAAATACATCTTTGAAAACTTGAAATCGCCGAAAGTGGTATGAATATCTTTACAATATGAGTATTGAGTGAAAGGGCCCAAATAGTAGGAAAAAAATGTTGCTTGACGCCATCATTAATTCAATATGGCGGCTTCCGCTTTTATTTTCAAAGCTGTAAATTACTGAAAATATCGTGAAACCTTCACAATATGGTTATTAGGTGAAAGTAATAAACGAGTAGAAGTCAAATTTCGTTGCCCGTCGCCATCTTAAATCCAAGATGGCGGCTACCACTCAACTTGAAAATACTGTAAATGACTGAAAATCGCAGAAAACCTATATAATAGGGGTAAAAGTTGAAAGAAATCAACCGGTAGAAGTCGAATATTGCTATCTTACGCCATCTTGAAATCCAAGATGGCAGCTTTCTATAAACTTTAAAAATGCTCTAAATCATTGAACATCAGATGAAACCTCCAAAATGTGGGTATTTGTCAATAGGGATAAGCCAAAAAAAGTTTATTTTTGCATTCTGACGCTATTTTGTAATCCAGGATGGTGGCTTCAGCTGAACTTAAAAATACTGTAAATGAATGAAAATAGCATGAAACTCCCAAATATATTGTATTGGGTGCTAAGGCTAAATGATAGAAGTCAAATATCTCTTTTCGCGTTTCTCTGAAAATCTGTAAGTGACTGAAAATCCCACAAAAACCACCACAATACAGACCCGTTCGTTTTTGGCAACATCGAATTTGGCACATGTGCCTAAATCAGACGGTTAACAGAAACAACATAACCTTATAGTTTTCGCTAGAATAAGACCAATACAATTTAGACATAATAGCATGATAGGAATAATAGAATTACATAAATGGCAAAAAAAATCAAAAACTATAAACAAAATAAGAAAAGTTCTAAATGCATTAGACACATAATGAAAAAATAATAAAAGTGATTTAAAATGATCTAAATTGTCTTAAAATAGTAGTTTTAATGTAGTATTACATGAAAAAAAGTTGTGTTCAAGCGATTTTCATTGATTAACAGCATTTTAAATTCAGTGGAAGCTGCCATCTTGGATTCCAAGATGGCGCCGGAAAGAAAAAAGTCGACATCTTCTAACTTAGCCTTTTCATTCAATACCCGTATAGTGGTGGTTTAATACGACTTTTTGTCAGCATTAAGCATTAAAAGTTGAGCGGATGCCGCCATCTTGGATTTCAAGATGGCGTCTGATAGCGAAATTCAACTTCTACTCGTTTAGCCCTTTCACCCGATACCCATTTTGTTGGGGTTTCATGCGATTTCAAGTCATTTACACCATTTTAAAGTTCAGCGGAAGCCGCCATCTTGTATTTCAAGATGGCGTCAGATAACGAAATTTGACTTCAACTTATGATTTATTCCACGGGTCATTCAAAACCAATCCCTTTTCATTCAAAAAGTCTGTCCTCATTTACTGTACTAATGATTAACAACTCAGAAATGAGGAACTCAACCTTAGCGTGTAATTGGTTGGCTTTCGAGAGAAACGTCAAATCATAGCTTTTTTTGGGGTCATCATTAAACCGTAATAAAACTATGAATTGACTCACGCCATGTTGGTTGCAAAATCGAAGGGCACAAAATGACGCCATGTTGATGGATTCACAATGCAAGCATGGGAACATCCATAAATGACGTAGCTTTTTTTTACGAGTTTTTATACCCCCCTCCCCCCTCGTAGCATTTCGTCACAAAGTCAAAGACCCCCCTAGATAATAACGTAGCTTTAATAATCCCCCCCCTCCCCCCATTTTTAAAAATCGTTTTTTAATTTTTACTTTTTTTACCTATCAGCATTTTGCAAGAATAATACAAAAAATAACAAAAAAGGGAAAGAAGTTATAAATGGAAGTTTAAAAAAGCATATCAATCAGTCAAAAAAATCAAGCTACCTTTCAACAAACAGGATAGCTAGAAAGTATTCAATCATTAGCGTCGGTCCAAATTATCTCCATTCGGGGTTCCAATGAAATCGTTGGGCAGCTTTCCTCCATCATCTGTTCGGCTGGAATGATTGCATCTGCGATGTCAGCTGCCTCCACTCACTCTCTATCGTCCTCCGGAGTGATGACCAGCACTTCGTGTCCTCTTTTGCCTACAATTCGCTTTGGACGAAACTTTCTATCCGAGGCTGAGACCTTGTGGATTTTGTAATATGCTCCTTTTGGAGAACATTTGAAGCAAAATATAAATTGCATTTCTTACATGTACGCTCCTTGATACGCTTGACAACATTCGGGCAGTAGGAGTCAAAAGCTACATGTTCAGACTAGATTGAATTAGGCATAATTTTGCTCAATTTTGATTTTTTTTTTCGATATTTAATTAAAGCTACGTAGCTTTACTTGAACCCCTACCCCCCCTCTCGTCACACATCGTCACACAAAGTCAAACTCCCCCCCTCCCCCTCAAATACTACGTCATTTATGGATGTTCCCCATTGGAAAATATTTTTCCAGGCCTTTTTTTCAACAATTCCATCATGATTGACCATCAGATTTGACGAGGCGCATTTATTTTAAGATACTATTTCATATACATTTTACCTAAAATCTTGACTGGCAGTAGAAAAGACGCTCAATATATGGTTAAAACATTGGTTTTTAGCTATTAATTTTACCAGACCATATCGGAATAATGCAATCATCATTCATCAACCATTATGGTTGCTGGAAAAAAAAACTCCGAGAACTCACAGAATCGAAAAAAAACAAAAATTTCTAACATATTCAAAAATAGCTTTTTAAAAGCTTTGGTGACCAACATTGATGACACAATGATACGTCTTGATGACGTTTCTAGGGTAGGGCCAAATAGCCTGATTTTGGCTTTATTAGAGTCCAGGTGATGTTATAGAATGCGCTTTAGCTTTTTATGAAGATTAATGCGATAGTCCAAAAGAAATTTTGCTGACCATAATAAAGCTAAAATTGTTACTTGGGATGGCAATCGATAAAATAAGAATTGAAAAACTCATATCGATCACATTTTTGCCTTCATTGAAGTAGGTTTATAGAAGTTCCAGAACATTAATGCGCACATATTTCTTTCATCTAGATAAAATTTCATCCTTCTAAACATTATCGAAGCAGAGTTGACAGTCGCCACGACCATTTTAATTGAATTGAACCTGTATGATAAACCATATCGGATTGGCTTATCACTGAGCTGCCCGAGAAACTCGTTCCACGACAATCAATGTCAACCGTTTCTCGTTCTCAAGTTCGTGGCACTGATCTTAGCTCATTAAGACGCCTCCCCGGCCGGGTAGAAAATAAAATTAAATAAAATAAGGGGAAAGACCCCCCGTACACCATAGGCAGTACGAGAATTCCAGCGTTTCCGCGAGGTTTGTTTGTAGGATCATCTGTTGTATCGCTGACTGTCAGTGGTAATTGAATATATGATTAATAACTTCAACTCTGAAGAATGTGCCTGTCAATCAACCGGGAGATATTGTGTTTGTTTGAAGAATCGGATGTATGGTGCTTGTCAGGGTTCCCGTTTTTGCTGTTATTGTGGTTGATGGTCCGTGATGAGATTTTCCAGCTTATCTTGTGTGTTTTTTCTCAGCTCACGCACTCTCTCCTCAAGCTGCTAAAAATAAAGACTACCGTATGCATAAGTTTACTGTCAGAATCGACTCCCGCGCTTTGTAAAAGATGAAATCCAATGGCAATGCTCATCATCATCAATTCTGCTACAGCCAAATTGAGATCGATGAACTGAGTTTGTTATATTTTGGAATCATATTTGAATTCTTTGATCGAATAAAAGACAAAAGTTGTCATTCTCAAAAACTTGTATAAAAGATCATGTATGATATGATCAATAAAAAAACGCAAAAAACTGTAATCAAGGTTAAAAAATTGTTTTCTTGATGTTAAAATGATTTAAAACCTTTTTATTCATTCAGACACGTAGATTAATACAGGGTGACAAAAAAATCCTGTCACACTTTTTTTTTGGGGTCGCCTGTAGCCTATACGATGTATCTCTCTGGTGTCATCTATATGTCAAATGAAAGGGCTAACTTTGCTGCCCATAGTGGCAGAGTTTCGTTTCTGCGCAGTTTGTATACATTAAGTTGTGAGTGGCAGAGTTGAGAGCAGCTGTTATCGCTGAATCTGTGAGAGGATACAAACCCGGACACATATTCAACATATTCAAACACCTAAAACCGCTCGTAATCAACCGGATAGTCCATAAATCGATACCTAGAGACCAGAGGCTCCGAGGAGACACGATCTGGAGACACGATCTGGAGACACTATCTGGACGACCAAGGTCTGTAAGAACTCCAAGGTTGAAAAAGATTATACGAGACCGAACGTGCGCGCCGCTTGCGACGACTTTCCGAAACGTCTGAAACTGGTTCGATCAGAGAAAGGTGGTGTAATTCCGAGATATCGTCTATGAAGTATCTTGATGAGTTACTGAATAAAGCTATGAAAGTCAGATTCTGATATTCTTCTTGTTCTTTGAAATATAGAGATTTTTCTGTGAGACCGGACTTTTCTGTCATCCTGTATATTGACACGTTCGAATCCAAAGAAATTCTCGGAGCGAAAAAATAAAAGAGGAGAGCTCCCAGCTTTGCAACGTGTTTTTTTTTAGTTGATCACCCAAGTGGTAAATCCTTTTTACGGATTGCATTCCAAAGTACGGCGAGCGACCGAGTCCCCCCAGTATGCTACTCTGGGTCCATGGGTGCAATTGGACGACTCATGATACTAAGTACCCCTACGGTGGGAGGTCTATTCGCGCTAATGCGCTCCAAGGCAATACTCATTAACGAGACCACTTTCAGCAAAACCTCTCATCCTTACGACTCGACGCCTGAACTCTCCTCTAACGACTTGAGAACCGACATCTCCTCGCAATGACTCGAGATTCCTACACAAACCTCTCCTCTTCGCGACTTGAGGCCTGATCTCTCCTCTAACGACTCGAGATCCGACCCCTCCTCGCATCGACTCGAGGTTTACCTCACCTCTGCACGATTCAAGGCCCGATCTCTCCTCTAATGAAATCTGACCTCTCCTCGTAATGACTCGAGGTGACCACTTGTACCCCTCCTCTTGTTAATAAGGGGCCAGAGCCCTCCTCTCACGACTCGAGACCCGACCTCTTATCATAAAGACTCGGGGTTGACCACACAAACCTCTCCGCCTAAAGGCTTGAGGCCTGACCTCTCCTCTAACGACTCGAGGCCCGACCTCTTATCTTCAGGGTTCGAGGTTTGCCACCTAGCCCGTCGTGTGCCTGATCGAGAGCAGCTTATCCTAGACTCGCGCCTGTCACGGCACACGCGCGGGACTTAACGCAACGACTCGGATGATTCCCAACGAAGACGTCATCCTACTCCGACTCGAGTGGCTCATCCGGCGTCGAGAGCCACTTTACCCGTGGGTATTCCCCGAACGTGAAATAACCCTTTCCCAATGATTTCCACTGCGAAGAAGGTCGAGTCTTATCCCCGGAGCTTCTGTCGTTGAGAACCGCCCTACTCGGATACTCCCCGAAGGTGGAGCATCCTACACACGTTCGCGGCGCACCCCTGACCTCCGCTACGCAGAAGATGTTGCCTTATCTTTGTAGCTTCGATCAAGGGATCGGACGCACACTACTCAGATGCTCCCCGTCGATGAAGTCATCCTACACCGTTCGCGGACTGCCGTTGGTTCCAACTCCTATGCAGGGCAGTTATGATCCGGGTGAACCCATCGCTGACCGCATGCCAAGTGTTGGAATCCGCACATATCCTCTATACAACGTTATCTGCTGTCGTGTCGGGCCCACAGGCGGCAAATATGGAAGTACGTACCGCCGCAAACCTCGGACAGACAAACACCACATGCTCGGATGTTTCCTCTTCGTCACCACAATTTGGGCAATATAGCGGAGCCACATGTCCAAACCGGTAGTGGTACTTCATGAAGCATACAGGACCAGTCAGGAATTGCGTCATATAGAAGTCCACTTCACCGTGCCTTCATTTGATCCAGCTCCCGATGTGCGGGATCAAACGATGGGTCCACCTTCCTCTCGTTGAGCTGTCCCACGGCTGCTGTCAGTTGGACATCGAGTCCTCATTGGCGAGATCTCGTGTGGCTAAACTGAGCCTTGCAACGTGTGGCTCAACTGAGCGACTATCATTAGTAAGAGAGCGTCACCCGTATTTTGACCCGTATGTGACGGAGCCTCCCAGGAAAAACACTCGTCACCCGAATATGGGTCCCATGGCGACGAACTTGTTAAAAAACAATAACTCGACGTGTCCATTTTGGTCCTCAACTAGGTTCTCTCTTCTGAATCGGGAGAATACCTTCGCTACATAAGCCTGCCTCTGACTCTGACATTAAAGTTCAAGGCTCAGAGTTGGAAGTTCTCAGAGAATCGACACTTGAGAGAGAAGATTCCCAGGCCTTTGCTTGAACATACGCCCATATTAAATATTTTCATACAACGCGTAGCTGGAACGTTTTTTTTGCAATTAAATATCTTATGCATTTTTTATATAAAAATTTAGATGTCTTATTCGCAGGTGAAGTTGCTGTAATCGTTTAAAAATCTAGACCAGCTTAAACTTTCAATAAGGAATCCACACTCATGGAATTTATGTTTGAAGAATTGAAACTTCAAATTCTTTTCATAAGCTTAAAACAGCATAATTTCTACGTTTTCGATAAGTAAGTAAATTCAAAATTATTTTCGGCAACATATCAGAGCGTTTTTTGATGTTGTGATATTAAAAATTTAAATAACTCATTGAGAAATAAAAATTTATTTTCGAAAAAAGTACCTTTGGAATCTAAAAATTAAAAGTAACTTAAGAAAAATATATACTAAGTTACACACTACCAATAAAATCTGTAAAATTACATCATATATGATGTAAAGAAAAAGAAGCATCACATATGACGGAATTTTCAGTGTGAGTTAAATATTACACGTCTGTAAATTTCAACTGACGTGTGAAATTTGAAGGCATGTAAAATATTAAAGGCGTGTAATATTTAATTTGCACTGAAAATTCCGTCACAATGTCAAAAATACAAAATTTATTTTTTGTTTACGTTGTGTTTGAAAGCAAATCACTACGATTAAGCCACAAACTAGAGCGTGATGGAACCTCAAAATTCAGGATCTGGTATGAGAACGCAGGAATCTTCTCCAAGAGATTGCTTCTTCCGTTTTCTGAACTTGATTCTCAATTTTGTCTTTTTTCATCCTCTTTAAATTCATATTCCGCTGGCCCTGGTGATCACATCGTCGGACATCGTTTTTCCTTCTTCTTCCGCCACCATGGCAACCGAATCCTCTTACATTGTATAACTTATTCATGCCTTTATTAACTCGACTCATCTGGTTAGCTGGTGGCTTATATTGACTGCTCTGACTGTTTCGGAATTAAATGGAAAACAACTTCAGACTCACTACGACAATCTGTAATATAAGCATGCGTTATTAGAAGAAGCTAGCAGATCTAAATGAAATTTAAAGCTAGATTTATCGCTCTGTTCTGCTTTTCGCAAATTGCGCACGAATGCAAAAACTGCTTAGCTTCAATAGATGGCTCCGGTAAATAATTACCTTTTTTTTGATAAGTTGTACTTTTTTATTCAGGAATGATTCCTCTTATCAATTGGAAAATTTCCTATAAAAGAAGGAATAAAAATATAAATATACTTAAATTAAATAGGTTAAAATTGAAGTTAGTAATTTTCTCACGTTTAAATTTCTCGAAAATTTTAAGTATTGTTCGGGTTTCAAATTCCACTTTTATAATTCAGATATTAAGGGTTACCATTACCATTATCAGCAGTTGGATCTAAAGTTGGAGTTGAGTTGAGTAGCAAGATAATTCGAATCCTTTTTCCCAATAACCATGGACATGATAGAATCGCCCCGAGAGCAGCATTCCCGATCAGGAGGGAAAAACAAAATTATATCAGAATGAGATATTTTGATACTTATTTTTTTCTATCTAAATGAGTTATAATTCAGCACTCGTAGGATGTTAAAATATCTCAAATTATATCAAAAAATCTATACGATCATAGCTAAATTATTATTTAAGTTTTTGATATGCTCCTTTCAAGATTATATCTCGTTCAGATAGCATAGTTTGATATTGGACAGAACAAATAATATCAAAATTATAACTTTTCAAGATATGAGTGCTTCGAGAAAATTTTCTAGTGGAAGCCCGATCAGGAGAGCATATCAAAATAAAAACTCAAACGTATCTCACCAAGATATTTACATCTGGTTCAGTTATAATTAAGTACTCCATATTTTCGATTTTAAGTTTCTCTCATCTGAATTATATCTTATTCTGATTGACAAACTTGAATGGGGTTCAGCTCATATTCAATGATCAAGATTTTTTTCGGATTGTCCTAAAATAAAATGATTATATCTTATTTTGATATACGTGCAACTTTTTCTGGAACACGGACATCGAAGTCAACGGCTCAAACCTTACATTAACGAATTTCGCTCAACAGATTCATAAAATTGAATCAAATTTTTGGGAAACCAAAAATGGGGCATGGTTTTATCAAATAATGTGGTTTATTGACCTTCCACTAGAAAATTTTCTCGAAGCATTCATATCTTGATAAGTTATAATTTTGATCTAATTTGTTCTGTCCAATATCAAACTATGCTATCTGAACCAGATATAATCTTGATAGGAGCATATCAAAAACTGATATAATTTAATAATGATCGTATAGATTTTTTGATATAATTTGAGATATTTTAACATCCTACGAGTACTGAATTATAACTCATTTAGATAGAAAAAAAAATAGTATCAAAATATCTCATCTTGATATAATTTTGTTTTTCTCTCCTGATCGGGAGGTCATTAACCACATTATTTGATAAAACCATGCCCCATTTTTGGTTTCCCAAAAATTTGATTCAATTTTATGAATCTGTTGAGCGAAACTCGTTAATGTAAGGTTTGAGCCGTTGACTTTGATGTCCGTGTTTCAGAAAAAGTTGTACGTATATCAAAATAAGATATAATCATTTTATTTTAGGACAATCCGAAAAAAATCTTGATCATTGAATATGAGCTCAACCCCATTCAAGTTTGTCAATCAGAATAAGATATAATTCAGATTGGAGAAACTTAAAATCGAAAATTTGGAGTACTTAATTATAACTGAATCAGATGTAAATATCTTGGTGAGATACGTTTGAGTTATTATTTTGATATGCTATCCTGATCGGGTTAGTCTTGTAGACGAGACCTCAAATCTAGAGTTTGTTTTGATTAGGTCGTAAAAACCAATATAAACAAAATTGGGATATTGGCTGCAAACGATTAAAAAACATGCATTCTATGTCAGGTTAAAACTTGGTTTAATTTAATGAATGAGTAACTTTGGAAAAATGATTTTAAATTAAGACGTATGATGACTTTTTCATTTTCGAGTGTAATTTGGTTTTTGCGACGTTTTGCACTGCACTGGTTTGTCGTGCAAAACAAAGGACGCATAATATCTTTTTGGCTAGTTGGTTTATGCGTCCTTTGTGTATGTTTACAAAATTTTCTGTGAAAAGTGCTGAATTTACAAGTAAAATTGAAGAATATCAAAAGAAAATCGTTTGCTGAAGTAATTTTAGATTTCCTAATATGATGGATGACCATAAATTGTTGCTGGTAAGTAAAATAAATAGGTTTTTATTGTGACTGTGAAAAGGAATTCCAATTTTCTAATTTCAAGAAGGTGCTAGCGATAGGTAAGTACCACGCACGCAATGAACGGTCGGCGGAAACACAGATAGTGGCCAGCAATATCAAGCCACATTTCCAGTGGACAGTCCAATCCATCAACGATGTCGGATCTCATTGAGCGGCTTACCTCCAGGTATTTCTTCGTCGTTCTATTTCCTTTTACTTTAAGCGTTACTTTACAAGCAATTCCAAATGAAATTGCGAAGGATTAGATCAAATCAATCGATTTTAAAGATAGAACTCATCGTTTCACAAAAAGACGTTAACGCCAAATCAGTAATACAAAAGGTCGCAAGTTGTTGTGCACTACCAAGAACGTTCCTAATGCATCTTTAAGTAGTCCAGCATATTCTTCTTCTATCTTTGAATTGACTACCGGTTCTACAAGCGATTTTGAGCAATATTCTTAAAATGAGAATTTTAAAGATGATTAAAAACTTAAACCGTGATTTTCTCGGAACATCTCAAGTGGCTCATACGACCTAATCAAAACAAACTCTAGAAATGATCTAACACTTTGATTTATTCGTCGCCCTTCAGTCATCGTCAATCGAGGTTGCTTTTCAAAAGTTGCTGTAGTTCCACTGTATGCAAACCATTTCTGCTAAAATTCAAAAGAAATAATGTTAATATACACTTGAATTTATTTGTCAAGCATTAAAGTTTTTTGAAATTAATAAATTAAATATTAACTTCTCCATTTCCAAGTTCTAAATCATGAATTTGTATTCTGAAAGTTTATTTAAACGATGAAATTAGACTTACTTTACCTACGTGCCGTTCTCAATTAACCTTCAATTTGTTGGTAGAGATATTGGCCGTTAGTTTAACCAAATCCTCAATATTTGCCCTCTGGCATTTTATGAAAAAGAAAGGTTCGACGGTTTTGGATTTTGGACGCACTAAATCTATAATAGCTTGCATAGACAACCTGCATGCAATGCACGATTGTACAGGATGTTTTCCATTCCCTTTCGTTCAACAAGTCGGTAAACCAGAAAAATCCAGCCATGAATTCGCCCTTCATCCATGGGCGTCTGTTTTCCCGATAGCGATCCGGCAGCATCTCCCAGGGCAACTACCGAGCTCTTGAGGATGGGGCCAGCCATTGGCGTATCTCATTGCAATCGTAAATTGATTGAAAGGGTTCTCAAACCGCCCGATTTCAATTTTCGCAGTCTTGACGGATCTATCGAAGAGTAACAATGATACTGAAAGGATCAATACAAATTTAGTTTTAGATTGGCGCCGGAACTTACCGTATAACTAAATCAGCTGTATTCAACAGACAATCTCACTAGTTGCACGACAAAACACTGTTCAATTTTGAAGTTGTTGAGCAACGTCCAACATTTTTGCTCGAATTTTTGCGATTTTGTTTACATCCGCTTTTTCTTCTTTCGGTGTAACGGTGTAAACGGTGTAGAACGGGGATGCCACGGATGCCACGAATTAATGCTTGAATCGCAGATTACTCGATAAACACTGATCAAAATAATTTCCACACCTCATTCTTCAGAAACTTTTTCGTAAAACAAAATGTGATGCTGGTCGAAGTTTATTTGATGGAATTTTCAATCATTGAAATTACATTACATGAATTTTACGTTTTATTGTAGTATTCCATGTCGTGTAATATTAGAAAATTTCATTTTTATTGCTGCTAAAGATTGAACGCTTTCAGTTTACATAACAAAATCGCTTTCCGTGTCATGTAAAATTATTGATTTTGAAATTCAGTGCTTTTAAGAATTCAGATTTTTTCGGGAGTACGGAAAAAAGTTTTAAAATTACATCACATATGATGTAAATAAAAAGAAGCGTCATAAATGACGGAATTTTACATTACGAAATCGTGTTCTGTGTCATGTAAAATTTGTTTGATTTAAATTTCAGTGCCGTGAAAGGTTCAATTGTTTTGATTATGTAAATTTACATTACGAAATCGCGTTCTATGTCATGTAATATCAGGGGTTTTCATTTTCAATGCTTTTATGGATTCAGATTTTTTTTTGCTGTGTATGGCCAGTTCTGACGGTTACTTTTACTAAGCTATCGAACGCTGTTGAACAAAATAATTGTTTCAATAACGATATAGGACTTTTCTACAATTATTTACGGTATATTCGCAAACTCTGACTAAAACAATACGAAGATTTGTGTACTTAAAAGATATACAAGAAGAGACTACGGGCCACTATCCGAACTTCAAAACTGTAGATAAATGAAGGTGTGCGTGTGTGTAGAATGTTGCTCCTATTTTGAGTTTGGAATTCACTCTTCATTTGTCATTTGCCAAGGAAGAAGAGCAGCGTATCAAAATTTTGCTCGCGCATCGTGAAAATCCCAGCTGCTCGCACGCAAAGCTGGCAAAATCGCTAAAAGTTGCCAAATCAACCGTTACAAATGTAATTAAAGTGTTTGGGGAACGTTTGTCAACAGCCAGGAAGTCTAGATCGGGGGGAAATCGAAAACCGGAAGCCGCTGAGACGACAAAGAGAGTTGCCGGTAGTTTCAATCAAAACCCTGACCTCTCACTTCGAGATGCCGCAAATAAGCTGGAATGGAAGACGAAACCTACGTCAAAGCAGACTACAATCAGCTTCCGGGACAGGAGTTTTATACGGCAAAAGGAAGGGGAAAGGTAGCAGATATTTCGAAGCACATGAAACTGTCAAAGTTCGCGAAGAAAATATCTGGTTTGGCAAGCCATCTGTACCTGTGGCCTGAAAAGCAGCATTTCCATAGCTTCCGGAACTGTCAACCAAGAAAATTTACGTGAAAAAGTGTTTGAATAAACGTCTGCTGCCTTTCCTGAAGGAACACGGTTGTTCCGTACTGTTTCGGCCGGATTTGGCATCTTGCCATTACGGTAAAAAGGCCATGGAGTGGTACGCCGCCAACAACGTGCAGGTGGTTCCCAAGAACATAAACCCTCCCAACACGCCAGAGCTCCGCCCAATTGAGGAATACTGGGCTATTGTCAAGCGGAATCTAAAGAAGACCAAAAAAAACTGCTGAGGACGAGCAGCAGTTCAAGGCGAACTGGCTTTCTGCGGCGAAGAAGGTGGACAAGGTGGCTGTACAAAATCTGATGGCAGGGGTTAAGCGTAAGGCCCGGCAATTCGGATTTAGAAAAGCGGAAGCCTAACTGAATTTTTTTGCTGAATTTTATACAAATTAAACTTGAAAAAGAAATTTAATTTGATTTTTTAAATAATAGATTTTACCGATTTACACGCATTTTCCCTTGACCAAATTTTGACCGTATCACCCTTTATGTGGTTATTATTTGAACCGAGTAAATAACAAACTTTTAATCGCCTGTTGCCAAAATTAAACAGGTTTTTTTACTTAATACTTATAAAAAACTTTTATTTTTATCATTAACTCTTCAAATGTTTAAGTCATCGGTGTTGTTATCTTTTCGTTTTTTCCGTTTTTTTAAAATAATTACTTCTGAGGATAGTTGAAATAAAGTAATCCGAAACTTTAACAACACGGCAGTTAATTTATTTATATACCGAGAAAAATCAATCCGTAAACGAGAAGATATTATCATTAACATATTTTGAGTCAATTTTTGACCATTTTAAGTCATTTTTTATTTGTCTTATCATGTTTTTGATGCCTTTAGCACCTTTCTTGTTTTGTTATAATGTTTTTTTTTTTGTCATATTTGCTTTTTTCGTTATTCCTCATCGTTTTCAGTTAGCTTTGTCCTTTTAAGTCATTTGTTTGTATTGGTTTTGTTATATTATGAATTTTCAGCATTTTGAGTATTATTTTTTTAAGTTTATGTGTTTGTATAAATTATCTTGGTCCTGTTATAGCGAAAACTATAAGGTAATGTCGTTTCAAAAACTGTTCAATTTTGGACCATGTGCCAAAATCGAATGAAGCAAAAACGAACAGGGTCTGTATCACAAAAAAAAATCCTAAAAAGAAATAATAAAAATATGGAAGAAAATTTGATGTCAACAAACGTATGGGGCCGTTCACTAATAACGTTAGCACATAGGGGGGCGAGGGGGGTGTTTCACATTTGCTTACGATCTTTTACTACGGGTCAGGGGGAGTTTCCAAAAATCTTACGTAAGAAATGTTACATTGATAATTCGTCAAAGCCAGACGAAACCTTATTACTCAGGTTTTATTTTAATTTTTCACTACCTATTTGTTGGTAATTTTTGATGTCATGTTATTAATTTTTTAATCTGTTTTAATTAATAAAAAAAATTGCTGGTTCTATAAAATTAATAGAGAACCAATTCAAACCAGCATGTCACTAGAAACACTGAATCACGTTATTTAAAAAGATCGTCGCTATTCGCTTTTCATCATAACAATCTTTTTAATTGAAAAATTTATAGAAACAAAAAGGGAAATGGTGCGTTTTGACACCACGATTTGAAAACATTTTATTTCGAAAATGGCTTCATCAAGTAGAAGTCTTTAAAAATCGATATGGGGGCTTTTAGATAATAAATTTCTAGACAGTTTTTTTTCAGTGATACCAACCAAGCCACTACCAACTCTAAATTTTACAAACAATTTACCAAAAAAATTGTTAAACTGTATCGCTTATCGCTGAAGTGAATTGCTCAGCTTTTAGGTTAATTACCAACGTAATTAAACTTTTTCGCACCAATTCTAGTAGCATAAAATAGTATTTTTTTAAGATTTTTATTATTTTTAGTTCAAAAACAAAACATTTTTAGGGTACTGTCGTAACCGGTCCTGGAAATTAGGCGTTCATATTTGGCCTGCAGTTTGCAAACCCGTACGATGAAGCAAACACGTCCGATCTCATCATTATTCTCCAATCAACTGACTACTCGTCACTCATGAGTTACTCATCCTTTACTCGTCCTTTCTCGCTTTCTCATTCAAGCATGTATATGAGTTCGCTTTCTTTCACTCGTAAAACCATATTTTAGCGCAGGGTTGTGATAAACTCTATCCTACACGGCTAATAAAATGTACGTCTTAATTTCAAATTCCAATCTATATTATTTAAGATATTTAATGCAGCCGTTAAATTTGACTAAATCTCTTTGTAACTCTTGTATACCACAGGTACCTTGTGCTAACCTGATCTCTCACTTGTATTCCAATCTGAATTAAGAATTTATATTGTTTATTCGATTGTGGAAATTTACTTAAGATTATTGTAACCCCGAACATGCTATGTCCTTAAAACATAATGTTTTCTATAATCGTTTAAGACATCTGTCGTTTTGTATAAATTATGCTTTTCAAATGCAGTTATTACGTTTTACTTAAAAAGTGCTCTGCTTTGAAGCGTGGATAACACATTTTTAATATTTTCAAGCTGGTTTTTGAAAAAAACGTGTCAATTTCTTATAGAATGAAAAACGTAAGATCTTACTGGGGGGGGGGGGGGAGCTTCGAAAAATCTTACTTTGTCCTACCCGGGGGGGAGGGGGTAGAGAGGGTTGAAAATTTCCAAAATAGTGCTTACGTAATTAGTGAACGGCCCCTATGATGCAATATTATTATATTCCAGGGTATCGAAACAAAGTTTAAAAAAATACTCAGATTTGAATTATGTTTAATGTTACTTCAGATAACTTACTGAATTATAAGATAACAAAAAATAATAATTAAAAACATTTTTGTTTCAAGTTATAAAATTAAACTCTGTGATTTCTAAGCGGAAAAAATCGTGTTTTTAACAGGCATTTTCTAGAACATTCGCAAATGATTCCTTCTGTTAAAATATCTTTAAAACTTTTACTTTACATCGCGTTACTTACGATCGAGATCATTGTTCAGCAAAAATGTTATCAAGTAGCACTTAACGACGTACTATCTTCGATCTTCCATAAATTATTTTTAACTGAAGTGCAACCCTCTAAGCCGGCTAAATCAGATAATATTTCGCACAGATCCGACAATACGGTTTCAAAAGGTCGTTACTGTTAAGATGCTTAATCGATCAAGGGGCTAATTGAATTCCAGATTCTCTTCCATCAACACGCAAACTGCACGCCGCGCCGCTAAAATATTCAAATAATGACAAACTAGTCCTAAGTGGATTAGATCGTATCTCACCCGTTTTTAAATACAACTTAATTTATGCAAACGAGATTGCAGTTCACAACATTCACTTCAAAACCGAGTAGTAGTATTTGCTTTATGAATTGAATAAAGGAAAAATAAAACGAGAACTGTTCCATCTGACTTTATCGACTCCAGGTTGACGGGCGGCGCTTAAAACTTGATTCCGAAGTGCAGCAGCAGCGTGGCCTGAACTATCGAATGGCGCTCGTCAAGTGATGTATGAATGAAAGGAAAAATGTTAAGTTGGATGGGAATACTTTTCAATATCGTCTGTTTACCAGTCGATACATGCTTATAAGTATATATACTACCTTGGCCGTCTGGTAAGATATAATACCGTACTGTACACGAATCTAATGCAAAGTAAACATTTAAATCAATCACGGCCTGGTTTTACTATTCATCGTTCGGTCGATCGGTTTAGGAAAAATAGTGGGGAAAAAATGGAGCGTTCGATACTTGAGCCGTTGCTGCCTGTTATTGCACTTTGACTGTCTGCTGGAGTCAGCCTGTCAGTCATCCTTTAAAGTTAGAGAAAAAGGGATTGAGGAGTTTCTGAGAAAACCCCGTGGAAAGTAGAACTCTCGGTTGGTGAGTGAAGGACACCTTGCAAAAGTCCTTCCCAACTACCTACATCGAAGGGCTCATACGGATCGGATAGTAAATCTTTTTTGAGCTGTCAATTATTCCTACTTCACCAACAACGTTCGGTTGCTCTCTTCGTGGTAACAATTCTGCCAGAGGAAGCAAAAGACAGTGGTATGGTTTTGGAAAATAACAAATTGTATAGAGGAAGGTGATGCTTCAACCATTCACTTTCATATAAATTTTGGCAAATAAGTAGTTCTTAGTGAGTGTACCAACAATTTTTTAATATCGTAGATATATGAGGCCCTCAGATTCAATCATTTTCCAGCACATGGAAACGAGATTTTAAAGGTGAATCTTTGATTTGCATTTGTTTGCATTTTATCCCGGAACTATAAACATACTTTGGTGATTGTCAGAAACATATTTTTACACCAACAGTGTTGATATAGGATGATAGAAGCAATATGAGTTTTTTAGGTGATATCATCAAGCCAATCCGTCAAACTGGGCATCAAAAAATGTTAATACATCCGTTGCTCAATTTTTGTTTTAATTTTCTATTAGAATCAAAAATTATTTCACGATGTGAGAAACTATCTTATAATCATTTAATTATTTTTATTACATTATTTTAAAATAAAAATTTAATAAGTATTATGGTTGACAAATGTTACTTCTTACCTTGCTGTTGCAATATGCACCGAATGACGGTAGATTTTTAACGAATTTTTAAGGAGGTGTTAACTTAAGTGAATTTTAGATAGTTTTAAAAGCAAGAATCAATTAGTTTCATAGACATCAACCAACTGGTTTAATGAAATAAAACCTTTTTTTTTTATTTTCTTCAATAATGTCAGAAATATGTATTTAAAAATTTTCCACACTGAATTTAACTGTTTCAAATCATTCATCGTCATCATCATTCATCAAAATTATATTCCTCAATTGAACAAAGCATAATGAACAAATTCAAAATCAGTTGTATTCTTTTAAGTAGATTTGTATGTTCATCAGTGATTGATTTCACTCAAAACTGATACAGTTTTAAACTTTCAATCTTCGTTTCACCAAATGAAGAGGTGATAAACTAAATCTGAGATAAATTCGAGTTCAGGACAAGGTTGCCGAAAATAATTTTGTGTTTTTGACAAAAAAAAATCTCGAATTCTGTGATTGAAACCTCAAATTCTGTGACGGTTTTCTTAGACGCTATTTTTATGCAGTTCATTGGAAATTCATGTAAAACATTGAAAAATTGGGATCTTTCCACAGTTTTAATTTAAAAAAAATCAATTTACATTACCTGTCTCATACTTTTATGAATTATAGTTAGAAATAAAAAGAAGATAAAAGTTTAAAATTTTGAAAATCAAAACAAAATTTAGAATCTCTGTGAATCCTGTGAACCATTTAAAATTCAGTGATCTGTGTGAAGGTAACAGTTGAAAGCTAAAAACGCGAAGCAGGAAGGATTGGGTTGATGATTAATACGTCCAAGACGAAGTACATGCTGGCGTGCGGATCCGAGACCGACCGAACCCGCTTGTCCAGTAATAACAAGGTCACGATCGACGGCGACGAGCTGGAGATAGTCGAGGACTTTGTCTATCTCGGCTCACTGGTGACCGCAGACAATGACACCAGCCGTGAGATCCGGAGGCGAATTATCAGCGGAAGTCGTGCCTACTATGGACTCCACAAGCAACTGCGGTCGAGAAGACTTAGCCCTCGCACGAAGTGTAACCTGTATATGACGCTCATTAGACCGGTTGTTCTCTACGGGCACGAGACATGGATATTGCTCGAGGAGGACCTGCGTACACTCGGAGTATTCGAGCGACGAATGTTAAGAACCATCTTTGGCGGCGTACAGGAGGACGGAGTGTAGAGGAGAAGGATGAACACGAGCTCGCGCACCTCTACGGCGAACCCAGTATCCAGAAGGTGGTGAAGGCTGGCCGGATACGCTGGGCGGGACATGTTGCGAGAATGCCGGACGACTGTCCTGCAAAACAGGTGTTCGCTACGAATCCGGTAGGAACAAGACGAGCGGGGGCGCAACGAGCGAGGTGGTTGGACCAAGTGGAGCGTGATCTGGCGAACGTGGGGTGCCCGAGAAATTGGAGAACGGTTGCTATGAACCGAGTGAATTTTAGGAATTATGTTCGTCAAGTTATGTCGTGAGACGGAATACTATGTAAATAAATAAAATAAAATAATATGAAAGCTAAAAACTCTCTTAAAATAAACAAAACCTGTGATCTGAAACACAGATTCTGTGATGAAATTTTAATTAAAATTCTATGATAATACAGCATTTTCTCTGGTTTCCGCAACCTTGGTTCAGGACGCCAAAACTAAAGGCAACAAAATGCTGTCTCTTGATTCATCAATTTAATTCTGTAAGTTTTTAAAAAGGTACCGTAAGCTGGGGGAACTTTGATCACTTTTTTCATTAATTTTTGAATATTATGGAAGAGTTGCTTTTTCGTAATACCTAAAAGTTTTAAAACACTTACTTAGGTGAGGAGTATAAAACATGTTCATTGATTGCATTAAATTAAAAAGACATTGTGAATACAATTAAATGTTTGATACAAAACCAGATTTCAAGTTTCGGGGTAGCTTTGATCACTATGGATTTTACGTATCTCCACATCTTCAAATTTATTGTTTTGATGCCATTTAGCACAGAAGGCTAAAAACATCGATAACATTATTTTTTTGTTTGGACTCAATTGAATTTTCAAACGTTTTCTTTCAAAAACACGTAAACTCAAAAGGTGGACAATGATGCTGCATACATTAAGAGGCAAAATTTATAAACATTTCTCAATATTTTTTGGTCTTAAAAACAAATGAAATTTTACGTTCATGCAATTCTCTAGGTCCTATGTTCTTTTTTATTCAAACTTAACCATTTGATAGGGTTTTAGCCATTTTTTATATACGGGCTTTTTCATGGAAATTGACCGTTTTTTTTCTATTTACAAAGTTTTCACCAAATGACCATATAAATAACACTTAAAGTAAACCTTAACAATGAAAAAAGTTTAAATTTCATTGTTGAAGTTGCTCCTAAATGCTTAAAGTTGATCAGGAGAGATGCTTGTTTGTAAGCCTTCGAAAAACAAGACATTTTAAGATTAAAAAATAAAACATTTTATGTTATATCAAAAATCTTATAATAAAAAAGAAATTAAGCTTAACTGTAGCTCACTTTATAGGCTTTCAAAAGTTTTCGGATATTTTATTTATATACTTAGTTTACGACGATTATCTAAAAAAATCTATTTTAAATGTTAAATCTTATCGTTTTCATCTATATTTTATGTTTTAATTTATGAAGAATTTACTCACCGTTATTTATTTAAAAAAAATTAAAGTTAGAAGAATTGAATAGATATTGAAAATGAGTGTTCCTCATGGAAAAAAAATCATTTCCATAATCTTGAAATTTTTACCGATAAGGCCGGTGAATAAAATTGACATTTTATATTTATTTTCAAATAAATTTACAAAGTTTCAGTGTAAAGTTTTTTTTTAATATTCAAATAAACTTACCGAATTTTATATTTAATCTAATTAAAAAAAATTGAAATTTTCCCTACGCAATATAATAATTGACGAAGACAAAATATTTATAGCTAGAAATTGCAAATATAACAGCACTGGAAAAATTAAATACGTTTCACAGATTTTTATTCTTTTTAATTTTATTTTTTTTTGAATCGATTAAAATGTTTGATTAATCTATGAAAATTTCGAAAAATGATATGAAGAAGCAAATTTCAAGCTCAATTTCAATGTCTAATATAAGCAAAGTTTGTATTTTCATTGTGCTTCTAATATTTACGACAAAACTTGGAATTCCTTATTTTATTTTTTATTGGTTTCGTATTTTTTCATTCAAGAAATAACCCATTTTTTAACCTGTACTCTGTCAGTGATTTATTTTAAATATATAAAGTTATTATTGAAAACTTCATTCAAACATAACCTTTCGAAGCCTTTAATTTTGATTGCTGGAAGAATTTGAATTTAATTAAGAATTTTATCTCTGACTTTGATACCTGGCACTCTTGGAATATTTTTTTCCATTTTATCAAATTAAACTAGAACATCATCTTATGTGTTTTAAATAGATAATCAAAAGTTCAAAATGGATTTTTTTTGTTCCTTATCGAAAATTCACATATTAAATCTTAATTGAATGTTATTTTAAAATCAAAATTATTCAGAAAATTTTTTATTCAACTCTTCAATTGTTAATAAAGAAAAGAAATATGTTTTTTAATGATAAATAATTAATAATTATTATCATTTTACTTAAAATTATTAAATCGTGGTTAATTTCTGACCTGAACTGAATTTTTTTTTAGAATTTGAGTTTAATTTATTTTCAAATCTAATGTTATATGTCATGCATTCAAATTTCCATTATCTGAATCTCATGTCAAAAGTTTAAAATTCTGATTTTATTCGAAATTTTTATTCGCATTCGTTTTCTGGTGTTTCGAAAATATCGAAAATATTTATTTTCTAGTTCAGAAAATGAATAATCTTTTTGAATAATTCATTTATAAATAACCGGAACTTACATTTGGAACTTTGATTCTGATTTAATTTGAATCGTATTATTATAAGTTATATTTTTTTCAAATTCGTGTGTTCGTCAAAGAATGAAAATGGCTTAGAAATCAATTTCATTCTTTATTGTGTAATTAAGGAACTATTTTTTTTTTCAAGCGAAAATCTCCTAATGAACGGTCCTTCGCACAGGCCTGTTGCGATTATTTTAATATAAGATTGCCAGATTTTTTTTAAGCACGTATCCGGGCCGGGAAAATCCGTCAAAATCCTGGCAATAACCGGGAATTCGATTTTAAAACAGACGTCCAAAAATTCAGGCTATATCTGGTATATTTTCTTCTTAACCCAGATTTGACCCAACAAAAATCAAGAACAAGTTTTTATTTGTTTGACTTTAAACTGAAATAAACTGATTAAATCCGGGCAAAATCCTGGCTTGTTTCAATAAAATCCGGATAACTGGGCTGGGTCCTAATCTGGGCTGGGTTTAATCCGGTAAACTCGGATTAAACCGAGCAATCTGGTAACCTTTTTTTTAACTTGCCTCCATGGCCGCAGGAACGGGGGGCGTTTTGGGGGTTAAACCATCAAAAAATTTAAACAAGTTTTGATAAACGTCTTAAGTTTCTAAACAGTGACAATCACGACTCAGAAGACAAATTCTCGAAAACTTATCCCATGTCACTACAGTTTTTCAAAAATTCTCCACATGTTGAAAGAAATTTGGTCCCGAAAATCAAGTTTAATATGATTAAATTTGTAAGATTGTCCGGATTGTGGCCGGATTTTTATTAAATTTGCGTCCAAAACAAATTTATCGATAAAATTTTATCGAAATAATCATTGAAAATTTGTTGGAAGCTTAAATATAATTCTTATTGACTGATGTGTTTCGATCAAATAAATTTCAAGTGTTCTATACATAGATTTCTTTTGATAGGATCTTGGGAAAAAAATATACGGATTTTGCATGGTTTCAAAACATAATAGCTTGGATTGGCTCGGATCGGTAATTTGAGAAAAAAATATCTCGTAAGCTTAGGTTAGATTCATTCCAAATTTTGTGGTCACAAATTTTATAATTTTTATAATGAAAATTTATATTCGAGGTCTGCGATCATGTTTCGAGATCGGTATCCAGTTTTTTGTTCTTGATTTTCAGTTTGGATCATCTTTAAGACAAAATATTGATTCGAGCCTTGGATTTGTAATTAAAACTAAAGTAAGATGCATTTTTCATATTCGATTCTTATTGTTTCGGAATATGGAAAGAAAATATTTTGAACTTGAACTTACTATAAACCATTTTTGGGATTTGGTTTTGAAATATTTACCCTTAAATCTTCTTAATAATTAAAACTAGAAAGTTTCATAATGTTGATCCGAAATTGAGAAAACTGGAATAGTTTCATAATTGAGAATTAAATTTTCTATTAAAAATTCAGGTTCAGAGCTCGAAGTTAAGTTTTTTTTATATAGGTTGAAATATCAATGGGAGTATAGTTTTAAAGATTAAAATTGCTGGGGATTGCCATTTTATAATTGTGCTCTTGATTCACGCCTAAAATTTTATTTTCAATCAGAGTCAGTTTGGAAACAAAAATCAGATAAAAATGGAAAAAAAATATCTAATGAGATCTGGATTCATTTTAAAGAATTCGATCTTTGATTATTTTAATTACGAACTAATTTTCAATGACAAACAAAATTTTAAACTTAAATCTTAAATTTCAATTGATTTTACAAGAGTAGATAATAAATCTGATTGGAACCGCAAACTTATTCTCTTTCAATAATTTCTGAATATTTGGAACATTTTCATCAATGCTTAAAATGGGTTTGCTTGTCGTTAACGGGAGTTAGCTTATTGTTTGCGCAGTATCAGATGATCCGCATTCGTATTCAATCCGCGGCCCCAATTGAGCGATCCAAAATCAAAAACCATCAAAAGCATAGGTAAATTTATTTTTTTCAAAGCATACATTAACAATTTTATTCAACATCTTTTCGTTTCCACATGTAGGGTTCTTAACTTCATCTGCGTGCAGTAAAATATTTTTACCCCATAAGCAATTGCCCGAGCAAACGAACCAGCGCAATGGCCTCGATCTTGCATTCCACTACGTGGCTCCATCACCACGGGGATGAGTCATCCACAGGGGGATATTCCGGAAAAATGTTCGTTCATCTCCATCTCAATGAAAATGTGTTTTTTTTCCAGTGACATGCTATAATAATTTCAGCAAATAAATATTGGTGTACAAATTAAAATTTAATCTCTTGAATTTGGAATATCCTTGCTTTTTAATTTCTAATCAGAATTTTTAAGTTTTCCCTACAGCATGTGATTTCAACATATTTTTTGAGTTCAAAAGCAGAACATATTTTCGAGTACTTTCTACATATTCCTCCGTAGCAGCTTTAATTCATAGTTTTTCGTATCATCCTTTTTACATACTAGTGGCTTCCTGCCCTTACGGGTGGCTTTGACTTCTTTTCACATACTTTTATGTACGATTTTCTAAGGGTGTACCCAGCTATTTAGCATGGGACGAGTTTGATTTAAATTTTCAAGCGTAAATAGTTCAAGTCTCTGAGCCTGTTGACTACATTTTGAGTACCGTAATTTTTGGACTCATTGTTGTATATTAAGCATATCATAGGATAAGGTATAGTCATGAGTAAAATTGTTTTTGTTCTAAAAAGATAACTTTTTTCCAAACTCTCTAAAGTTAAGTTATTTCGACTTTTGATAAAAAAGGTACGTGATACAAATAATTTTATGCAAATGTTTGTACTGTATGGTCAATTTATTTTAACTGACTGTTTAAGGTTGTTATTCTTTAGATACATTTTCTTATTCTGTTAATTTCTTTCCCCATGGTGGTCGAAAAACTCACGTCGCATCTTTGAGCTTGTGATATTTTCAAAATATAAAAAATCAACAGCTTGCGATTCCTTGGAAACATGAAGCCAGTTCTACCAGCCTGTTTCCATTTTCTAACACATTCTCTCGACAAATGTCAACGCTAATCCCGGACGACCTTCCCGAAATCCAGCGAACGTTTCGTTTACTCCCCGGAAAAGTTATGACACACAACTGATCCAGAATGGTCCCCAAATCGTAAGTTTTCACCACGCCCTGCCGGCCACATTTCGGTGACATGTGCGTGGTTAAAAAATGTTCCCCCCAGGGCAAATCACTCAACTTTTAAGCCTCGTGTATGTGGTATGAAGAAGTTCCGTGGAGTTGTGGGTTGTTTTTTTTTTGTTCTGGGATGTTTTGGAACCGAAAAAAAAATGTTACAGCGATCCTGACGAAAAACGTTTGTCACCTGCCGTCATAACTTTTCCCTTCGTACTCGCGCGCTTCCAAAAGACGGTGTGTCATAAATATCTGTGTCAAGGCTGGGGCAAATTTACTCTCTTTCCACCATAACGACAAGTAATTTGAAACATCCCAAGTTATCTCATTAGCGTAAATAAGAAACTCCCATCCTATTTAGGCGGGGCATATTTTTCTTCGTCTGTTGAGGTGTTCTGGTCGTCTTAAGTCTGTTTATGGATTGCTTCTGCCTTTTGCTTTACGCTTTGAAGCGGCCAAGTGCGCCAAGTTTAACTTTGAGAGTTGAAAGCAAAACAGCAGAAAAATTATATTCGACTGTACTATAAAAACGCACATAAAAGTACAACTTTGATGTTGGTTGCTTCGAAGATTCTTTGAACGTTTTGTTACGTCGTCGTCGCGACGTCTATTCACAAATTGCACCGGAAGCAACTTGACACTGGGGAAGCCGCGCAAAAAATCGTTTTTCGGTGGATATTGGCCGTACCAAGTCTGGGTTGTTTCAAGCCACTAGTGAGTTTAAAGTGTTTATATTTTTCGTTATTTTTCTTGCAACTAGTCGATAGCTATTAGGACAATTTATGTTTCACTAAATTCAATTGTCAAATTAATTCTTTGCAATGGTGGTATTTACGGGATTTGTCATCGAATATAATTTACTTACTTATCAAAACTGATTAAAAGCCATATTTTTATTGTAAATGAATCATTTTTCTAAGCGGAAATTTGTTTAACTTTAGAATTTCTCATTTTCCGAGAAAGTTTTCAATCAATATTACTATTTTTTTTTCGACATTAATCATTTCAGATACTCATTTCTTTTAACTGTTTTTCAACCAGCTCGGTTTTAAGGCCATTTTTTTGCAGTAAATATGATTATTTTTTTTATCTGTTGGAATGAATAGAAAATCATACGGAATTGATAAGTTCAACTGTAAAAATCTAAAAAAAAAACAATTACAAAAGACTTCCAAAATCTTTTTATTAAAGCTAGCTTCAGAGAGAATTTGAACAAAAACAAATGCCTGTATTTCATTCAGTTGTATATAATTGAATTCAAGATCTTGATTTATATAAATATAGCGTTTTCTTTAAACTTTTAAGAAAAATATGGATAAAATTATTTTACACGGGTTCGAAGGAATTCTCGAATTGTTCCTGTAACACGGTTTATTAGAAGGCGCACACCTTCTTCATCCATCGCTTCAGCTAAGTTATTCAACCAGGTCTTCATCTGATTGATGTCTTTGGCGACCTTTCCCTTTGCCTTGAGACTCCTCTTCGGGATTGAACAGTATTTCTCAATAATACAAAATTACTTAGAGAGTGAAATGTTTTTCAGGTTTTCCAATGGAATTTTTTGCTTGAATATATATTATATGTCAATGAATGGTGTCATACTCAAACTTCTACACATTTTAATTTCGTGAGTTTTTTCTGTTCAGAAATCGGGACCGCGGATTACTTTTCAATTTTTTATCAAAGTTCTGATTTAAGATTGGAACCGTGGAATTATCTTTGCATTCACAATAAAAATTTTATTTCAAATTTCATCTCTATAGAAGAACGTTTAATCAAATGTTGTAAAACTTTTTAATATTGAAAAAATTACAAGTGGCCATACAAAAAAAATTAAAATGAATTTTTTTTTACAAGTGACTCATGCCTTTGTAAAGTAACCTGAAGCATTTAGTTGACTGACCCCGCAGATGTGGAATCTGGACGATGCTGCTGATGTGGTTTGGTGGGCTTTTGGCCTTTGAGTTTGATTTTCTCAAAGGAACCGAATGTTTCAAGGTTATGTTTATGTTCTGGCAACCCTATGCCAGGCCACTGCTGCACCAGTTCAACATGATGATGGTGAAGCATAGTGAATGCTCCGGGTTTCAGTGAAAATGGTTTACTCGGCCGAGCATAGTTGTCCTCGTCGTCCTGATGAAGAACTTCAAACAGCACAATCCTAGCAAGCGGCCTTCTCTCAACAACATTGCACACATTTTTGGTCGCAACAACCGACCGACCGGGAGAAAGACCAAAAACCAAATAAAACCGGGTCGGGGCAATCCTTGCTCTTTTATAACTTCGCGCCTAGTGCAGTTTGGGTCGACGATCGGGGTTTTTCGCTCGGGTGTTTTGTGCACCAATTTGTATTAGCGCGTTATTAGTATTGGTGTACCAACACATAGCCGACCCAAAATGTTGTTCGGAAAAGATGTCCGTGAAAGAGGCGTTTTTCGTGACGCGAGATCCGTTCGCGAATTTCTATTCGCCCCCCTATAGTGTTGCCGTAAGACGTAATTCTACGTCAAAAGCTTAAATTTGTCAAAACGAGGGGAAAAAAGGGGAAATCTGAGAGATGTGCTCCATACGGTTTGAATAGCGTTGCCGCCGCCTGGTCTCATTGCGTTTACCAATACATACGAAGCTGAACACTCGCCCGAAACATTCATCGTTTGTTTATGCTATTACTATGCACGCCATCGTATTTGTTTTTGGATTTGCTTGTTCGTGGTTTGAGCCAGTCGGTCCGTTCCGAAACCGGCAGATTGGCCATGACCACAATCCAGAGTCCACGAAATGCTTCTCCTTTAGATTCCCTTCATCTTGAGGCCAAGAGTTTTCTTCACTTATACCGCAAGTCTGTATCTGATAACATTGACGAATTCCGTTCCGGAACTGTCCAGATTAGTCATGGCCACGACCTAGCGTTTCAAGAATGCTTCTCCTACACGCAGCGAAAAGTAGTACCATTGAGATAAAAAAATACTACTTTGATTCAAAAACCTCGTGTACATTGAAACAAAATCCATTTTCCTTGATTCAAGTAAATTTTATATTGAACCGATTTTTTTTTTTCATTAAACCAATGTTCCAAATTTTTGAATCAAAGTATTTAATTTGAATTCAAAGAATTTTTTTTTTGATTAAGAATCAATGTGGAAATTCATTGATTTAGATGAATTTTCTTTTGAATCAAAGTATTTTTTCGTCAAACAGTCGACACATCTTTATAAGCTTCTGTTTGGGGAACGGGACGGCGAGAAGCTTTTCCGCGCAACAGCCAGACAGCACAGGAATCACAAGAACCGGCGTAGGAAAGTCTTGACAGCTTTATGAGGGCAAACGATAGTGGACTCCTAGGTAGGTCTTTCAAAAACAATTTAATTTCAAATAAACCAACCTAACAAACTTTTTCAGGGCAACCATTCATCCAACTAATCCCTTCCGATCCGGTCCAAGGATAATCATGAATTGTTCGAAATGAACTGTCGCCAACAAACATCGTTCAGTAAGTACTTTCCATGAAATTTTAAATTTTTATTGTTAGCATTATTTAGCTTAATATCGTTTTTTTTGTGAGCTTCATAACAAGAGAAGCATTTTTGTCATAAATTAGTATCAAATATGTGCGCTATGTAAAAATTTTATATGTTCATTTTTTTCTCCTCTTTATTTACAGATGTACCGGTTCAAAACTCTAATTATAGAAAAATCGACAATATAAACATGAACTTTTAAAATAAATAAAATGTTTTAAACCATAATTGATTTCTTTTTATTTCCAATAGGACGAAAATTAACATGTAGTACTAGAATTTTTAGAAACAAAAAGTAGAATTGAAGAATAAATGCTTTGAAATTGAAGCCCAAATACAGTTGGAATAAACGAAAAGTTCATAAAATTAAACGAAAAGGCTTTTGAATCCAAAGCATTTTGTTTTTTGAAACAAAGAAAATGTTTTGATTCAAAGGAAAGCATTTCTTCGAAACAAAAGAAAATGCATTTGAAACGAAGGAATTTTTATTTGTCCCAAAATCAAAGGAAAAAATCCTTTGGTTTTGCGGCACTTTGCTTTGAAACCAATTTCTATTTTTCTGCGTGTATGGATTCCCTTCTTATATGTCGCAAGTCTCAATCTGATAACTTTGACATATCTCGCGCGAACCTTCATTCCGTCATATGAAACAAAATGTAAACAAAGAGTTTTATCACCAAAAAATTCAAAAATTGACATAAACTAGTCGCAACTACTTTCCATTTAGAATATATGTAGCCTGGACAACATATTCTATACGGGAAATAAAAATTTTAAAGCTGTTTTGATAACTTTTGCAGCAGTTTTCCGTGAATTCTTAAGATGTTCACGACGTAATGAAAGCTCACGCGAGATATTTCGTT
The DNA here is from genome assembly GCF_029784155.1 of Uranotaenia lowii. Classification (NCBI taxonomy): domain Eukaryota; kingdom Metazoa; phylum Arthropoda; class Insecta; order Diptera; family Culicidae; genus Uranotaenia; species Uranotaenia lowii. Next base: position 202,862,535 of record NC_073693.1, on the reverse strand, counting down.
CCGGAACCAGCCAGATTGGTCATCTCCTCGAAGCATTGTCCTCGAATCGATTTTGTTATCTTATTTTAATCGCCGCCGGGATATATTCTTATTTAATTTTTGGCATTTCGGCGAGTTGTGAAAATTCAAGGTAGAATATTCAGAAAGAACATGAAAGTATTATAGGTGGAAAGATCAAAGCTAGAGCGCTTTGGGTTTCTTCATCGCTTCCTATCAACATTGAAACGGCGCGCGGCAAAGAATCACGCAAGTAGTTCAAAAGCTGTTCACAAAACAAAAGCCCTGCTCACATTTTCACCAACCATTCAATTTCTTCTACCCAAAGCGCTCTAGCTTTGATCTTTCCACCTATAATACTTTCATGTTCTTTCTAAATATTCTACCTTGAATTTTCACAACTCGCCGAAATGCCAAAAATTAAATAAGAATCGAATCGATTTTCTAATGGATTTTCTTCATGGCCAAAAGCTTTCTTCTCATATGCCACAAGTCTGAATCCAATAACTTTGACATATTTCGTTCCGGAACCGGTTGGATTGGTCATGGCCACAATCCAGGGTCCTCGAACTGCTTCTCCTTTGAATTCCCTTCATCTTGAGGCCAAGAGCTTGCGTCTCATATGCCGCAAATCTCGATCCGATAACATAGACATTTTTCGTTCCGGAACCGGTCAGATTGGCCACGGCCAAGACCCCTTTTCCCCAAATCGATTCTCCTATGGATTTTCTCCATGTTTTTTTTTTTCAATTTCTTTACTATAGAGATAATTTTCTATATGTTTAGGTCAAGAACATTCTTCTAAAGGCCGCAAGTCTCGATCTGAAAACTTTGGCATATTACATTCCGGAACCGGTCAGAATGGCCACGTACGCCACCCAGTGTCTCTGTACTATCTCTAACATGGGTTCTCTCATTGTTATCATTGTTATTGTCGACATTGTCGCTTATTTTGAAACAATATCAGGGACAATTTGGTTTATTGCCGCCAATGTAATCACATCACTAGAGCCGGTATGAAGTTTGCTTTCTTTTGCACATTGTTTTATCTCCAAAATTGGTTACTACTTTCATTAATCCTGATTAAGGGTTCCTCACGCAATCGGACTGCTAGCAAGCCAGTCTCCGAAACAACTTCTAAATTAAAATAGTTGATCGAAATAGTTATAAGAAATTCAATTCAACATAGACAGCATTATGTTAGGCCGTCATAAAGCACTTTATATTATGTGGTTCTAAAATTTTTGCAAACGGTAGAACAATAATTGTCATGATAAAACTCTATTGCTACTATAAGCCTATGACTAATTAATATCTAGAATCGCACCTGTCTGTATAGTACCGCTGTAATCGAATCTGCTCCCTCAGCTGCATTTCGACGGGGCCCCGGACTCATTTACTCGTTCTCAACATGCAAACATTCTGCTCCCATGCAATTAAGTGTGATACTGTATTCAAGGACCCATGCACTTATCCGTCCCGTCACAGCACTCACACTCCTTCGGTCTCTCCAAAATCGTTGGCTACTCGCATACAAAATAAACGCCCGTGTCGCCCTAGTATGTCAGCGCCCACACTCATACTCGCTGGCCAATGTTCGAAAAAAGCAATGCGTCTTGAAACGCGTTTAGATTGCCCACCGCCGTTGCGTATGTCACCCCTCTCAGTCATGCATCCTTTCACAATTTCACAACTGTATTGCTCCACTGCAGCTACCACTTTTGCCAGCATTCCGTATTATTTCTTGGTAGTATTGTCCTTTCGAGTCCTCAAGGTGCATTCTTCTCACCGATGAGATTTTACTCCAACTGATCAACTGGTTGCTTTAGCTTGGGTAATGTAACAACCGACTAGCTCAACCGGACTGTTCTTCTCAGGATCGGCTTCACTTGCCTGGGGCGGACTCTCGACCACGATAACGGTCACTCAACAGCGGACTTTGGTTGAACAAATAGAAGGGGATTTCGGACTGACGTGCATAAAGGGGGAAATTTACATTTTATACATATATTGGAGTTTTCAGTGTAGCAGGATAAGGGTCAACATACGGCGTTAGGGTACGAATGTGTGCTGAGTTGATCATACCTGGTAGTGACTTCGGAACACGTGGGCCTTCCTGTTGCTTCCGGTGGTAATGGCTGATACCGAACCAACACAGGGACTTCCGGCGACGGGTGACTAGCGGACCCTCGATTCGTATGACCGGGAATTGAGCTGCAGCGATCGACTTCTTCCTGGATTTGATGACCAGTGGATATTTGGCGTGGCGATTCCTGTGGTGACGGAGGAATGCCTGACACGTGGTCGGCTGTTCTCGAGGAGACTTCCGAGTTACTCCGCAACGAAGCAACGACACCTGAGCCCTCACGGCTGGTAAACTCCGGATCTTGAGGACCGGTGCCCCTGGCCTCCCGATCAAACTGCCGGACCACGAGGTGTTCGTGATGATGGTTCACGACACCCAAATGCGCGCGTTCGTATCTACGACCGATTTGGCTGACGGTCTCAAACTTTCTGCCCAATTTCTTCCACGTTCTTTTCCCTCTTTTCCGCCCAGTGTTGCTAGATGCGTTTTCACAACATCAGCTTTCAATACTGACCCATGCCGCAAAAGGGAAACAAAAAGGGATAATGGAAGGGATTGGAAATTACACTGAAAAAACTAAAAACTAAAACTACCACGTCAATCAACAACAAAAAAACCATTTGTTACACTGTTTGGTAACAGTAAGTAGGATTTCTATTGCCGCCCTTCAAGCGTTTTCTAATACAGTCAGCAGCTATTTTGAAAGGCCCTCCTAAAGCTTAGTTCTTTTAGAAATGGGACAGTTACGAATGCCTGTATCTCAAAAACCATTCTTTTGAACCAAATACTTTCTATGAAGAAAATGAAGGTAATGTTATGATATTTCATGAAAAAATTTGAAAAAAAATATTTACCGTTTTTTGTTAAAGAAATTTCTACTTTATTCTTGGTATCTCCCATTGGCCGGCGCACACTTTTTTCAGTCATGGTATTGATCAGTTTCTCCAACTTATACTTCGTAAAATCTATATTTTAGGTGGCTTCACCCTCCTTCTTCAATTTCTGATAATTTTTGGTCCAATACTTCTCTGGAAACTGGAAACTGGAAGCATTTAAGTGGATACAGTTGTTTCGAAATGAACAAATTTGATTATTTTTGACCACATTTTTGAACGTTTTTTTTTCGGTACCGGTTTTACAGCTTAAGAGCTTTGGAACTATCAAAAAATGGTTGTTTGAGGTTGGATTTCTATGAGTCATCACTAGGCAACACTTTCAGCTTATCGGAGAAAATTGTTTTGGATATTTCAGCGGTCTACCCTTAGTTTTTCGTTTATTGAAAATTAAAAATGCTGGTATGAGACTTGACTTCCCTGATGATCCTTAACCGTTGTTGCCGATCATTTTCTTCACTACAATGCTTGATTTGAACTTTGTGGACATTATTGACAGTGTTTGCATACTTATCCACCACAAAAACTCAGTAATTCTTTGAATAATCAACGGTTTTGTCAGCTATCAATTTGATAATGACGAACTTTAAAGGAAACTGTGCAAAATTATTTTTTTCTTTTTCTCTTACATCGTACATATCTCAAAAACGCGTAAATTTTAAATTTTGAAAAAAATAGGTCGAATAGTACTTTTTACAGGCAACAAAATGCTGTCAAAATTTTTAATATCCAATAACTAGTTAACGAGCTATTAGCAAATGAAAGTGTCCCATTTCTAAAAGAACTAAGCTTTATGAGGACCTTTCTTGGATTGCTTGGACCTTCCTTTTCGGCTTAACCAATGTCAGCTTGTGTGGTGTGATAAGATGACCACAGAAGCCACCAGCGGTGTTTTCTCTTTTAGAAACTGATGCTATTCCCGGAACTTTTCTTCTGGCTTCTCCAATGCCAGTTTCCGTGGTGAGACGAGATAACCACAGGAGCCACCAATGAACAGTGTTTTCTCGTTTGGAGAACTTATGCTTTTCCCGGATGATTCGAAATGCCTGGCTCTCTTCGGAAACGATTCACTGTGCAAGGACTGTCGACCATGTAGGAAGTTCTGTTGCCTGCCTGTTGTTGACCAATACGAACCCGTATTCGGACAAACGGTTGCTGTGATGCCTGCTGACTTCTAAAGCTTGCTGAACTGATACGTGGTCAAAATGACTCTTCGTGCAAGGCACGCTTACTGCCTCGTATTGCAGTACACCGTGTTGTTGCCGTAGATGTCGCTTAGGTGCTATTTTTATTCACTTAAGGCATTAGCGATACTGGGAACATACTGGTTTGTTAATTTTCCACAGGCTACAGGAACTGCTTTTGACAGATGGTTCCGTAGCATATGAGAGTGGCTTGACTGATTTTAGCCGTATATAAAGTCTGCTTCATTTAATATTGGAACAAATTCTTTTGCTCATTGTGGCGCTCCTAGTGGACGGATTTGGAAACTTTTTTCACCCACGTGTCGGGAAATTCATTACCTTTCACCATGTATTTATGTCATAACACCAAACGATAGCATTTTGTAAACAACCGCCATGGAAGCCAAACGGAGAGATCAAATTGTGCACAGTTTTCCTGAAAATCCATTGTTGTCGGCATCGAAGCTAGCTAAACAGCTCAAAATGCCCAGAAATACCGTATGGCGTGTTATCAAGCAGTACAAGGAAACATTGACGACGGCTCGGAAGCCGCATTCGAAGCGTCGGAGTGAAACTGTCGACCGGAAATTGCGTGGGAAAGTCATCAAGGCCGTCAAGAGGAATCCCAATCTTTCAGACCGCGATTTGGCCAATAAGTTCCAGGCCGCTCACAGTACGGTGCGACGAATTCGTCTCCGGGAAGGAATAAGGTCATTCCGAGCCAGCAAACAGCCAAATCGGACGCTGAAGCAGAAAAATGTGGCCAGAATCCGTGCTCGAAAGCTGTACGACCAAGTGCTGACCAAGTTCGGATGTAAAGTCTGCTTCATTTAATATTGAAACACAAACAATTGCGTGTAGTTCAGTCATTTATTAACGAATTCATAATTTGTTTTTCATACAAATGTAGCATTTTCTTTACTCTTTCATAAAAAAAAATTAAAAAAATTATTCATTGCTGTTTCGAAGAAATTCTCGTACTCGTACTCGTAAGAAAACTGTGCACAATTTGATCTCTCCGTTCGGCTTCCATGGCGGTTGTTTACAAAATGCTATCGTTTGGTGTTATGACATAAATACATGGTGAAAGTAATGAATTTCTCGACACGTGGGTGAAAAAAGTTTCCAAATCCGTCCACTAGGAGCGCCACAATGAGCAAAAGAATTTGTTCCAATATTAAATGAAGCAGACTTTAATTGTGGTGCAATTTTAGCGATACAGTGGCTGGGAGATTTTATGATCCTGCAAGATGGTTTTTTATGCATGATTTTCTAGGTATACTAGCAGACCCGGTAAACTTCGTCTTACCATGTTCAACTTGGCGTTTATTTTCCATTTTTTCCTAATTTTCTTTACATTTGCCTTCTTTCCCTTTACTCGAATCGTCCCGCTTAATTCTATCAAAATTAAACCTAAGAATTTCAACTCAACGGGTCATAATTTTTGTAACTTGTTTCATAAATAACTGTATGTTGATAATTTGTATGTTTCATTTGCTGAATTCCATTTAATAGATTTATTCCGTTTTGTTCGATTTCACATTAAGGTTTAAACCGAAATAAAAAGTTTCTAATTTTTTGGAATATATTGCTTATGAATCTTTTTTAAAATAGAATTTTGAATATCGGAACAATTTTTGGAGTATTTGCCGAATAATTTGCCTAACGCAGCGCTTTCAGCTCCCAATTAGCTTTGGATGGTGTATTTTTTAGAGCTGAAGAAATGAAACACATAAGAAAAGATTTTTTACTTATCATTTTCAAACAGCTTTTTATTCACCACCCTCATGCCTTGAAGCAGTTTTAATTAAAATCCATATTTTTACCAAAATCATTTCCAAAAAGTTTCGCCTGATACTTAAGTTGAAGACTTTATACATTTCAACGTAAAATGTTCCCAAACAGCACTTGTCATGGCATTAAATCTGACGATTTTGTATAGGTACTGCAAATTCCTTTTTTTTATTCAAGCAAAAAATGCAAATCAATTCCTTTGAACTTTAACCCAATCAACGAAACGATTGGTTTTGAAAAGAGGAAAACATATGTTTAGATGTATTCCCCCATTATTTTAAAGATTCTAATTGAAGCATTGGGATGTTCTGATTTTAAAATTTCCTGAACATTTTTGGTGGTGATCTGTGATTTCATTTAGGATTATGTAATATTTTTAAAATTTAATACGTTTAATTGAAAAGCAGATTTCTTAAAATGTAATAGATCGAAATGAAATAATCTGTTCAGGCTTCGATGGTTTCGTGAGTTCATTTAAAAAATGAAACACCGGGGCAAATGCAAACGAATATCACCACAGTTCAACTTTCATATTTTCTCAAAAAAAAAATATTTTCAAAAAAAATATTTGTTATGTTGACAAAAAGAAATATCGAAGTATACATTCGTCCCATTTATTGGGGCAAGTGAAAACACATAGGTCTTTTTTAGATGCGTCAGTGAAAAGACTTTGAACTGAATTAAATACTTGTTCTTGTTTGTCTGTTTTATCAACTTTCATTGATATATCCTAAGTTTTTATCCGGAATAAATCAATGCTTGGTACTTCAATTCCGCTGAATGCTGTTCAACCAAAAGACCTTGATTTACAAAGACCTTTATAATAATTTTGAATATCCGTTTCAGATTCAACACTCGGAATATCCTTTCTGGCCATTTCGGAGATAAAATTCTTGAATTGTAGATGTTTCATTGCTAAATGGCGCATTTTTAATTATTCCACCTACAGGAATTTATATTACTTTTAACACTTTCAGTTCCTATTAAAAGTTCATCATAAAAATCTGCTGCCCCTGGAACACAAAAAAACTTGTCAACAAAAAAGTGAATCAAAAGTCTCTTCTATGTAGCCAAAATATATTAAACAAAAACATACTATACATGTTAAGTTCGTACTTGAATTGTGTGTAAACAAACAGTAAACGTGTAAACAGTTTTTTGATGAATGATAAAAAAAGGGTTGAGTTTATTTAATCCGACAGTTTTTCTGGCCCAACAATTTTTAGGTGAAGAAATAATGTGTACATTTTTTGTCAAAGTTGAAAGTTTGCACTTGCTCTAGTTTACTTTCTTAATTGAAAATTCTTCCGGAAAATGCATATCCTCACTTTTTGTTATTGAAAAGTAGATTATTTTATTGATAACTTCAACTTATGTTTGCAAAAAATCGAAAATTTTATTCGGCCTTTAAAAACTTCAATCCTATCTAATCTATTTCAAAGAACAGACTCTCGTTCAGTTAATGTGTCTAGCGTTCTAGGCGTATTGGATTATACGAAATTGAATGTAAAGCTTCCCAATTTCTTATTTTCAAACGTCCGCAAAGTGTCAAACATTATTTTATATTTATCTTTACCAAATTCATATTTTTTGGACAACAATTCACTACTTAAATTAACACGAATTAAAAATGATTTTAATATTTGAAATCGTTTATATGGTTTTGATTCGATCGATAAAATATCAATCCGTGTCACATCTAGGCGTCATTTATTACCATGTGCTGTGTACAAATAAGCAAGAATAAAAACACATCAAGGTTGCATATCGCCCCCACGTGCATAAGAAATATAGGTACTTGGTTGAGAAATAGGCGCCTAATTTTTAATTTTTTCCAGCGATCAATCAAACAGTATGCTTTGGTTACTATAATCTTGCAACGACGTTTGCTAGCGACGCCTCGCCCATGGAGACGAAAAACAACCCCTCGAAGAAATGAAAATCTCTAAAAATGGATGCCTGACTTTTCCATTTCAGATTTTCGCAAAACAAATATTATATGTTTTATTCGATCAGCAAAATGTCAACCTGAGTCACATCTAGGCATCATTCATAACCATGTGCTGTAGAAATGAGCTAGGAATCAAGAACAAAAAAATCACATCAAGGCTTCATATCGCCACCACTTGCATTGAAAATATGCTTGGTTGAGAAATACGCGCCAAAATATTCTCACTGATCAGTGTGCTATGCCATGGTTACTATCTTCTAACGACGTCTACTCACGACGCCTCGACCTTGGAGACGAAAAACAAACCGCCCAAAGAAAAAAAAATTAGAAAAAAATGGAAGCCATGACTTTTATTTCATTCAAAAAACTACAAATTTAATTATTACGCACAATTGATGCGACTTTTTGTTGTTTTTATTCGATATAAACCGATTCGCATGGCTACAGAATATTCTAAAAATAATTTCATTCGAATCGTTTGGGTCAATTCGGAGGAGTAGTACTACAAACACCGTTACAAGAGAATTTTATATAATAGATTCTGCCCAAGCAGAAATTATTGTTACAAATTTGTCGTTATCATACACAGAATCCAGTGCAAAGCCGAATTTAGGTGTATGAGTTGTCTCAGAAAATGCAGATTGAGTGAAGCACTAAGTGAATTTATTTTTTGAGCACTTGATAATTGACTTACGGTCCTTTTCCCGAAGCATGTTATTCGGTTTTTTTTTTCTTAGACCTTGAATAACTTTAAAATGAATGATTGTATATTGTCTGAAAATCATTTTTGAGTAGAGTTACAAACTTTCCAAAACTATGAGTTTTGTAAAAATTGGTTGAGGAATAAGATAGTTTTAGTGAAAAAAATGTTAGGGGTCATTTGACCCCCGGAGGTATTAATAGGTATATTCTAAGTGTCGATATTTTACAGTAAAATTGTTGTCCGTTACGTTTAAACTACTGCGAATGTTTGATTTCAGTAGTTTTATAAAGTTTAATTTTTTCTCGTACTGCGACAAAACAGCTTTTAAAATAAGTCAGGCAGATACTGAGTGAGCTGCATTCAGAATGGATCAGTTTGAATCTCACACATGTCCAATATGCGATTTCTCGGTTATCCTAATTTCCAAAGTTAGCCCTAAAAATTGAAGTTTAACTTACAAAAGTTTTGTATGAAAGAAAACTATGAGGTTACCTAGAGTTCTCATTTCTCTTTTATGTTTGCCTTTGGTAATACAGATACAGCGATTGGATCTTTGAGTGCCTCGACTCTAATGTAACATGCTTGTCCTTGCCTTGGAAATAAAATCTACGAAATAAGGAGCCATAAGAGAAAATCCAAATAAAAGTGTAATGAAATTTAGTGGACCACGCTTAGATTAAATTAGTTCCTTAATCCTGGGCACCTGTATAAAGAAAACTATTTTCCTCAAAACCTAGATAATTAATCAAACTCTTGTGATAATCTTCTTATAAAAGGATGATAGAAAAAAGTGAAATCCCTTCTCTAAGAAATTGAAATAATACCTACCGATAAAAATTTCTAACGGTAGCAAAAAGTAAAAGTTCATAAATCAGCGGACACGACAACAACAAAAAACGCAAAACGGTAGTGCATCGAATCGTAACGGGGTAACAATTTCACAGTTAAAATTCCGTACTCTCCAAAATTGGCACTTTTGCGTTTGTGGAGACACTTGAATGGTTCGGTCGCCTACAAATAACCTACAGGTCACACTTATTAGCATGCTTCTGGCAGGACAGCTCGTTCCATAAATATGTTCGATGACAGTACGCCGACCGCGGCCAGAGAGGACAGAAGTTGAGAAAAAAAAACAAGTTATTCCGCCGACACAATCCTAATACTGATTGGACACACGTTTTCTATATTATTTCCCTACTCTTTCGGCAAACTACCCGAACAATCCTCTAACAGAAACACCAAAAGGCATTTCTGCAATCGTGACGCGATATGTGTGGCGGCTAGCAAACATTCATGAAACCTTCCCTTCGTTCTGCCTACCGACCACAAACCCTTCATTAGTCCACCGAAGCACCGAATACAAACGAGATCACGCCGTTGGAATTCTAATTTATCCCGCTCGCGCTAAATGTCCTCCAATCAGGGAGTTTGGAAACCCGGACCAGCCGCTGCCTGGGATATGCGCTAATACAACCTCTTCCAGTAGGGACTTCCGGGTTTGTTTTTTTTTTTTTCTGGAGAAACGGACGCCTTCGCTGCGAAAATTTATGGGTCTATTGTGTTGTTTCCCGCACTCCGTCGCTGCTTCTGATGCTTCTGTTGCATTTTCTCGGACTAGTTCCTGCGAATGGTGTCGGGGTGTGACCACAAAGTGTCAATCGGGTCGTAAAGTTGAGTACTAATTTCATGCCTTTCTCATGGGTTGGGGGCTGTCGGAAGTATTGTATCTATATTTGGATGGTGTTGCTCGAGTGCTTTTTCTATATTTTGGTCAGTAGGATTGTTGTTGTCGGAGATCCAACAACACATGAGTTTGATTTTGTTTTGTTGCGACATAACTCATCTTATGATTTATGAAAAACTCAAGTCACTAGGTTATTAGCTTCAAAAACTTACGTTTTCATCATATTGACCTCAGGACTTTGTGTTGATTTTTTGAAAAATAGATTCAAGGTTTCATCAATTATAAGCAGACAAAAAGTAGTAAAATTAAAACCAGTGAAGTGTACTATTTTATAATCATCCTCATTTATCGCTTTCTCTTCTTCCTTTCCGCCCGTCGTCCTACATAAAAGATGTTTATTTTCTTAAGAATAAAACTCAAAGATAACAAAAATAACAAAGTTACAATAATCACAAAAAACTGAGAATTTCTGAGAAGACACCAATTTTACTCTTAGTTCTAAGAATTTCATTGTAAAAACACAAACTTGACTTTGGCTCCGTTAAACTAATTATCCGAGCAGTTCCAAACAAACTAGATTATTAAAAAATGACACCAATTTGAAAAAGGAAAATTAAAAAAGAACTCTTTGACTCTTTTAAAATAAAATATTTCACAGTTTTTTCAGTCATGATATTTGTATCGCCAGGAAATAGATCACGGTCACAATTAAAGAAACTTCACTTCACTTGGATTTAAACCAATAAATAATACTTTATCTTAGGAAACTTAAGGTTACTAAAGGTTGGCTAGGTGACCGGTTTGTTCGACGGTTGGTAGAGAAGAGAAAAAGGAATCAAAAATGCTCTATCATTGTAGGCGGGAAAACAGATTTTTTCTGACAGGAGGGAAATAACAGTTGAAGAGATGGATTCTAAATTGAACTCTAAAATGTTGTGCGCTAATTCAAATCTTGTACGATACATATTATACATGCAGATATAAACCAAAATATGAGCGCTAATAACACTAGTTTACAGCATTTTTGAACTCAGTAAACTGAAGGTCATTTCCAATGTAAAATCGGGCGCTGAATCCGAAAATGAAATTCAAAAAAATCTCAGTAGAACCGTTTTTGAGTTATGCTCCAAATATGAAATTTCGAAAAAATTAAAAAAGTTCTTGTACTTAGATTGAAATATCTCGGACGACATAACAGTAATTTGAAATCTCTTTTTTGCATATTAAAGGTGAGTAAATTTTCTATCGATCATCTGAACACTGTTTTTGCGTTTGACCAACAGTATTGTTGATATTAGTGACTTTATGAGGAAGAAAATTATAAAAAACTAATTTTTTTAGAGAAAATTTTGTTTCAACTAAAGTTTTTGACTCGATGGTAGCATTTAAAAAATCTGATTTTCTTTTGTGCTTAAATGTCAATTTAAAACAAAGATTTCAAGTGGTTATCTATTGAAATCGGTTGAAAATTTAAGAAGTTATGGCTACTTTACCATAACTGTAATTTTTGAAGTTTTTCATAATTTAACGAACCGCAGAACACTTATCATAGTATAGGAAGAATGAAACATGATAAATCTCACTCGCACCAAGTCAAAATTATTTATTAGCTTATCAGAAGGTCTCATACCAAGTTTCAGGAAGATCTGACCATACGGAGGGGTTGCTTGAGTCTCAAACGTGAATAAAATTTTGAGGTATTTTGCCCGGAAGGAACGAAAAATACTGGTTTTTCATCAATAACTTTTTTCATCACTAGCTGATTGTTTTTTATGGTTGATTTTCTTAAAGCCTAAAATGAGACAAATATTTCACCCGAAGACTGTAACTCGATTGGATTTGAAACAGAAAAGTTATTGCGGTTCAAAGGCCGCAAATTTTGTCCAACACGCAATGAGTACTTTTTACGCATTGCGTTTTATACGACAATTTTCGACCAAAATACAATCTTTGAACCGCAATAACTTTTCTGTTTCAAATCCAATCGAGTTACAGTCTTCGGGTGAAATATTTGTCTCATTTTAGGCTTTAAGAAAATCAACCATAAAAAACAATCAGCTAGTGATGAAAAAAGTTATTGATGAAAAACCAGTATTTTTCGTTCCTTCCGGGCAAAATACCTCAAAATTTTATTCACGTTGGAGACTCAAGCAACCCCTCCGTATGGTCAGATCTTCCTGAAACTTGGTATGAGACCTTCTGATAAGCTAATAAATAATTTTGACTTGGTGCGAGTGAGATTTATCATGTTTCATTCTTCCTATACTATGATAAGAGTACTGCGGTTCGTTAAATTATGAAAAACTTCAAAAATTACAGTTATGGTAAAGTAGCCATAACTTCTTCAATTTTCAACCGATTTTAATAGATAACCACTTGAAATCTTTGTTATAAACTGACATTTAAGCGCAAAAGAAAATCAGATTTTTTAAATGCTACCATCGAGTCAAAAACTTTAGTTGAAACAAAATTTTCTCTAAAAAAATTAGTTTTTTATAATTTTCTTCCTCATAAAGTCACTAATATCAACAATACTGTTGGTTAAACGCAAAAACAGTGTTCAGATGATCGATAGAAAATTCACTCACCTTTAATATGCAAAAAAGAGATTTCAAATTACTGTTATGTCGTCCGAGATATTTCAATCTAAGTACAAGAACTTTTTTATTTTTTTCGAAATTTCATATTTGGAGCATAACTCAAAAACGGTTCTACTGAGATTTTTTTGAATTTCATTTTCGGATTCAGCGCCCGATTTTACATTAAAAATGTTGGTCAGTTAATCGAGTTCACGATTTTTTTAAAATTTTGTAAACTAGTGTAATCATAGCAGCTTTGCTTACAAGCGACACGGCGCATACGTCGCGACGTTGAAAATCATAACGACGTGTAGTGAGTTTCCAAGGAGACTTGGAGTATGCGATTGATGGTCTAAGGAAAATCAACAGTAAATAACATAAACAAAGTTTATGCACTACATGAAAATCGCCTACTGGACTGAAAAAAAGAATAACAAGCCTTCGAGTGACAGGAATTTCGCTAGTAAAAAGTGTCGCTAGTAAAACTGTCGCTATTCGGTTTGGTGCTATACACATAATAGAACCAGCCACCTGAAATGTTACATTTCAATTCATTCTTATAACTATCACTGTATAAATTCATTCATCAATTTTATCCTTTTAGTTGGTTGCATCGTCGCTCGATGAAAACTCTTCTTCGAATGGTAGCGGACATATCATGGCTACCGAACGCTTGAAGTTTCCAGCTGCAGTGCGAATCGTCACAACTCGCGTGATTCCGTCTTCTCCCGGATGAAGTATTTCAATACGGGCCAACGGCCATGGATCGTACAGGCGGCAGCAATTGGTCACGAAGAATACTTATTTGACCAACCTTCTGAGTAACCTTTTTCGGGTCCGTAGTCGTGTAGCGATGCAATTCCACCAGATATTCGTTGGTCCAACGATTCCGGAAGTGCTCCCAAGTCGATTTATAGGAACCTCCTTGTAGTCAGGATCAGGCAGAGTCATCATTGGAGCTCCTATCAGGAAATGTCCTGGTGTCAAAGCCTCAAAATCGTTCGGATCATCAGATAGAGGGCACAGTGGTCGGGAATTCATACATGTCTCTATCTGAGCCAGCGTCGTTACCAAGTCTTCGTAATAGAACGAGGAACTGCCCACCAGAGATGCCATTCTCTACCGAGAAAAACGGAGAACGGAGAAAAAAACACCCCCGTGCGATAGTTGCAAATCACCCGGGTGAGATTTTTCGATCCTCTCCACACATTATTCGCACCCCGGTTTCGAAAGCCACACACACCTAATTTCAATAGCTCCGGCGTGCGACGATTTGTCACTGTAGAGCATCCCGGTGAAAATACAGAACCGACTAGTTGAAGCCACCAAAAAGCAAAGACAAAAACAAACACGACGGTGTGCATAATAATAGCATCAACAAACGATGAATGTTTTGGGCGAGTGTTTCAGCTTCGTATGTGTTGGTAAACGCAACAAGCCAAGCCAGCTGCCGTCGCTGTCGCTCTCCGTGGTGAAAACATTTTTTCACTGTAGTGTGTGTTAGCTCTGTCGTGTTGATTTACAGATTCTCTACAGAGGTTCGGCTAAAAATCTCTGCGGTGCGTTTCAGAGAATCTCTACCGAGAATCGAAAACCGAACACAACGGTGATTCTCGCTAGAGAAATTGCAAGCCTGCTGCCCACTTGTCGTAGAAGATGTTTCTTGGCGACCTTAATCGCAGCCTCCCAAAGTCCGCCAAAGTTGGGAGCTCTGGGCGGTATCAAATGCCAAACAATCCTAACTGTAGCGAGACTACTTTGAATGTTTTCGACGTCAGCACGATTGCGGAACATTTTAAATAAAGCATTTAATTCGGATTTTGCTCCACAGAAATTCGTCGCACTATCAGAGTAAGTGTGCTGAGGATAACCATGACGGGACATAAATCTTCGTAAGGCTGCAAAAATGCGTCGGTGGTCAGGGGCGGTCCTAGAGCTGGCTCTTGGGGGGGTGATTTTCCAGTTTTCAAAAATCATTCAATACAAAGGAATCTGGTGAAAAAACGATCATTTGAGTGAGCGAAAGGAGGGAGGAGGAGTTGCGGAGGGGGGGGGGGGGGGGGATGATCAGTTGCTAATGAGTCTACAATATAAGCTGCACACTGCTCCTTCTTCCCCCATGAATTTCACTGAACAATATGTATTTTTAAAAAGGTATGACACAAGAGATGAATATTGAAAACTTTATCAAAGTTTCTCTTTAAACTCATTTCAATATCCTTCTACACAACTTACACACATCCTTTTATAAAACAACCAGCGAATCTATAACATCCTCTGCGAGAAAATCTTGATATTTTTTTTAATTTGTAGGTATATCTGGTATTTTTTAATTATCACTTTAAGAGCTCTTTATAGAATTTCTCGTTATGAATGTATTTTTTTTAATGAAAAATAATACACAGGTTGTTGAGAGATGAAATTGAAGAAAAAAATATTTCAAGCTATCTTCATTTTTTTCCTGAGCTTCTAAGTGTTGACGCTCTGATATTTAATAATTTTTCTTTTCATCGATAAGCCCGATAAACTAATTAACAAACAAAACAAACGGGCATTAAATTCTTCATTGGGGTAATTCACTGAATTGTATAATTATTTTCAAATTTGGAAACACAATATATAAAATCAACACTTTAAATATGAATTAAGTAGAAAATACGATTATCAAAATCAGTTTCTGAACATGAAGCTTCTGGAACCTAATTTAAATTAATTTGCTCTTGAATTTAAAGTAATCATTCAATATTTTCAATTTTAATTGAACTACAGCAAATAAATTATAAAAAAGTCTTTAGTCTGTTTTATTGTTCATGGAGGTACCTGCACATAATTCCTATTTTTTTTTAAATAATTTTAAATTATGATAAAAAAAATGAAGGGGTTATCCTGAAAGTTTTCTTTAGTGGAGAAACTCAATCATTTGTAATTGAAATAGCCAAGCTTTCAGTTCCAGAATTTCAAACCTTAAGCTTAATTTTAACTTAAAATTTCAATATTATTGTGTTGATGAGCTGAAAGCCGTATCGGTGACATAATTGCTGTAGATCTTGAAATCTAGGAGTGTTGGTTAAAAATACAGACAATACAGATTGGGGAATGGGGAAACAAACTTACTTCTATATTTTTTCACATGGTAAATTACTCACAGTCTTCATGAAAATTGATCATTAAGGTAAAACCTTTTTTCTAAATCTTTTCGATATTTTACACTTTTGCTAAAAATTGCAAATACAAATTTGCCTTTAGTGCTCCTAAATAAATCTAAATCAGTTTTCAAATTCTCTGCACCTCGGAAAATGTGAATTTTGTTTCCTTGTGTTATAGTTTTGAATGCAGATTTTGGGTTCTGGAGATGAATTTCAATCTCTATCCTCAACACCAATTCCTTCATATTGAAATACTTTTTTGTTCCTTTTTGGTTCTAAAAACTCAAAGGGAACGCAAAAGTAATAACACGTAATCTCTTTTCCCATTTATTGTTGCTGAAATTCCTTGAGACGATTCCTTAAATTTAAACTCTTACTATGAATATTTTTATTAGATTTCTCTTTGGCAGAACTTGCATTTTTTTCATGGTCATCCATAATATGAATGTTTGATGTGATACATTTCAAACAAAATTTAAAAAAATCAGATCTGAAATTTAAATTTTTGTTTTGAATTTCATAATATAGGTTACGAATTTTTATTTTATAGTTCATATTTGAATGGTGGAAAATTAAGGATGAAAAATACTCACGAAAGAGAATCTTTACTATGATTCAGAGCCTGAAATCTTATTTTGCAATATGTCGTGAATTCCTTGTAAACCCAAGTGAAAATAGCACTATTTTAGATTTTAAAATGAGGTTAGCATTAGACATCTAATATGACTTTATGAAGTTTACAAATTCTCAATAAACCAGCTGTTAACAAAAGAAATTTTAATTCAAATTATATTTAAATTTCCGTAATGTATTAGCTTTTTATTCTTAAAGTAAAGTTTTATTGTAATGATTTTTCCAGATTCTGAATTGATAATTTTCCATCGATTTAAAAAATATTTTGAAGTACAAAAAAAACCTAATGGGAAGCTTTTCGCTGCTCAAAACTTCATCAAAAATGAATTTTATGCGGCATCAACACTTGTTGTTTATTACGATTGAATTTGTTTAGTGAAATATTGGTGACTAAAAGACAAAAACAAGATTAGAAAGTTAGACAGTCAATTGAAGTCATACATTTCTTAAAAGCCTACTGGAAAACTGATCACTCCGATGGATAATTTGACTAAAATTTAAATTTCTGACAATAAAGGCCATTTAACACTTGAAAACCAAAGGGTTTTTTTAACTTCTTAGAACGACCAAAATCTGTTAATCCATTTAATATGGTAGAAATTTCTAAAAATAAAGAAAATGAAAATGATTCCGTATGTTTATAGTTTCATGATTTTTTTATTGTTTTCTTCTAAATCTGAGCAAATAATAATGAAACTGCATATTGAAGGCAACAAATATATGACGAGAACAGAACAAATATATTAAGTACATCAGTGTTCTAGCCACACCCCCCTATGTGAATTTTTCCATTTTGTAATTTCATTAAAATTCAAAAGAAAATCACGAATTTAGAAGCTCTGAATTTGAAGCAAATATTAAATTTATTACGATTCGCTCGTGTTAATTCAGGCATATGAGGGAAATTAGTGACAATTTAAAGAAAAGTAGTCCTTACATTTCAATAATAGAAAATTCAAAATCAACACTCAACAACACACTTTTGTTGAGTTACTTATTAAGAAAAGTTATTTGGTATAATTCAGGCCAGGGAATCGCAAGTTACAGCTGCTTGAGTTTGGTGGAGCGACTTTATCTAATATTGAGCCTTTTAAGTGATAAATTAACTTTTTTGTTGAATAATCACCCCCACGGAG
Source organism: Uranotaenia lowii (assembly GCF_029784155.1). Taxonomy (NCBI): domain Eukaryota; kingdom Metazoa; phylum Arthropoda; class Insecta; order Diptera; family Culicidae; genus Uranotaenia; species Uranotaenia lowii. The sequence goes on along the minus strand of NC_073693.1, from coordinate 202,844,749 downwards.
TGGAAAATTTTGAAAATTTAAAGCACATCTACTAAGAAAAGTTCCAACTTTTTATAGAAATTCGAGCTTTTGAGGGTAATTTATAACGGTTTTTTGCCGCTTGGGGGGGGTGATCACCCCGATCACCCCCCCCATAGGACCGCGCCTGTCGGTGGTTAAGTTTCCCACTAATTCTATATGCACCGCCTTGGTGCGGAAACATACGAATAAAGCTACGTAGCCTTTTGTTGGACCAGCCCGACGGTTTGGAGATTTGATAAAGACTGGTCCACAGTAGTCAATACCAGTAGCGAGAAACGGACGACCAGTGGTAATGCGAGGGGATGGTAATTGACCAACGGGTTGGTTCATTGGTTGGGGATCTTAGAACACTCCTTACTGCTCTCCTTCCATTTATCGGCCAATACTCAGATCGAACTGTGGCCAATGTGAGTGAGATCCCTCCGTGGACTAATCTTCGATGATAACTCATTATCAGCAAACGGCTGAAGTGGTGTAAACCAGGTAGAAGTATGGGGTGTTTTTTCTCGAACGATTCTCGAGAGTTCTTGAGCCGGCCACCCACTAGAACAATGCCAGAAGGGTCGAGGAATGGGTTGAGTAACTTGTGGCTGGATTTATTGGATACAAATTCTCCCTTTTTCAGACGGCGTATCTCTCCATCGTAACACTCATGTTGTACAATTGTTATCAGTGCAAATTTGGCCCTCTCCAACTCTTGCACAGATAATGATAATGATTCGGATCGGGTTTTCTCTCGGGTAAGTTGGGCAAATCGGAAACAATAGGCAATAACTCGGACCATGCGATGATAAGAGGAAAATCGGGTGATTATTGGACTAGGTGGTGGTGGAGCTTGGGCAACCAGAGTAGTCAGTTTTCGTTTTAGAAGTTGATCGGACAAGTCGGGTATGGAGAAACTTTGTGATGGCCAGTTTTCTTCCCCCTGCTGCAACCAGGACGGTCCCTTTGTCCAAAGATCGTTTGTTAAAAGTTGATTGACCGAAACTCCTCGGGACTCCAAATCTGCAGTATTACTTGAACAAGGAACGTGATACCAATTCGAGCCATGGGAGAGTTGTTGGATTTCTGCTACTCGGTTAGCAATAAACGTTTTCCAATAGCTAGCGGGAGATCTAATCCAGTGGAGGACAACCATTGAATCGGACCAGAATCTTGACGAGGAAATATTTAGTTTAAGGGCATCGTGAACTTTCTTGTGTAGTTTAGCAGCATCGTATGCAGCACATAGCTCAAGTCGGGGGATACTTCTTTTCTGAAGAGGAGCTACCCTAGATTTAGCTGCGAGTAACGAAACTTTCACCTCTCCATTAGGTCCGATTGATCTGCCGTAAACGCATGCACCATAGGCAGTTTCTGATGCATCAGCGAAGCTATGCAGTTCAATTCCTTGGTCAAAAAATGCATGTCGATCAATTCTTAAATTTGATAAAAAAAATGCTATTCTTCCAAATATCTAGTCCAGGAATTTTGTAATTCAAGAGGCACTTCATCATCCCAGTCTAAAGACTAAGTCCATATTTGTTGTAGCATAACCTCTGCTCGAACTTTTATAGGAGCAACAAATCCGAGAAGGTCGTATAATCGAGCGATATCAGAGAGCATGTTCCGTTTTGTGATGGGCCCTTCGTTCATTTGAGGGCAAAAACCAAATCTAAATTTATCAGTTAGTGGTTCCCAAGGTATTCCCAAAATTTCAATCGTTTCTTCCGGATCAAATTTCCAAGGCTTGATTTGCGTTGGAGCACAATTTTCGTAGCGGGAAACCTCCTCTCGATGTTAACTCATCCATTTCTATACGCAGATATTTGGCCTTTGTGGCGGTCGCTGCCCCACTGATGAAATCGTCCATATACACTGCCGGCCAAATGTTTGGGATCACCCACTAAAAAACATGCAAATTTTGATCGTTCATATCTCAGCCGTCTTAGGACATATTGAAAATCTTCTGATCTCATTTGAAAGATAATGAGCATTAGCTATCTCGGAGGTATTTTGCGCAAATATAATGTTTTTGTTATAATTTTTGAATGAATTTATTAAAAAATAACAACTTCTTAGCTTCCAAATGAACCTTTCAGATCTGCAATACGATGTTAGATGAGAAAGATATGAATAAAATAAATTTGCATGTTTTTATAAGAATGATCCCAAACTCACCATACAAAGAGGTGATCCCAAACTTTTGGACGACAACTCAAGTGTCTATTTTATTAATTAAAAATACGTTTTTGAATTTTTTCAAAAAATTTTTTGATTGTGTTTTGAGAAGTAAAGAACAGGAATTCTAATGCCACTCAAATTTTGAGATTTGGTCCACCCTATCCCGAGATGATCGGCTTTGAATATTGAGTGCGATTTTTTGAAAATGTTATAACTTTAGGTTAAGTTTTAAGTTCAAAACAAAAACATTATATTTGGGCAAAATACCTCCGAGATAGCTATTGCTCATTATCTTTCAAATGAGATCAGAAGATTTTCAATATGTCCTAAGACGGCTGAGATATGAACGATCAAAATTTGCATGTTTTTTAGTGGGTGATCCCAAACTTTTGGCCGGCAGTGTACATACATGTCTTCAACGAGGGCTCGAGCAGCAAGTGGAAATGAGTGGCCTTCGTCGTCTGCGAGTTGCTTGAGAGTCCGGGTGGCAAGGAAGGAAGATGGGGCTAGACCATACGTAACAGTGGTCAACTCAAATTTGGATATGGGTTCTTGTTTATCAAAACGCCACACGATTCTTTGGAGAGCTCGGTCTTCGGGGTGGATATCAAGCTGCCGATACATCTTCTCAATATCAGCGAGAAGGGCAATCTTGTGTTTCCGAAATCGAATTTGTAGGCAAATGAGCTCGTCTTGGAGCACAGGTCCAACCAAGAGCGTATCATTTAGAGAAAACCCTGTGTTTGTCTTATCTGAAGCATCGAATACGCAGCGAAGTTTTGTCGTCGTACTTGATTCCTTCATTACAGCGTGATGAGGAAGATAGAATGTAGTGAGTGGATCAACGTCGTTAGAATCTAATTTGCGCATGTGGCCTAATAGTAGGAATTCCTCCAGAAATGTGTGGTATTTTAGTTTGAGGTCAACATTCCTTTCCAGTTTTCTTTCAAGGTTCAAAAAACGACGGGTAGCATTTCCAAATTAATTGCCTAACATTCTTGAAATGCCTTCCCTTTTAGGATATTTGACGACATAGCGTCCCGAAACATTTCTGGTAACCGTATCGCTGTAGAATTTTTCACAGTATTGTTGAGCTGGGGACAATATTACTGAATCAAGACTTTCAATTTTCCAAAATTGTTGGAGGGTGTGGTAAATAGATTCGAGAGTTGAAATGTGGCATGTAATATTGGGATTTTCTTCTCACGATGTCGATTTTCCCGAGACTAACCAACCAAATACAGTCTCTACTAACACTGCGGATGGACTTCCGAGTTCTATCCGGCCACCTTTCAGGAACGAGTAAAAATATTCGGCTCCGATAATCAAATCGACCTTCTGCCTTACATTGAAGTTGGGATCTGCGAGATCAATATTGTTTGGGATCTTCCACGAGGTCTTCGGAGTAGTGGTGGATGGGAGATGAGATGTAAGATTGCGTAAAACTATACAGTCCAATGGGAACGAGAAATAATTGAATCTGGATTGGACTGTAGTCGAAACAGAACAAACTGCTCGAATTTGGGACTCACCCACACCGAATATGGGGCTATCGATGGGGTTTTTGGGTAACCGAAGCTTGTTGCTCAGCTGTTCATTCATAATATTACATTGGGAGCCCGAATCCAAACGCGCGCGCGCAAAATGCAAACCGCCATTTCCATCTAGTACGTGAACTACCACCGTGGATAGGAGAACGTCTGCTGCTTGGAAAATTCCGACCGAGTTCAAGGATACTGCTGCAGTTTGGCCACTAGAAGTTGGAGGATATTGGATGCTACTATTTGTGTTCGTTGTTCCAGGTGATTCGAATCCGGGGTGCAAGAGTGAATGGTGTCGCTTTCGACAAATACGACATGTGTAGTTGGACGTGCATTTACGTGCAAAGTGATCATTGCGGAAACAGTTGCTGCAAATTTTCTTTTTGTTGACCAAATCCAGCCGATCAGAAAGCGACATTTTTTCAAAACTGAACATTGGAAGAGTGCATGATACTGTTTGCATGCTAAACAACCTGCATGAAAACCATCCGTACTAGCATAAGTGTTGATCCGTGGATTTGATATGTGTTTTTGCCTTTTATCTACCGAAATAAATTTTGCCTTTTTATCAACTGTTTATTCTGAGTTAACACTAGAAGGACCGGCAAATTGAATATACCTATTCGGACCGTGACCAGTCAAAATGACTGGTAAAGGGGAAATTTTTTATATCATTATATTTTTAACTTTTTTCTTTTGAAATTGTTTTGTTATTTATTCGATATCATTTTTGTTATAAAATGGAAATATTTTTTCACCATGGGTGCACGGAATCACCTCATTTTGGCAAAGTTGACGAATGCGTGTATGTCATAAAATGAATATTTCAAATAATTATCAAAAAATTAAAACACATTATCAATCTAATTGTAAAATCATGTTAGATGGCTATGGGTATTGACCATGGGTGCACGGTTTCACTTCAATTTGGTTTTAGTAGATATTTTCTAGCATCCATCGCTCTGAAATTTTTCAACACGTTGTCTATAAATTATACCTGATATTGTAGGTTTTGAAGCATATTTTTTCTATAAGTAGAGCAGTTTATCATGGGTGCACGGATTCACCGCTATTCATCCAAAATCATTTTTTTACATGCTAAAGGTAAAGAATAAAGATTCAAATAAAAATGTGTGTTATATACATGGTTTTCCACTATGAGTGCACGGATTCACCGCGCTTTAATCAAATATTGGACTTTTTGCAAATTTTTAAAAATCTTTAAATATCTTTAATATCTTGAAATAATAAATTTATTTATTTATTATTAAAAAACAGGTTTTTGCAATCGTATAATTATCTGATAAGATCTGATCAACATCCAAGAAATTGGAAAACGGTTACCATGGACCGAGTGAATTTTAGGAATTATATGCATCAAGTAATGTCGTGCGACGGAAAACAGTGAAAATAAAAATAATGAATCAACGTTGTCAAATGTACACGTTGATTTGTTTTTCCTTAAAAGTTTTTCGATTGACAAATATTGCATTTCAAATATGTACCTATCATATCTAACTCAAAAATATGTTGTGTTCTGAAGCAAGTTGAAAACTATTTCACTCTATATAATATACAACGGCGAATTTGCAGCCATTCCGTGCACCCATGTTGAAATTTCCGCATCCGATGTGGTCTATCAGATAGGCTGGCGCGAGTCTTGTTTAGGTATGCCAGGCGTACTGGGTTCGATTCCTTGTAACGGCAAGAAAATTCTTGGGTTCAAACCCCATAAGTTGCTGACAGGTAAGATGTGTTTCCTCTAATAATAAGATCGTTCAATCAGTTGCCAGCTGGCCAGGTATATACACGGGTGCCGGAATACCTGTAAGTGAACTTGCATTGGAAATTTGTCGAGCCTAATAATCTAAGAATGCATGTGAATACATACTTGGGCAGAAACTGCGGTGAATCCGTGCACCCATGGTGGATAACAAACATATAAGAATATATCGTGCACCCATGTTGAAATATCATTTAAATTATTCAGTTTCATAGCTGATGTCTTCAAATTTGAAGAAATAAGCACTCAATTCATAATAATTTTACTCATTCTAGTTTAGTATAAAACATATTTATTACCTAAAACTACTCGATTACTCGAATGGACATGTATTAAATCTAACATAACTTTTACAAATCTTGATGAAATTTCGCCAAATTTTGACAGAAAGTTCTATTATAGTTGAGCAACAAAACAGACCAAAAAAAATGGGAGTCAAGTGCTTGGAGCGCCACACAGTGGCCAATCCGAGAACTTTTTCTTCAAATCTTCACGACTTCGCATCAAAAATAAATAATTTCATAACGAATGACACACTTCTGCCCACCATAAATCAATAAGGACTCATTGTTTTGAATGTAGCTTGCAAATGAAACCAAAAGCAAGCGAAAAAAATTTATCTTGTTTGATTTATAGGGTTGTGAATTTTACCAGTCATTTTGACTGGTCACGGTCCGAGTGTCCATGGCGAAATTTATTTCGCTTACTAAAAGAGCTAGTGAAATAAAAAATACACAGTTTTGTAGAAATTCAAAATTCATGAAAAGTCGTATTTTTTACGAATTTTTAAAGCGAAGTATGCAAAAGATATTCAACAAACAAAGTGTCCAACCAGTCATTTTGACTGGTGCGGTCTTTCTAGTGTTAATCGACAAAGATTCGAGTGTCCGAATTTTCCGAGTAAGAAATTCAATAAGAATTGTGTAAGTGGGTTCCTCCCCGCCCGATACGAATTCCTCCCAATCTCTTTGCGTCTGGTCATCAACTCGTGAACAAAGTAATTGGACCAACAAACTACTCCAGGATTCCGTAGGTTCATCAAGTTGTTTTAGAATTTCAACATGACGCTGAAACTCTTCTACCACGGCTCGAAGATTTCCAGCATTCTTTCCGAAAGTTTTAGATTGCCCAGTGATTGCTTGCAAATGCTTTTTCTTGAGCAAATATTTATTAGAGTACCGATTAACAAGCGATTCCCAAGCCACGACATAGTTGTTGGCACTGATAGTGAGTGATTCGATAAGTTGCAGTGCATCCCCTTTCAAGGCAGTATTGAAACTTTTGAATGTTATGAATCTCAGCTGATGTGTGAATGAGGGAAATGAATGAGTCAGCTAATCATTCAAGTCGCCTTCAAAGCTTGGAAGCGAAATCGTTGGAAGTCTCAAATTAGAAACATGGGGAATTGGTTGCATGGGAATAGAATTTTGGGGATCAACAACCGACACAAGAAGCTTCGACAGCAAACCACCTTTAACCCGAAAATATTGTTCCTCTACCTTTGCCCGTACAATAGAGTTTGCTGAAATAAATTGTGGGGAATCATCTATTTCTTCATACTCGCCTTGAATTTCCTCGAAGGTTTCCATGAGTTTGTCCAACTTGTCCAGATGTAGTTTAACCTCGTGAATATCTCGGTCCTCGTCGTAACGCTTCAGGAAGTCCTCAACACGGTTGATGGCATCCAGTAGGTTCTTCCGCTTCTGTTCCTTTTTGAGGAGTTTCTTCTCGGTGGTGCTCATGATGATACGCGTCACAATCCGGATCTAAAAGCAGTATTAGAACACCGGAATTGGATTGAATTATCTCGGACTGCATATCACTAATTTGAAATCTCTTTTTTGCATAAACATGTATTCTATGTTTTTTTATTTAAATAATAACTTGAGCTTGAGCTTGCTATCAACTACGTTCCACCTACGGCCCTTCCTGGCCAATGGCATAATGGTTGCACTCCGTGATTGGTTCGGCTGCTTTCGGGTGTGTTCGGCTGCTAGGCGCGTATTGAATTTATAGCGACGCGTATTTGCAACACAGTTTTGTTCTGTGGCTTTGAATATGGTTTTTAAAAATCAAGTTTTTAAAGCAACTTTATGAATTTGAGTAATAAAAAAATCATAGGCATTTGTAGAAAACACTTTTCTTCAACAAGTACACTCGTTTTTAACACAAAATGTGCGTGGAATACATAGAAAATCAGCGATTTCCTTAGGTTGGGATATTAGAGCATGTTCCCCTAAGTCCTGTTTGGCCGCGTCTGCATGTTAGATGATTCTTGGTAAGTGTTCAGACCACATATCAATGAAGAAGTTATATTTTTTTTGTTTGTGTTTTGCATATTTTCTAAATTTCATCATTTCAACTTTTATATGAATTTTGATTGATTTGTTGTACATTCGTAGTTCGTATCCAAATGTGAAATCGCCGAAAATGTGTGTGGTTTTTTTAACTAAGTCTAGTTTAATCTTCAAATTTAACACCCAGAACACGAAGTCGTAATATACTCACACTCAATTTCTTTAAACTGAATCAATTGATGCGTAGCTTGGGTGTTTGATGTTTGCTTCCGTTTGGTACCCTTGATGGAAATGTGATGTTTCACACTTTATTATTTATTTGCACGGTTCAGTACAAGAACATTTAAATTCCCGAATGGCAAATTTCGCTTCTCGCTTGCATACAATTCTAGAGAGAGAGGAAGAAAACAATTCTTAGGATCAGCAACCGATACGACCTATTACTAAGGCCCTTCCATCTTTCGCTGCTACGCTACATTCCGAAAGTAATAAGAACATGTATTCCTCGATTGATTTTCTCCACCCCTCAAATTTTTCAAGTACTTCGGTGAGACAGCACAAAGAAAAGAGTGGCCGAACCAATCAAGTATCGGAGCACTTCCGTTTCTTCGTGTGCATGTGTTGTGTACACTTCGGATAAGAAAAACTCATACGGAAAGGATCATTCCACAGCCAGACACTCGAGGCGATTGGCGAGTCCTCACGGTACAAATTTCCATTTGCCACCCTCAATTCTTTTTTTTTTTTTCAATCGCGCTAACGTCAAGCTACCTACTCGAATAAAGTGAAAAAAATCGCCAGAAAAGAATTGAAAGAATGTAAAACATTTCAAGCGATTCGGTTGTTTGATCACATCGATACGCAACGCATCCATTTTCCCACTCCCCACTTCCCTACTTCTTCTCATTCGTTCCTTCCTTTGCAAAATTTGGCGGGCAACAAGAGATCGAAGTAAAATAACTTCCATTCAGAACGGCTTTTCCGGAATCCGAACTCCACAGACCTGTTTGATACTGTCAGCAAATTCAAAATCCTCAACCCCACTCCCGGAGACACCGGAGCTAAACCTCCGAGCTCCGGGGGGAATCATTTAAGGGAGCCAAGAGATTTTTTCCCTTTGTGCCCCGAGTTGCGTCATATTTTTCCACTTCCTTTCGGAAGCAACGGCATTTTTTTTTTTGCTCGATTCGCTACCGCTATTCTATTTTTCGATATGTTTTCAATGGCGGCTCGTCTCGGAACAATTTGCAGAAAATCGAAATTTTTAAAGTACCCAAGTTCATTGGATGGCTTTCATTTTTTTTCCACTTTTACTTTATCCCCAGTTGCTGTTTTAGATTGGCAGATATTTGTTTCTACCAGTTGTCGAATCGCTCCCTGGAAATGGTCTATCTTTTTCGGTATTAGCTTTTAGCCGATTGTGGCAGAATTCGGTGAAAATTGAATTGAAATGTTCGCCAGGCTATGATAATTTGCTTTTCACTTGAAAAGTGGTTAATCTAGACTTTGGTAGTCGATTGCGAAAAAATGACAAGAAAGCTGAAATTCTGAAAAGAAAAAAAGGCATAAAAAATTCATGCCAGATTTCAGAATTGAATGCAAGCAATCAGAAAAATAATAAGAACTACGAATAAAAACAGAGACAAAAATATTCTATTCACTATTCAAAATCATGTTATAAATCCAGTCTAATCAACCATAAGTCCCTTAGAACAGTTCCGTTAAAGCTAAATCAGCACCGATGTACATTTTAAACAGCCCAAAATTCAAAATCTTGGATACTTTAAAGTTCCAAAATTAAGCGTAGAAGAATGCAATTCAGAACGTTCGTAGAAAATTCGTACAAAATATTCAGTTTATCCATAAAACATAAATGTTCAAATTCACTCATATAAACGTTACTTTAAAATTCTGCAAAAAATCTTTGATGAATTTTGAACCAAAACAAAGCATCAGACCCCAGGGTTTAAGAAATTCAAAAAAGACGCCTCATCGACTCAGTCTAGTATTCCACATCAAATTGCATAGCTTCGAAAACGGTGTAGAAAATCACCCATTTGGTATTTTTTGCTTGAAAAATTGCACAACTTCGAAAACGGTGTAGAAAATCACCCATTTGGTATTTTTGCTTGAAAAATTGCCTGAAGGTAGCTGATAGTGTATTGTTTACAACGTTTTTTTTAAGTTTTTTCTGTATTTTGTAAGATAGATAAAATATAGTCATCCGAAGAGCAACAGCACAAATTTATTTGAAATTTATTTGGCGAAAATTTTATTTTATTTACATGGTTTTCCGTCTCATGATAGAACCTGATGAACAATATTTCTCACAATCACTCGGTCCATGGCAACCGTTCTTCAATTTCTCGGACATCTACATTCGTCAGATCAAGCTCAATTTGGTCTCACTACTTCGTTCGTTGCGCCCTTGTTCGTCTCGTTCCTACCGAATTCTAAGCGAATACCTGTTTTGCAGGACAGTCGTGCGGCATTCTCGCAATATGTCCTACCAAGCGTATCCGTTCAACCTTTGCCACCTTCTCGATACAGTAACCACAGCTGTAACCATCTATATTTGAACGTTCACTCGCTTATTTGAAATTTGTCAATTATCTTAAAATTATTATTTATAAATATAAGGTTAAATCACACTTCTACCGAGTAAGCTATTTAGGGTAGTTTTAAGAATAAAAAGCCAACCAACAAACTAAAATTGAAATAAAAATAAAACAGAGGTAAAAATATAGAAAAAGAAAAGAGTAGGTTGCGGCAAAACGTCTCTTTCAAATTAAAAAATACAGTACACTGCTAGGTTTGTAGACAAAAGCAACAATACCACACTCTCCACTAAACACAACAGATCTTTACCTCAGTGGTATAGAATTGCCCTAGGTAAAACTTCCTCAAAAACTGGAACAAACGGAGTTGGAAAAAAGAAGACTTTTGCTGGATCTTCCACTTCGTTTCGGACCAGCAAAGAAGCAACACTCACTTTTCAAAAAAAGTATTTATTCGGAAATCTAAGCTTTAAACTAAACGTAGTTCCTGGAGTGCCTAGTAATTTGTAGTGGCCTCTTTTACAAAAAGCTTGTGCTTAATCCTGTGGTAGCGTAAAATTTCTACCAGGAAAAGCGCGAATCCGAACTCTGGTCGAGAAGAAGGCTCAGGTGGAATACCTCATTTTCGGTAATCCCGGAAAAGCGCCATACGCTCTGGAAGATTCGTGGTCGGACTGACCAAAGACTGGTGTGGAATCCTCCATTGGTGGCCCAACCGACAGAAAAGCAACCCTCCGAAGGTGAAACCAATATTCCGACGGCCTCGTGGTGGTGATTCCATACGAAGGATTCAGTTACGAATCCGAGCGAACCTAAGCGAATCAAAGCTTTCCGATCGGCGAATCGGATCCTCGAGGATAAAGGAGCAAGTCATCGGCAGCGGCGGGTCCCTACACTGACACCATACACTTTAAACGTAAGTCAATCTGTAAAAACTTAGCTAGGGACGTTAGGGAACGATAGGGATCGAAATGCCGAAATCCAGAAACTCGGTAACTAAAGTGTGATTTTCTCTTCCTCTTATCACCTTCTTAATTAAGGCAAGCTTTAGCCGACCCTGGGAATCTTGGGGAATCTCTTGTGACTGAGCGGGCGTAACGAAAGGAGGGAGAGTTACAATACTGGGTGCGCCTTAAAGCCACTAAAGCTCGCGGTTCATCTTTCGCCTTCACAATCCGTTCTCTTGCATGCCACCAGACGGTTCTTAACATTCGTCGCTCAAATACTCCGAGCGTCGTGTACAGGTTACACTTCGTGCGAGGGCTAAGTCTTCTCGACCGCAGTTGCTTGTGGAGTCCATAGTAGGCACAACTTCCGCTGATCATTCGCCGCGGAAAATTTAGGCTGGTGTCATTATCTGCGGTCACTAGTGAGCCGAGATAGACAACGTTTTCGACTATCTCAAGCTTGTCGCCGTCGATCGTGACCTTATTGTTACTCGACAAGCGAACTAGCTCGGTTTTGGATCCGCAGGCCAACAAAAACTTTGTTTTGGACGTATTAATGATCAACCCAATCCTTCCTGCTTCGTGTTTCAGTTTGCGACCGATCTCTCCAACTGCCGCAGATGATCTGTCGACTATATCAATGTCACCCGTGAAGCAGATAAGTTGGCTGGATCTTTTGAAAATAGTGCCCCGCATTTCCCCCACCACTTGTCGAATAACACCTTCTAGCGCCACGTTGAACATCTGATACGATTTTACTCCGTTGAAGGTTGGATTCAGATTGATTTTTTATTGTTCGATAAGTTCTTGACAAGGTTCCTACTGGAGACGCCTGAAGCACCGTTCTATGTAAAAGCCATGTACACGATCACCAATCCGTGATCGATGTACATGCGAAAGAGACAAAGACAGAAACCTCGAAAAGCTATGACTGCACACATGGTAACAGCGAGGTTCAGTAAATTTGAAATGCGACACTTTCGTTCGTCGCAGTAAATGCTGATGCTGAATTTTGTGCAGGCATTGAACTGAAGGTTCAATGCCGGTTAGTAATAAATTTCTCAGCATGTTCTCACTGGTGTGGTCTGCTGAGGATGTAAGAATTGGAAGGCATGAAAATGACATGTGAAATCCACATGTCACACATCATTCAGGATAGACCATCGCTTTGTGGAGGTCCCCTGCGCGATTCGAATGAACTCTACAATTCACCCGAAATCCGCACACAGCACTGCGTTCCATCCATCCACCTTGATCAGTCTGGTCAGCTTCCCGTGTTCGTCCATGATTTTCCATAGCTCGTCACAGTCGATTGTGTCGTATGCGGATTTCAAGTCGATAAAAAGATTGTGCGTTAGGACTCGGTGTTCACGGCATTTTGGAGGATTTGCCGTAATGTGCAGAACTGGTACTTTGTAGACCATCTCTCCACGAAGCCGGTCTGATGACTTCCCACGAATCTGTTTGCTTAAGGCGTTAGGCGGCAAAGCAGAATTCGGGACAACACTTGGTAGGCGCCATTGAGGACAGTGATCGCTCCTTCTACTTCTCCGGCAGCTGCTCTGTGTCCCAGATCCGGACCAACAACTGGCGTAGGCAATCGGTCAACTTCTCCGGACCCATTTTGATGCAATATTTTCAGAATTATTCAGAAGCTTGAAATGAAATTTTTTACATTCAAATTTTTAAGTGACGGACAATTATTTTCAGGTAACCAATATTTGATCGGGGGTTGAAAAAAAAACAGGTTGTCCTTATCAACTGTTCACTGTTTTTAATATATCCATTGACGTTAGGCCTGAACAAATTTCAAATCCTTTATACTGGAGTGCAAACATCATGAAGAGGGTGGGAGGGTTGGATAGTAAAAAATATAAAAAAAAAAACATAAATTGGAATAAAATGATCAAAACCTTTTATGCAACAACTTTTGGGTCATGGGACGTAAAAACAGGTCGTCTATATTAGCTTCATAAAATGGTCAATTGATAATTGATATCAAATAAGCGTGAAGGCCAACTAGTCTTGGTAAACAGAAGTTGTCTATTTAAAGAAATGAAGGTTTCTTTAATAATAGCCTGATGCAGGCAATCAATATGAAAACATTCTAGCAGGTGTTTAATTTGACAGAAAATCAATCTCTTATTTTGAACCAAATGTTAACGGGCCATCTTAACGGGATTATACCGGATCAGTTAGTAGGAAGATACATGAAGTACACCCACAAATCAGACTCTGAACTTCATTTGAAATGGTATAAATGTTAGAAAATTTCTAATAGAAAATTATGAAAAATTACGAAAACGGTAAAAAAAAATTTAAATGATCTTAAAAACGTTCGATAAGTCAAAATAAACTATTTGATTGATTTGAAAACTAAAAAATACTTTTGGCCAACTTTTTCTTCTACGTACTCCTGTGTGCAACGGGCCTTTTTCTGATTGTTCTATTTAAGTCAACTTAGATCTAATTTTCCACTTCACTAGAATTAACTTCAATCAAATAAAAGCTAAACGATGAATTCATTATTTAAAATACTACATTACAATCTCTTTGCTTAAAGCCCTAAAGTCCCTACGTCAAATTATCAAATTCGAAATTCTAAGCTTGAAATTTAAATAACTTATGTTAAAATTTTGAATTCCACACTCAGGATTCTTAGATTTCAATTCAAAATTCTGTCCTAGAATTCTCAATAACTGTGATCTTCTATCTCCAATAATAAGTATTTCCCAAAATAAAAAAAATCATCCATGGGTTTTTCATAACAAAACAATTATTTAACATTGAGTCCATACTCTTAAGAGTTCAATATTCTTAATTTTACAATCTGACTTCTAAGTTCGGAATACCAAAATTAAAATTTCAGATTCAAAGTTCCAAATTCTCAATTCTAAATTTTAGATTCTCTATGCATAATTCTAAATTCTTTATTCCAAGTTCTTAATTCGAAATTCTATATTTTAAAAAGAAAATACTTACGTCTAAATTCTGAATTCCAAATTTTGTATTTCATTTTCTTATTTCTGAGTTCTTAATTTAAACTTCTCAATTCAAAATTTTTAATTCTAAATTTCTTATTCTTAATTTGTTATTTAAAATAGTACCGTAAAACGGGGAAACTTTGATCACCGGGGTAATTTTGATCAATAATACATTTTTGCACATTATCATAAATAACTCAGTCTATAGTTTGAATTTACGAAAACTGTTTTCTACTTTTGAAAACCTATTTATTAGGTATGAAATAGGCAAAATTTGGTTTGTATATGACATTTTTTTCTGTAAGAAAAACTTTAATTTCAAAATCCTTAAATATATATGTTTTCTAAGGCTCGAAAACAAAAAGCTCTCCTGATGATACCAAAAAGCATTTAAATGCAAACGGGTTGTTGAAAGTGAAAGAACAACTCTTTTCTTTCGTAAATGTGTATTTATATTGTATTTTTTTCATATGCTTTGTCCTTAATGCCAATTGCTTCGTCCAAAAAAAGTAAACTTATGCTTGATTTATCCGTTGATCAATTTAGAACAAACTTTAGAAGAAAATTTTGATGATTTTCATCCATTCATATTTTAACAAGCAAAATACATGTTGGTACTATTCTTGTTTCGCTCACTGTATTTTTTCTCATTACACTATTTGTTAGCTTTCCATATATGAACTGGTGTATTATAGACTCATAGACAAAAGTGTCATTGATGCGTCCCATAAAATCAGTACTGACTAAAGGTTGCCGTTATTATACGCCATAAATCTTACGAACGGGAACCTAATTTAGAACAGCATCAACAACAACGTCAACATCGAATGCGGCTCATCAAATCCCCCTGAGAGAACTCTATTTCCTGTTTCCAGGTTTCCAGAAGAAAAAAAATAATTCCATAGGATCTTGTTATCCATACAGCCAAGCTGATGGTGTGAAGAAACGGAGAGAAGCCGGAAAAACCCAAAGTTTAGGGACTATATTCCTGTGCTTGACATATTTCTGCGGTGACAACCGAGGGCAACAGGCCGCGCTTTTCTTCTGGAAATCTCCCGTTCGGTTGAGTTTTGATCTTATTTCACTTTACCGTTTTGTCGTCTCTCGGCATGGTCCTGTCTGGATGATGAAGCTTGTTGCTCAACCGCAGCATCTATAAAGGAGAGAAAAAATACCATACACACACTTCGGATCGTCTTCATGACTCTTTCCGGAAGTAATTTTGGTGTCGTTGTAAAATCTTTTATCTTCGAGGTTGGTTGGTTAGCTGGCTGGATAGCAGATTCGAACACGACGACGCCAACAGGATCAGCGCGCGACCAGAAGGAATCCACGTTGCTCATATCCTGCTGAGCGCTTCCGTGGCGTTTTCCGAAATTGAAAGAGTGACTCCCTGGAGCAGAATTCCCGCCATCAACGTGGCCTACGTTGGGTTGTTTTTGCAACTTTTCGGGCAACCATTTCCTTGTGATGTTGCCCCACGGTGCCGTTTTTATGGCTTTGAATATGGGTGTAAGCCATTGTTTTACGACCTTCGAAAAAATGCAAAAAAAAATAAAACGAATGAAAATACGGGCGCATCCTGGAATAGTGAAAAACACGTCATGCTTTTCCCGGTTTTAAAAGGTAACAGAGAAAAAATTAAAATAATTACTTAATAAATAATATTTAAATATATACATTATCTTCATAGGTACCTAACCACTAAGAGTTTTCATTAACCGGACTAACTGTTACATTTACTAAACGTTTCTGACAAGCCAAAATGTCGGTTTTCTTGTCACTAAATCTCAAATACTTCGAAACGCGCTACAGCGCCTAAGTGATTTCTTTAGTACAACTGACACAGTTAAATAGGGATGATAAAGACAGTTTTCGTGATACTTCTGTCTTATTCAGCTCGTGCATTCTGAAATAATTTTGAACTTAATGAATGATAACTGTGATGTATGGCAAAAAAAATCCACTTTTCGAGTGTTAACGATGAAAGGGAATGTTGTGGGCCGCTATGAAAAAGATTTTTTTTTGTTTTTCAAGGTAATGGATAATTTTGAAGAAACGTGAGGATAAAAAAAATAGCGGCTATGTGGTCTAGCGGATAGGCTGTAGCGAGTCTGGGTTTAGTATGCCAGGCGTACTGGATTCGATTCCCGGTATCGGCAAAAAACTTTCGGGTTCGAATCTCATAAGTTGCCGACTGATAAGATGTGTTTCCTCTTATAACTGACTATATAATAAGAATGTTCAATCAGTTGCAGCTGGCCAGGTATATACACGGATGCCGGAATACCCGTGAGTAAACTAGCCCACCTGATTGACTCCAAAATAAACATACATCAACACATTACATTCATCCATAACATTTCATACAAAGCCATGGGGTCCGGGTATGGTGTACGCTGCATTGGAGATTTGTCGAACCTAATTATCTAAAGAATGCATGTGCGCACATACTTAGGCAGAAACTGCGGTGAATCCGTGCACCCATGGTGGATAACAAACATACATACATACATACAGAAACATGAGAAAGATGTTCTCCGATGACAGACAGTAACACATTCACTTTTCTTGCATGTTCTGTAACTGGCCACTTATCCATCCCCATCGCACTTTCGTAGTTCTGCCAGCTTTTCTCTAAAAAGTCAAAGTTTTCAGCCATATTGCCCTCCAATAACAAAGGCGATGGCTGGGGCACTGGGACGCTGGACGTAGTTGGTTGTTGTTGGTGCTGATGTTTATTCTGCTGCTGAACGATGACTGATATATATTTCAGCATCTGCCCGAACATTTTCGAATAATGTTCCAGAAATGCTTGGAATTGGCTAGGATTCATTTTGTTGAGGTGCTCCTAAACCAACACAAAAGAGAAAAATTTCTTCCACTCGATCCAAAATGGCCGCCGACGTTACACGAAACGTACCTGCGCGACTTTTAACTGGCGAGTTCGAAGAGGTCCAAAACTTTCCGCGATTTTACTTGATGATGCCGGAAAACACTTAAAAAACACGGCTACTTCTGATATCATGTTAAAGCTACTATAATAAAACACTACAAATGATGGTTAATAATACTTCTCATAAATTAACAATCTTTACTTCTCTCGGTACTGAATACAACTGAACTGAAAGTCTACACGTCGTATATACACTGTATCAAAAAATTGTCCGTACAGCACGTACCTTGAAATCCAAACAAGCGCCGATGTGGTCTAGCGGATAGGCTGGCGCGAGTCTGGTATTGGTATGCCAGGTGTACTGGGTTCGATTCCCGGTACCGGCATGAAAACTTTTGGGTTCGAATCCCATTAGCGGCCGACAGGTAAGATGTGTTTCATCCTATAACTGACTATATAATAGGAATGTTCAATCAGTTGCCAGCTGGCCAGGTATATACACGGATGCCGGAATACCTGTAAGTATACTAGCCTACCCGATTGATTCGTGTGTGTGTGTGTGTGTGTGTTCCAACCAACGACCCCCTGAGCTGGCAGGTATGTTATGCAAAAGATTCAATATTAATCCATTGGACTAAAATTGTTCAGTTGCGGGTGCTGGTGGTGTTAGCTCTATTGAAATTCCAGAAACCCATTTCAGAATGACAGAGACCTAGCTGCACATTCCGAGGTAACTTTCCTTGTCAATAAGCCCCGCCTAATCATAACCGCATCACCAAACGGGTCATGTAATTATGATTAGACTTTCCATCTCCTATTGTTGACATATCTGGGTACAAATTGAACATAATTGATTAATTATATAAAATTAGTATCCTAATATGTCCAACAAAAGATGGACGCGTATTTAGTTTAAAGATTGATTTTTTTTAAATATATTTTATGAATACTATGGGTTGAAAATGAAAAAAAAAAATAAATTAATACTGAAATATTTAATTGATGGTGAGAGGAGCTGAAATACAATGATCGTTAGATAATAAACTTATAATATTTTCGTGTAAAACGGTTATTTATACAGTTTTAATAGCTTAGTAGGCTTGTGATTTTATTTTAACATCTGCAAAATTCTAAAATAGTTTGATATTTTTGAAGCCATCCAGCTATACCTATAAACGTTTTATCTTTGTAATATAATTTTAAATATAGCTGCAATAGTATATAGATTGAAACGCAATAAAAACTAACTAAACATGTTTAATGAATTTTTAAGAATAAATGACAGAATGAGAGTTTGTAAATGAAAAAAAAACTAATACAAAATAGTGTTACAATGAACTAGTTAACATGTTTGATTATGAAAAAAAAACCATTATTTGTTTTTTTTTTTGGCAATTTTAAATGGATGAAAACGACGATATACCGATGGGAAATGTACCCATAATATATCGGCACACAACTTGTGGACTGTTATTTTTCTGCTGGAAAGCTGAAATTGAATATTAAATTACACAAAAAAAACTATAACATTTTTAGCCTCATGTGCCAGTCATGCTTGGAAGTAAGTTGCAGCACTCAACATGTTAGCTATACTAAAAGTTGGCACTCTGTTAGTATATTACAATTTTCATACGATTTTTTGAAATGATGTTTCTGCACAAACTCGTACGTTGAAATTCCGCTGTTTTTTCACATATTACTGCAAAAGAATATGATTAAGTAAGATGATTAGTTGAATTTTTTTTAAAGAAATATGATCACAGTAAGCGGTGTCATTAAACTGTGGCTTTCGAACTAAAGATGATAAGCTGTAAAGAATTTAAATTGATTAGGTATTCGCTAAGTCAACTCCAGTGATTCAACGTCAAGCTGAAAAATGAAAAATATTCAAATTCTTTAACAATCAATTCAAAAACCATTTATTATGCTTTAAAATGAAAGAAAAAGGTAATTAACTGCCAGATTTACAAGAAACAACCGAGAAAATGCGCCACGATGACAAAGTCTGTATTTGTATAGAATGTTTACTTACGCTTACTTGTCTTTGAACAAAAGGCACAATAAAAAAACATCATCAAGTTATCCAAATGCGTCCCGCAAAAGCTTTTAACAATTGCAAATTAGATGAATGGTCGGTCATTGGTCAATGAATTTAGGATAATTGTTGATGCTTACCAGTTAATACAATTTTATGTAACATTGCCGGTTAACCATTAGCAATGATAGCTGAGTAAATATGAATACAATTGTAAACATTGCTTTTCCTTAATTTTATGATTTGGAGAAAAAAAATTAAATAATTTTCGATTTTCATTCAAAAACAAACTACGGTATTTACTATATTCTTGAATAAAACGCTCCTTCCGGCCAAGCGCAACAGAAGTAAGCGATCCATCCAAGTACCCATTGACTAATTTCGCCGTATACTCGAGCATGCACCCATATTCACAAGAATTTTCTACATGAACACCACACTTCCCTGTGATTTCCTCCCGCTTGCCAATGCAACCGTTCTGGCAAATTCCTCTCTTAAGCGTCATTAGAACATACCAAAAAAAAAAATATATATACAAAATTTAACGAAATTATGGTTAAAAATTTTTCAGTTCAACCAATATACAGACCAATAATAAGATAGTTTCTCTCCCAACATATTTCAACTAACTAACTGATCGAAGTAACAGCCCTTAATGTCTTAAGATGAACGAAATAGTACTTTAAATATGACTACTATATGAAAAATTTAATATCTATGGTGTTACATAAAACAGTTTGTACAGGCAAAATAGTTGCTCCCGTGATTACTTTAAATTCAACATAAATATTGATAAATTCTAATTTGTGCGAAACTGAACCATGCTAATAAACAAACCGATTTGAGCTTTTCCTGTTTCAACGTCACCTACGTTACCATCGTCATCATTCAATCGACGTAAAATTATGTTGTGTGAGTGTGCACCGAGAGGTTTAATGATGACATCTGAAAACTTCCATCTGTTATTAATGGCAATAAAGGAGTAATTTTCAGTATGTTTCCGCTACAGTGAAAATTTAAAAATCTAAAATCTAAAATAATACTTAGCTGTGGTGCTGTTCGTCATTTGTATGCTGCAGATAAACGTGCTAGTACTTCCTCCATTTGATGATGATGATTGTCATGGACGGTTCGAGTTGCGCTTTCTTTGTGTGTGATATTTTCACTTTCATTGATAGCATCTCACACACACACACACACGCACTATCTATCCGCTATCCGTTTTCTCCCAGCGCCCATCACCAAAAGTTGAATGACTTGGACAAAAAATTCAACACACTATTTCGACTGCTTTTTGCCCAATCCAACGTATTTATCGAGGATTCACATTCGCCAAGTTTGAACTACGTTAACAATCATAAAGCAAGCCGAAGCATGTGAATTTTACTCCGTTCTAATAGGAGAAACCAAATCGCCAAAACACTGACGGCCATTTGTAAAATTTCAAATTTTTACAATATTTTCGAATTTTTGGAACACTTCGCACTATTAACTTCCCGTTTTTCTGCAATCTCACATTCACCAGCCTTGTATCTGCTTGGTCGCTTAAATTTTCACACAAAAAAAACAAACAACGCGGGAAAAAATAAAATGAAATGAGCGAGCAAAAATCGAAACCGACCGCACTCGACCACTTCTTGTCGCCTCCCTAGCCTACCCGATTGATTCGTTCTTCCAAAATATACCTAGATCAACACACGACATTCACTCCAATCGAAAAGTGCACATTTTCAGTCAATAAAAATACTACAATTACATCATTCGTTGCAGAAACTAGTCCTTTTTGTAGATCAGTATTCAAAAATGTTTATGAATTAAACCTTAAAAATAATCCAATTCATTTTGTATAGAAAGTTCAAAAAACGACGTAAAAAATTGTCCGTACACTGAGGTCTTTGACAAATATTAGTCAAGTAAACAGGTATATGTCAGTCTGTCAAACGCAGAAACGTGAGTTGAATCTCAGCAAAGACAGTTTCCAGTGGCCTAGCATAAATCAGTAGATTTTCGTGTTTCCGGATGTCAACGGGTATTTTTCTGTGAGAAGCAGACATTTTCCTGTTAATTAAATCCACAAAAATTAACAAGAAAATGTCTGCTCCTCACAAAAAAATACCTTTTGACATCCGGAAACTGATTGCTGACCTGAAGAATGACAGTAAAAGCTTGTCCGAAATTGCAGGTATAGTAAAACGGCCGCGATCGTCGGTTCAGTATGTCCTTCAGAACTTTAAGAAGACTAACTCCATGGAGACTACTCCAGGAAGAGGCCGCAAACTGAAGCTTACGGATCGTCACCACCGCATCATTGTCAGAGAAATCAGTCAGAATCCTAAAATCAGTACCCCGAAACTTGAAGACAGCCTGCAGAATTTAGAAAACATACAGGTTAATCCTCAAACGGTACGGAACATACTTCATGAGAAAAAATACCGAGGTCGTGTTCTTCTTAAGAAGTCGTTTATATCTGCTAAAAATAAGAAAAAGCTGCTGGAATACGCTCAAAAGTATGTCCTGGAACCGGAAGAGTTCTGGCAGAGCGTCATATTCAATGACGAAAGCAAATTTAATATTTTTGGGTCTAACGGACATGTAAGACTATGGCGTAATTCAAAAACTGAATTGGATTTGCGACCGACAGTTAAGCACGGTGGTGGCCATGTAATGGTTTGCTGTCAGTCATATTACGCGTCCATAGGAATATAAATATGATTGTTTGGTTCTGACCCGAAAATACGATCAAACCAACCATCAGCTTATACGAAAAGTAGTCCGAGGAGATAGTCTTCTTAAAATTCTGAAGGACATACTGAATCGACGATCGTGGCCGTTTTACTATACCTGCAATTTCGGCCAAGCTTTTACCGTCATTCTTCAGGTCAACAATCAGTTTCCGGATGTAAACGGATATTTTTTTTGTGAGGAGCAGACATTTTCCTGTTAATTTAATCCACAAATTGTTGAAATCTACTGATTTATGCTAAATAAAGTTCATTTAACCGTATTTATCACTCAGGCCACTGGAAACTGTCTTTGCTGAGATTCAACTCACGTTTCTGCGTTTGACAGACTGACACATAACTGTTCACTTGACAAATATTTGACAAAGGCGTCAGTGTACGGACAATTTTTTGACGTCGTTTTTAGGACTTTCTATACAAAATGAATTGGATTATTTCTAAGGTTTAATTCATAAATATTTTCAACACTGATCTCCAAAAAGGGCTAGTTTCTGCAGCGAATGATGTAATTGTAGTATTTTTACTGACTGAAAAAGTGCACTTTTTGATTGTTTGGATTTCAAGGTACGTGCTGTACGGACAAGACTCAGCTCCTGTGAAAAAACAACAATTATAGTCCAAATGAATTATCACATCACATCACATTGTTTTTTTTGCTATTTTTTAAAAGCCTTAAACGAGTAATCTTCGCAAATTACGATCTATACTAACCGATTTTACTTTAAGTTCAATCTAATGATGATTTAGCTTCGTTATTGTCAGATTTTCCCAGCAGAAATTCCATTAAAAACGCTTTTAAGTAGCTCAAAAGTAATCAAGTTTTGTTATTTTCTAAAATGCTGTATCCACTTAAATGCTCCCATTTCCTTTAAAAGAGAAGTATTGGACCGAAATATAGCAGAAATTGAGGGAAGAGAATGCAGATGGAAAAACTAATCAATATCATGACTGAAAAAAGTGTTCGCCGGCCGATGGGAGACACCAAGAATAAAGTAGAAATTTTTCTTACAAAAAAACGATAAATACTTTTTTTCAAATTTGTTCATGAATTACCTTCATTTGCTTCATATAAAGTATGTCGATGAAATGAATGGTTTTTGAGATACACGCATTCGTAACTGTCCCATTTCTAAATGAACTAACTTTTAAATGCTATAACCACCAATCTATAGAAAAAGTGCTATGTTATGGCATGACTAGGATTTGATCTCATGAACATAAGCCTAAATTACTTGAATTCTAACCACTACGCCAAAACTACTAGCCTACTCTTCATATATGATCACGAAGTAGTAATTGACACTGTGTTGGTCATTCAAAACAATAAGATCGTACGTTTGAGTTTCAAAGGTGTACGACCTGACCGTTAATCTACCTAACTGAGCTGAAGTGTCGAATATCACTTGACTCATGCTTATCACAATACACGCTCGGGATTTTATGCAAAGATTTGGATGATTCACGATGGAGACGTTCGCTTCTGTCGACTCAAATAGCTCGTTTGGCGTTTAAAGCCATTCTGCTCTGAAATTATCCTCTCCTCTGCCTAATTCTCAAAAAATCACAACGGAAAAGATCTAGTATTATCCCCGCAGACCCAAAAGGTCAATTTATACACCTGTTATTTCAAATGATTTAAGCATGCTTAATATGGAAAGACGATCGACAGAAAGTGTACGAATATAAAGAAGTATTCGATCAGTGTTGAAGAAATTCTGAAAAATTGCAACCTTTTCTACAAAGTGATGCGTCTTAATACAAAAGCACTTAACTATTGTAAAAGAACGAAGTGGATACGAATAGGACAAAATTGAGGTTGGAAAACTTCTGAACGAAGAAAAAATAGAATGTGTTGAACCAGTTTTATTTTGTGTTGGTCTAGCTGGAAGACAATCCCCATTATAAGATATCTTCGTGGACGAATGTAAGTTTGCCAAACAAAAAGACATGTTGAGGGTAACGTTTTTTTGTTTCTTGTTTACACATAACCCTTATGATCATATTTTTTGGAAATTTCCAACAACCACTTTTTAAAATAAGCAGAGAACTGGTTTCTCACGTTTAAAATAGAATATTTCATTCGTAGGTTATGGAAGTGATCCTGCTATCGAAAGCTGTTTTCAGTGTGATTGCCACCTTTCGGCTGCCTTTCCCCCGTTTTGGGTGTTGTGAGTATGTGGCGCGAGAAAAATGTCACCCATTAGAATCACATTTACGTGTTAAGGTTAATTTTATTACGGCTTTCACTCCCCGCTGCTTCAGCATCATCTCCCTTTGCCCAAGAGCTGTTGATGTGGTGCCGCAGGGATGCTGCCGAGGATGCTTCCAGCCTTCCAGGATGTGTCTTTGTACGTTACCGTTTACAGTCACATATTCACACATAACACGACGGGGAGTCAGCCACCCGGATGGAAGTTTTCCTCTTATAGATCCATCTATCCATCCATCTAACTCCGGGCGAAAGTTTCGTCCAAGTCAGACGCCGCGAAAGGAAGGAGGGAAATCCTTGGCGGTTCTCGACGGATGGTTCCAGCCAAGAGTGCAAACACATAATAATGGTAGGTATAGCAATAAATTGACACCGCATGAGATCACTTTTTTCCTCTTTGAGCCGTCTTTCGTGTTGTAATATCCGACTGAACAAAAGTTCCTTTTTCGGAGGCATACGAATAGCGAACTGGAGCCGGGCGCTTATCCCTGGAGGGTGGTGTTGTGCCGGAAGGGTGCAAAAAAACTTTCCCGAGGCGCCATTATTGGCACGAAATTCCCTTTGACTTCCCATGAATGAGCTCAACTATACCTCCAGTATGTGAATGTGTCTATAGTGCAGTGCAGTGTGTACGGCAAGCATGAATGAATGAATGAATAAATGAATGAACGGTGCGGTCAAATGGAGGCCACAGCCTGTGCGTTTCATTGTCTCATAAATTATGCTATTTGATAATATGTCTGCGCTTATTTGGCTACCGAAATAAGTGTGACGACGACGGCTGCTGTTGATGATGCTTGTGAGCCTGGTTGAAGTTCAACAGAAGTGCACGAACTCTGCTGGGCAACAACCAAAAGCGGCGGTTCAGAATATAGAAGGGCGATTTAACGGTTTCCGGTTAATCGGATTAATTAAATTTATTGGAAGCTTGCCGTTTGGATGCTGTGTCGAGCTTGGATCATTTTTGGTTCTTTTTAAACGGCTTTTCTGGCCCCCGGACTGCACGCATCAATGATGAGGCCAGCTGGAAAGCTGCTTAGCAGTGCATTCGTAATAAACAAATGAGGCGAATGACATAACTCACGGCAATTGCATTCAAAACATTTAGAGAAATAATGGATGTGAAATAAGGGAATGTAAACGTTCAATAGAATGAATGAATAAAAATTACAAAAATGGAAATAGTCATCGATGAAAAAGATAACATAAATGACCAAAATGAACAAAAATTACTAAAATGACAAAAATGGTTAAAAAAAAAAATAAAAAAAAGTTTATAAATAACAAAAAAAAATAATGAAAAAAAATACCATTGATAAAAATGAATAAAATGAATGAAAATCATATATAAACATGACAAAAATGACAAAAATGACAAAAATGACAAAAATGACAAAAATGACAAAAATGACAAAAATGACAAAAATGACAAAAATGACAAAAATGACAAAAATGACAAAAATGACAAAAATGACAAAAATGACAAAAATGACAAAAATGACAAAAATGACAAAAATGACAAAAATGACAAAAATGACAAAAATGACAAAAATGACAAAAATGACAAAAATGACAAAAATGACAAAAATGACAAAAATGACAAAAATGACAAAAATGGCAAAAATGACAAAAATGACAAAAATGACAAAAATGACAAAAATGACAAAAATGACAAAAATGACAAAAATGACAAAAATGACAAAAATGACAAAAATGACAAAAATGACAAAAATGACAAAAATGACAAAAATGACAAAAATGACAAAAATGACAAAAATGACAAAAATGACAAAAATGACAAAAATGACAAAAATGACAAAAATGACAAAAATGACATAAATGACAAAAATGACAAAAATGACAAAAATGACATAAATGACAAAAATGACAAAAATGACAAAAATGACAAAAATGACAAAAATGACAAAAATGACAAAAATGACAAAAATGACAAAAATGACAAAAATGACAAAAATGACAAAAATGACAAGAATGACAAAAATGACAAAAATGACAAAAATGACAAAAATGACAAAAATGACAAAAATGACAAACATGACAAACATGACAAAAATGACAAAAATGACAAAAATGACAAAAATGACAAAAATGACAAAAATGACAAAAATGACAAAAATGACAAAAATGACAAAAATGATAAAAATGACAAAAAAGACAAAAATGACAAAAATAACAAAAATGACAAAAATGACAAAAATGACAAAAATGACAAAAATGACAAAAATGACAAAAATGACAAAAATGACAAAAATGACAAAAATGACAAAAAAGACAAAAAAGCCAAAAATGACAAAAATGACATAAATGACATAGGGCAAATGATCTTGAGCGGAACTAGTCGAAATCTGATCTTGAGCGGAACCATTTACTTTTCCTAAGATCTAGGCAATGATTATTTATAAATTTTATCGAAATGTTGAAAAAACGCTTTTTCAAGATCTTTCCAAACTAGCTTTGTCATTTTTGCTAATTTTTTTTAAATGAATTAATGGTATTAAAAGTTTTTAAAACATACGCATTTCTGCTGCAATTTTGACCAATCTATGCTGACTTTGAACGTCAATTTATGTAACCCTTGGCCTTTATAAACTGATTCTTAATGACTAAAATGGTAGAAAAATTCTTAAAAAAGCATTATTCGGGTTTTTGTAACAAGTTTTCCTTCAAAATATCGATTAATAGCTTAGTTTTTAAAAGTAAAATATGATCTTGAGTGGAACCATCTTTGATCTTGAGCGGAACTACTAGCTTCCGAAATAAACCGCTAGGTGCGCTGCTTTATACCTTATGTCTCACACGCAGGTTTTACCCCTGAATGTAGACAACACCTTTTTATGTTTCTTATTATATCAGCTTTAGGGACAGAAAAGATATAAAATAACGTTTGAGTAAAACTAAAAACAACTTTAATTGGTGTCACAGCGAATCAAACCAGGCACTAAAAATGTTTGTTTTGGGGTACAAGAAATGTTTTTCGATTCTTTCTTTCAGAGGGACGACGGTCAGGTGGAGGAAGGCTTTCATAATATTTTTGGCATAATTTGAGAACTAATGAAGGCAATAAAGTAAAGTCATTATTCCGGAATAAGAATCAATCTTCATTGCCATTACTAATCTATCTTTAAGAAGCAGTTGTCGTTTAAAGAGGTTGTTCTTGATGTTGAAATTCCAATTTTTTTTTTCAAGAGCAGGGAAAAGCCCGCGGGAGTTGATTTTTTTCTTCAAAATCATGCTCCCGTAGGCATAAAACCTCCTCACTATTTATTCATAATTTTTTCATTACTTAATGCTTACAATATTTGGATTTCAACATTATTTCTTTTCTTCACTATCACATTATAAATTTTCATTTGCTTGTTGTGGTTCGAGGCGGTTTGGTGGCGGGTGTTGGCGGTTGGTGTGGGCGATTGGTGAAGGCGGTTGGTGGGGCGGTTTGCGGCAGGCGGTGGCTAGCAGAGATGGGGTACAGAGAAAATACGGTATGGTGGCGATTAGTGACGGATTAATTGCAAGTGAGGATTTCGACTGTTCGTAGCCCCCAGTGAGATTACTCTCTGTTAAGGGGGTACTTGCGAGCTTGTTTTACAGCTGAGTTAGATTACAGTTGATTTTTTTTTTGCTTTAGTTTACTTTAAGTTAGGTAGTTCATTAAGTTGGTTTTTAGGTAGGCTTTCACTTGGCGTTTGAAGCTGAGTTTGTTCGTTACGAGCTTCAAAAATCCTGGGAGGTTATTATACTTCAATTTGCTATAATATTCGGGTGATCTCTTCATCTTCTCCGTATTGGCTCTTCTGTGTACTAGGTTTCTCCTTGATCTTGTGGGAAACCTGTGCCTCAAATACTGAATTGGTTGGTTATGGTGGAAAAGCGGATTATGTAGCTTGTTGTGGATCTGAATGACACTTTGGAGTTCTCTTAATGCGGCTATTGGTAGTATCGACTGCGAGGCTTCTTGAAATAGGCTGTGGGTTGAGTACAGTTTGGGTCGTTTGTACACAGCTTTCAGGCAACGGTTCTGCATAGCCTGAAGTGGTTTGATGTCACTTTTCGTAGCTGATCCCCAAATCGAAACCATGTATTGCAACTTGGCTTGCACAAAAGCATGGTATGAACAAGTTAACTGTTTGGTTGGTACGAACCTCGATATTTTCCAGATGATACTGTGTATTGAACTTAATTCTTTTCGAAGGCCATTTACGTGCACGTTCCATCTTATACGCTCGTCAAAGTTAAGACCCAGATACTTAAACGTTTTAACTTGTTCAATCGTGGTTTGATCAATTCTTAACTGAGAGTGGTCCGCAGACAGGCGATTTGTTGATCTGAAGATCATATATTTGGTTTTATCTAGGTTCAGCGAGAGAAGATTGGCGTCGAAAAATGCTTTCAGCTTTTCCAAATCAGTTGACATTTGGGAAGTTATTGTCGTAACGTCGGCGTGTTCGTATGATAACGATGTATCGTCAGCAAACAGTCTGGGTTTACCATACAAATTTAACTCATGCAAATCGTTAAGATAGATGATAAACAGGAGAGGCCCTAGGTTGCTTCCTTGAGGAACCCCAACTGGAAGTTCTCCTAGATCACTTGTTGCTTTATTGACTTGGACGTATTGCCTTCTGTTAGCTAGGTAACTAGCAAGTAGAGAGTTCGCGTTACCCCTGATTCCATGAGCATCCAGTTTTCGAAGGAGAATTGTGTGATCGATGGTGTCAAAAGCCTTTTTCAGGTCCAAGAATAGCACGCCCATGAACTTGCGATTATCCAGAGCATTGTGAATGGCATCAACTAATTCGGTTGCTGCTGTTTGAGTACTCGATCCTTCTCGAAATCCGTATTGATAGCTATACAGTAGTTTATGGTGATTTAGAAATTGCGTGACACGATCTGCTATAAGCTGTTCTAGGATCTTACTAAAGACCGATAGTATTGAAATTGGTCGATAGTTACTACGATCCGTTTTATTTCCTGCTTTAAAGATCGGTAGAACTCGTGCCATTTTCAGGAACTCTGGGAATACACCGTTCTGTATGCAGTCGTTGAAAATATCCTTTAACAAAGGAGCCAGAAGGATGTGATTTGCTTTGACAAAGTGCACTGGAATCCCATCTGGTCCCGGACTTTTAGAAGAATCAAGCTTGCTAATTTTCAGAACAACTTTTTGCTCTGTAGCTGGTTGAAGATAGATACTATTTCCACTTCCAATGTATCGATATTCATTACTATGGACATTTCTTGGGATAGTGGCCGCGAGCTGAGTCCCAATGTTACAGAAATAGTTATTGAATGCATTGGCTACGGGTTTTCCTTCCTCCGTTACCAATCCATTTAGCTCTAACTTTATCATCTCTCTTTTCGATTCATTCGCTCCTATCAAGTGATTCAGGTTTTTCCACATAACTTTCTGATTCGAGTTTTGGAATAGTTTCTGATAATAAATTTTCTTTGCCTCAGCTTTGGCACGAATGAGATTTTTCGATACTAGCATCAAAGTATTTTTGAGTTCATCGTTAGCAGGGTACTTTTTGCTACGTGCAAGAGCTTTTTCTTTTATTCGCCTCAGATTCCACACGTCTAGCGACATCCACGGGCAATATCCTTTGACCTTGGCTTCGATAGATATCGTTTTTGAGTATTTTTCTTTTAGTTGACCATACAATGTACTGAGCTTGTCTAGTTTCTCGGCAGGGCTGTTCGCTTGAAGGTTATAAAACGCTACACGGAACGCTTCGTTAAGCTTTTCGTGCTGCACCACTACTTTTTCCAACTTGCTGTGAACTATCGATTTTTTTAGATTCAGGGTGGTCAAAACCATGCTGTGGTCGCTAATATCGAGTGAAACTGTTTCATTTAACATTTGTTCGAATAATGAATCTGGGCAAACAACGTGATCGAGAATGTTACAGCTTGCTGGACGGGTTATAAACGTATTCGACACTCGACATCCGTAACAGCTTAGAAGATCTACGTATTGGTCGACTACGGGGCAATTCGTTTTATTGACTGGAATGTTCATGTCACCTACCAGCAAAAAATGGGAATTTGACTTCAAGGATGCAAATACGGAATCAAGTTTGTCGAGAAAAAACTGTACATTTTGAGAAGGAGGTCGGTAAACTGCGTGGAGGTCGATTGGCGAGCAACCTGGTTCGAGACGTATGTGTATATAATGAAAGCCATCAATATGTAAATTTTCGATCTCTGAGACAATAAGGGACTCTTTTACAAGAACAGCAAGTCCACCACTGCTAGAATCTGGACGACAGGAAAGGAAGCTACGATATCCATCAACAGCGACCAAGTATTTTTTCTCCTTTTTCAACCAAGTCTCACCAAGAACTAAGACATCAATAGACGCAGGGAATTCTTCTAACAACATTTTTAAGGAATCCAACTTATCTGGATCATTTAGGCCTCTGATGTTAAGTTGCAGAACTCTTAAGAAGTGACGATTGTTTTTGTTTCGGTTATTAGTATATAGAGAATTTAACGAATCGTGTAATATATTTTTATTTGGTTCATTCATTATTATAATTTTATACAGGAACAAATAGGAACAATGTTGATTTTTTACATTTCTCTTAACCCAGCAACACGTTTTGGGGAAGACATTTCCGGAAGTGAGGTGTTTGACGTTTCCATGTCGAGTGAGTGATTCAAACAGCGCTTCTGTGTCGATTTTGCAAGCATGCGTATATCATTCCGGTTCCCAATTTGTTCAATTTTTGCCCCTTCATGGCGCTTGAACAGGATTTTTCCATCTCGTCCAGGCCAAACAAACTTTATGCCGAGCTCACTCTGCATGCTTTTCGCTTCCGACAGCAACTCTTTCCCGAGAGTAGTCAATTCATCTCGAATTGTCACTTTGTTCGAAGATCCCGCATAAATCTCATCGATCTGCGATGCCTGCAGAACTCCGTGTTCACGTTTCTTTTGAAAAAGTAACTCTTTGGTTTGTGCACGCTCAAACGTAACAAGTATTGGTGCAGTTCTCATCGATGAATTTTTGCTCAATAACCTTTTCGCCTCGGCGACATCGCCATCTTTCAGTGGACATCCGATTGTAGTTGCTAGTTTTTTCACTGTATCCATTGTATTCTCCTGCGCGCTCGTCGGTAATCCCAGCACGATGGCATTTTTCTCCAATGCTGATCTGTTGGCTTTATCCAATTCGGTTTCTAATTTATCCACTTTACTAGCCAAGTCGTAATGCTTCTGTTGCCATACATTGACGGTGTTCTTCAGCTTCTCATTATCGTATTGCATTTCCTTGATAGCCTTTCCAATACTTTTAAAATTCCCTCTGAGCTCTTCAAATTTGCTCGATAGAAAATCTTGAGATTCTTCAATGTGCTTATTGGTTTCCATCAAACTATCAACGACTGCTCTGGTCTTGAGTAATTCGTCCCGCACTTCACTGCGAACAGATGACTGGTCCTCCTTGATCCCTCGAACGTACTCCGTCAGCTTGCGAATATCGTCACTAACAGAATCGGCACGATTCACTGCTTGGGTGACACGGGTGAACATGTCGATGCACTCCGGAGAACAGAAAAACGGATTTTTTTTCGTCTTTGCAATGCTATTTCCATAAATTTTTTTACAGCGAAAATGTACTGATCGATGACAGTGAACGCACTCAATCACTTTGGTTGAATCTTGAACAAGACTTTCGCATATGAAGCAGAAAATATTTATTTCATCTTCCATTGTGTAATATTTTCACTTTATACGCAAATTTTTGATCAGCAGTGTATCACACGAAAATAAAAAC
Source organism: Uranotaenia lowii (assembly GCF_029784155.1). Classification (NCBI taxonomy): domain Eukaryota; kingdom Metazoa; phylum Arthropoda; class Insecta; order Diptera; family Culicidae; genus Uranotaenia; species Uranotaenia lowii. The sequence continues at coordinate 202,812,779 of NC_073693.1, read as the reverse complement.
AACCGACTGTGTCAGATACCGGGAACGGGTTCAACAAATGAGGTAGAATTCTGCGATAGACTGGTGACAGAAATCGTTTGTTTACGATATAGAATAAGAACGGAGTAAGAAATTTTTCGTCGAATACTGCACCGAAATCCGGTAAAATCCAAGTCCTGCGGCAGGTCCGATAGCTGTTTCCAGGTGGGCGACAGATTGCAGCGACTACCAGCCAAAATGGGTACAACAAGCGATACACCAGGTGAGTTTTTCAACTTTATCGAAAGCTTTTTGAGAGGAGCGTAAACCAAAGCAAACGTCTAAAACCACAGTCTTTGTTTGTGTTTGTGAAAACGATATACATACCAATAAACAAAAATTCAAAGTATTTTTAACACAAATTCCTCAAGTTCTAAAATGTGTTGCAAAGCACACCTGGTTAGCTATTTTAAAATACTTAACGATTGAATAGGTGGCCTGGTATTGAAAACCTATCCGATTCCCTACTGTTTGATGTTTAGACTTGAGTTGGAACTCATGGAAATCGGTTTGGGAAATAAGTGTTTTATCTATTGAGCTAAATGCTTAATGTTTCCATATTGTTTAAATATAAATTAATTTTATCGTCATTCATAAGAAATTGGAATTTATTATAAACTTTATTCAATGAATAAGTTGCTTAGAGCAAGAATACTGAAATCAAAGAAAAATCTGTAATTTCACAGAATTTTGAGCATAGTTTCATAACAGAATCTGTATCATTAAACACAGAAATTTGAAATATTCACAGATTTTACAGAATTTTTGAATTTTGAATATTTATCCAAAATTATTATTTTTGGTCTATATAAAATTTAGGTTTCTTACTTTGAATTAGAAAAGTTTGATAAGAATTTCAATGTTAACTGATATTTTCCAACTAGAATATAATAAATGAAGCAATTTATCAAAATAATAATAAAAATAATAAAAATATTTAACCTTTTAAAATTTATCATAAACTTTCAATGAAATTAAAGGAATTAGCATCACAGAAATCCATCACTGAATTTTGGGATAAATGTACAAAAAATCAGATTTTTTTTCTCAAAACACTTTGATTTAGAGCAATGAACAGTTTTATTTGCAAAATTTGTAATTTAATGCACCTTCTTTTGTACTACTGATTTTGTTGTAACCTTCAAAAGTTGTTCGGGGCAATATGACTCTAAACACGCACATTCAAATAATGACTCAAATATACTAACGAACCTAATTTTTAAGATAAAATAAGTAAAATTTGAGTCAAGAGTATCTATTCTTTCAAAATAAGATACAGTGAATCAAAGTGAAAATTTGTTTTTTTTAAATAGGAAATAAGAAATAAATTTGAACGGATATATTGAGAACAACTTTGTGAGGCAAAGTTTTTGTTAATTACGTAAAAACATCAATTTTTGAACTTAAATATCTTTAAAGATGAAATTTAATTGATGTTTTCACAGTTACACAAAGATTTGGAATGATAGCTATTAAAGATGTGTTGACAGTACAAAATAGTTCCGCTCAAGATCAGAGTTCTTTCTTCAGTAAAACAGCTCTAGAGTTATCAGGGTTTACTCTAAAATATTCTACAAATCATCATTAGAAAGCAGAAACCAAGATCTATCCGCTGAACTGAAAAAAATATCGTTCGGATATAACCCCTTTCCATAACGCTTGGTCAACTGTTCCGAGTTGCATCGAATTGAGCCAATTGGTTCCGCATTTAAATTTACAAAATTACAAAAATGCCAAAAATGAATTACAAGAAGTGACAAAAATGACAAAAACGACAAAAATGACAAAAATGATAAAAATGACATAAATGACAAAAATGACAAAAATTACAAAAATGACAAAAGTGACAAAAATGACAAAAATGACAAAAATGACAAAAAGGATAAAATTTGCCAAAATGACCTAAATAACAAAATAACATAAATAACAAAAATGACAAACATGGCAAAAAGTTCCAAAATTATCAAAATTACAAAATTTACAAAAATGACAAAAATTGCAAAAAATACAAAAGTAAGAAAAATAAAAAAGATTGCAAAAATTATAAATAACTAGCTGATCCCGTACGAACCTCGTTTCGCTTTAAATCATTGGTACGTCAAAATGAGTTTAGAAAATGAATTCGAAACATTCTTTCGACAATTTTGGGAAAAAAATCGCTACTATAACTATTACTTGAAATTCAAACTAAACAGTTGATTGGCTTTTTCTTAAAATTTATGTGAGAGTGTTTTCTTTTCGATCGGTTGCAAAATCTAGACATTATGGCAGAAACATGTACTATTTGTTTATGTGCACGACTCTTTTGCTTGACCTTCACACTTAAATTGGTATCAATAAACTGCCTCCAACAAAATTATTGCACAAAACACTGAACTTTCAATGAAACCCTCTTTTTCTGTCCCATGGCCCGAAATTCGATAATTGAAACCAATTTTATGTTCCTCAAAACTCCCTTGTGCCATTTTTTCTTTTCAAATTATATGTAAAATATCGTCAGGAAGTTTAAAAAAGTGAACAGTGAATATAGACGCCCCTTTTGCCGACCCTTGACACGGAACATGCTACCTGGACTCAATTGCTCATAGTTTATAACCCTTATCTGAACATTTTCATCTCAATCCGATGCATGATCACGACAATATCGCGAAAACAGTGAGCAACTAACATGGACGGCCTTTTTTTTACCACGATTCAAAACTTGACACCTGAAATCAATCATTTTTTTTTTTTTTTTGTTAAACTCCCATGTGTCAATTTTCATTACAATTCTATGCTCAATCAAGCGAATATCGTCGAAACAGTGAACAGATAATAACCCCTTTTGCCGAGCCCTGAGTCAAGATTTGAAACCTGAAAGCAAAAGAGCTTAAAACTTCTTTGCGGAAATTTTCATCTCAATCCAATGTAGAATAACGTCAAAATCGCAAAAACATTAAAGTTGGGTATGGACGACTCCTTCAGCCGACTTCTGATCTGCAATTCGAAACTTGAAATCGATTGCTCGTCCCTCAAAACACTCATGTGCTAATTTTCATCACAATACGATCTATAATAACGCCAATATCGCAAAAACATTAATTAGTGGATATGGACGACCCCTTTGGCCGACCCTTAACCCTAAATTTGATAACTGTAATCGATTGTTCGTCTCTCAAAACACTCATGTGCAAATTTTCATCACAATCCAATGCAAAATAAAGCCAATATCGCAAATACATTAATCAGTGGATATGGACGACCCCTTTTGCCGACCCCTAACCCTAAATTTGATAACTGTAATCGATTGCTCGTCTCTCAAAACACTCATGTGCAAATTTTCATCACAATCCTATGTAAAATAAAGCCAATATCGCAAGAACATTAATCAGTGGATATGGACGACCCCTTTGGCCGACCCTTGGCCCTAAATTTGATAACTGTAATCGATTGCTCGTCTCTCGAAACACTCATGTGCAAATTTTCATCAAAATTCGATGATTAATAACGCCAATATCGCAAAAACATTAATCAGTGAATATGGACGACCCCTTTGGCCGACCCCTGACCCTAAATTTGATAACTGTAACTGATTGCTCGTCTCTCAAAACACTCATTTGCAAATTTTCATCACAATCCGGTGTATAATAACGCCAATGTCGCAAAAACAATATTTGTCTTGTATGGACGACCCCCTTCAGAAGGGGTCGTCCAAAAATCTAAAAACATTTTTCATCATTCCTGGTCCTAATGAGCATCCATGCGAAATTTCAGATCTCTAGCTCTTAAGACGGCTGAGTCTATAGAGGACAAACAAACAAACAAACAAACAAACAAACAAACAAACATACAGATAATCCACTTCCATCTGTACCGTTGAGCCGTCAACACGTACGCCGGAGCATCGTATCGTTGCTGTGTACCTGCAGGAACATTTTACATTATTTATTTTTTCCTTACCTGTATTTCAATCAGCACTTTTCAGTGCTAAAATTATTTTCATTTTCTTTTATTCATATTTTCTCTTTTCTTTCCAGCATGGGGAAGTCTTCGGCCGGCTCAAGGGCCGGAAGAAAACGGATTGCTGAACCTAATCCAGGGCCATCTGCCAAAAAAGTTGAAATTTCCAATTCATTCGATGTCCTTCATAACATCGGTGATGAGGAAATATTCATATTTAATTCTGATAAGAGTACTAAGAAACCTTCTTCTTCTTCTTATACTCTTAAAAACGAAAAGATTCCACCAATAACGGTCACGATTCCTGACTTCAATGCCTTTCGAAAAGAAATCGTCACTTCCGTCAAGGATGTGAAGATTTCTTTTCAGATCGGTCGAAGGGGAACTGCTCGTATATTGGCGGAATCTTTTAATGATTTTCAAAAGGTTTTAAATTATTTGAATAATAAAAAACACCAATTTTTTACGTACGACACTAGAAGTGATCGTCCATTTAAAGTTGTACTTCGTGGTCTCACTGGCGATCAGACACCGGATGAGATCACAACTGAATTAAATTCTTTGTTAGGTTTTTCTCCAATTCAAGTAATTCAAATGAGGAAAAGAACCAACACGAATAATACCAGTAGTGTTGGTTTTGCTCCTGAACTTTATTTGATCCATTTTAAAAAGGATCAGGTTAATAATTTAAAAATTCTGGAAAAGGCTCGTCTTATGTTTCATTGTCGAGTAAAATTTGAACCTTTTCGTAAATCTACTACCAATTTTTTACAAAATATTACGCAATGTCGTCGTTGTCAAGCTTTTTGTCACGGCACTAAAAATTGTAGAATGAATGCCAGATGCATGTTTTGCGGCTCATTCGATCATGAAAAATCTAAATGCCTTTTTGGTGGTGATAAGCCAAAAACAGAATTTTTTAAGTGTGCGAATTGCGCAGGTAATCATTCCTCGAATTCTCTAGACTGTCCCATCAGGGCAAAAATTATTGCTTCTAGGAAAAATCCCAAAGTTTCCAGAAAAGTTTCTTCTCCTCCTTCGTCTTTTTCGTCTTCACACGTCGGGCCGGCAAACAACCTGCCTGTTCGCATTCAGCCTCGGTCTACATTGGAATCACGGCTGGGTAATACCCGAAGTGATTTTAATGTTACCTGTGCTGATTCTGCGCCCCAGACTCGTTGTTTATCGTTCTCAGAGGTGGTTGAAAATGGGATTCCCTCTATAGGTTTAACTAATAAAAATGGGCAAAAACGAAGTCTCAACGTTCATGCGAAGGCTTGGGAAAATCCCCGAAATTCAAATACTTGTTCTTCTCCTTCATTTTCTGATCCTAACAATTTTGTTGATTTGGGTGAGATTACTGAGGAAAAATTAAAATTTTTGCATCAAAATTTAATGGAAATGATGCAACTTATGTTGAAAGCAAATTCAATGTTTGAAGCTTTCCAAACTTCTTTTAATTATGCTAACAAAATTATTATGACTTTGCGATTCCCTCATGGATCCAAATAGATGTTTAAATATTATGAATTGGAACGCTAGATCTTTGCTGGCTAACCAAGATGAATTCTTTTTATTTTTGAAAACTCAAAACATACATATTGCTGCCATCACTGAAACTTTTTTAAAGCCAGACATTAACTTGAAAAGCAATGCTTTCTTTAAAATTTTGCGAAATGATCGACTTGATCGACAAGGCGGGGGTGTAGCTATTGTCATCAATAGTCGTTTCAAATTTCGACTTCTTCCTTCTTTCAATACAAAAGTCTTAGAAACAATTGGAATTGAATTAGAAACTTCTATGGGGAAAATTATAATTGTTGCCGCATATTTGCCTTTTCAATGTAGCGGTGAACAGAAAAATTTTTTGAAGGGAGATTTACAAAAACTCACTAGAAATAAATCTAAATTTTTTATTATTGGTGACTTTAATGCAAAACACCGATCTTGGAATAATATTTCATCAAATTCAAATGGGAATATTTTGTTTAATGACTGCTCTGCAGGTTATTATACTGTTGAATATCCTAATGGGCATACTTGTTTTTCTTCAATTAGAAATCCCTCCACAATTGATTTGGTTCTAACGGATTTAGGCGAGCATTGCAGTCAATTAGTTACTCATGCGGACCTCGATTCAGACCACCTTCCAGTAACTTTCTCTTTATCCCAAAGTCCCATTGAAAACCCTTTAAAATCAACTTTTAATTTTCAAAAGGCTAACTGGGAGCGATATATGAATTTTATTGAACGTAATTTAGATGTAAACGTTCCACTGAATTCAATAGAAGATATTGATTTGGCTGTAGAAAATTTGACAACTTCAATAGTCAATGCTAAAGCCGCTTCAATACCTAAAGTTAAACATAAGTTTAATCAACCTTTAATTGATGATGATCTTCAGTTTTTGATACGACTGAAAAACATTCGTCGACGCCAGTATCAACGTACTAGGGATCCTTATTTAAAATTTATTTATTGTGACCTTCAAAAAGAGATCAAACGTCGTTTAAATTTCATTCGTAATGAAAATTTTGCTAAAGCAGTAGAGGACATAAAACCCTACTCAAAGCCATTTTGGAAATTAACTTAAATTCTGAAAAAGCCCCAGAAGCCAATTCCTACTTTGAAAGATGGGGATAAACTTCTTTTAACTAATTCAGAAAAAGCTCAAAAATTAGCCCAACAATTTGAGTCTGCTCATGATTTTAATTTAAGCGTTGTTAGTCCTATTGACGCTCAAATTTCCCTAGAATTTGATGATATTCTTTCAAAGCAAAATGTGTTTGAAAGTTCTTGTGAGACAAATATTGATGAACTTAAATTGATTTTCAAAAAATTTAAAAATATGAAAGCTCCGGGGGAAGATGGGATTTTCTATATTCTTATTAAAAAGTTGCCTGAAAGCACTTTAAATTTTTTAGTTGAAATCTTCAACAAATGTTTTCACTTGGCTTATTTTCCCAATAAATGGAAAAATGCCAAAGTAACTCCAATTTTGAAACCTGGAAAAAGTGCTTCAGAGCCATCAAGTTATCGACCAATTAGTTTGCTTCCTTCTTTAAGTAAACTATTTGAGAGAGTTATTTTGAATAGAATGATGATTCACATTAATCAGAATTCTATTTTCCCTGATGAACAATTTGGTTTCCGTCATGGACATTCTACTACACATCAACTTTTGAGTGTAACTAATATGATTAACGCTAGCAAATCTGAAGGTTATTCAACTGGTGTTGCTCTTCTTGATATTGAAAAAGCTTTTGACAGTGTTTGGCACAAAGGTTTAGTAGCTAAATTAGCTCGATTTGATTTTCCTGTATATCTCACCAAAATTATTCAAAATTATTTGACAAGCCGAACCTTACAAGTAAGCTATCAAAATTCATGCTCTGAAAGGACTCCCATTAGAGCTGGGGTCCCTCAGGGCAGTATACTTGGGCCAATTTTATACAATATTTTTACTTCTGATCTTCCTGATGTCCCAGAAGGAAAAGGTAGAAGATTATTTGCTGATGATACTTTGCTTTTAGCCAAAGGTCGAAATTTACGGGTGGTACGCAGTAGATTGCAACAAAATTTAAATTCCTTTTTGAATTACTTGAAAATGTGGAAAATTTCTCCTAACGCTTCCAAAACTCAACTTATTTTATTTCCCCATAAGCCAAGAGCAAATTTTTTAAAACCTAATGAAAATCATTCCATAACTTTTAATGGGGTTTCATTAGAATGGTCTGATCACGTGAAGTACTTGGGACTCACACTTGATCGGAATCTTACTTTTAAAAATCAGATTGAAGATATTCAATCTAAATGCAATAAATACACTAAATCTCTTTATTCTCTCATCAACAGGAAATCCAGGTTGTGTCTGCAAAACAAGATGTTAATCTACAAACAGGTCTTTCGACCAGCGATAATGTATGCAGTTCCGATTTGGTCTAGCTGCTGCGCGACGAGGAAGAAAGCCATTCAGAGGATTCAGAACAAGGTTCTGAAAATGATTTTGCGGCTTCCACCGTGACACAGCACCGAAGATCTTCATCGGATTGCAGGCATAGAATCGATCGAAGAGATGGCCAACAAAATCATCTCCAACTTCAGAGGCAAATCGATGCAGTCTTCCATCGCAGAGATTCGTTCTCTTTACAATTAAGTTAGTTTATAGGATTTAGGATTAAGTTTATACATTTTTTTTTTGCTTAACAGGATATTCTCCTTTAAATCAAATTATTTATTGCTAAAGCAAATTTAAATCAAATAAACAATGTTTAAAATTAACTGTATCAAAGAGTTGAACTGATCATAATTGATCTGAACACTTTAATTTAACTTGAATAATGTAACTTAAATGTAATGATTAAAAGACTAATAAAGACATATTAAAAAAAAAAAAAAAACATACAGATAATTGCTTTTTATATATATAGATAAAGTGACTAGTAGCAAAGTTGAACAAAAATGCCATCAGAAAAAGAAATGTTCATACAACTTCTTTTATGTTCCTAGACAAAACTTTTGTTTCAAAATTGTGATTCTAATAAATTAACGCATATATTCTCATACTATTTGTTCAGTTTCTGTTTTAAGGCCTACAGTACCTTACAATTTTTGAAATCTAATAAAGGCACAATTCAATAAGAAGAGAAAATAATCACAATTTTTTTCAATATCCTCTCTAAAAAACGTCATATGTGTTTCGAAATTTTCTATACTTTAGAGAAATTCAAGAGCACAATTAAAAGCTGACTTATAATATCTATCTTCAACCTTCCGAAAAAAACACCCCATAATTTTAATAAGATCAACAAAGTTCAAGAATCGAAAGCTTTCAAAAAGGATTATATAAGGTTAGTCTACCCATTGAATCATTATTGTTTGTTGTAAGTCATTTACACTAAAGGGTGTTAAAATTTGGTCAAGGAAAAACGCGTGTAAATCGGTGAAATCGTTTATTTGAAAAATCTAATTAAATATCTTTTTCAAGTTTAATTAGTATTAAATTCAAGAAAAATATTTAGTTAGACTTCCGCTATTCCAAATCCGAATTGCCGGGCCTTACGCTTAACCACTGCCATCAGATTTTGTACAGCCACCTAGTCCACCTTCTTCGCCGCAGAAAGTCAGTTTTCCTTGAACTGCTGCTCGTCCTTAGCAGTTTTTTTGGTCTTCTTTAGGTTCCGCTTGACAATAGCTCAGTATTTCTCAATTGGGCGGAGCTCTGGCGTGTTGGGAGGGTTCTTGTTCTTAGGAACCACCTGCACGTTGTTGGCGGCGTACCACTCCATGGCCTTTTTACCGTAATGGCAAGATGCCAAATCCGGCCAAAAAAGTATGGAACAACCGTGTTTCTTCAGGAATAGCAGCAGACGTTTATTCAAACACTTTTTCACGTAAATTTCTTGGTTGACAGTCCCGGAAGCTATGAAAATGCTGATTTTCAAGCCACAGATACAGATGGCTCGTTTTTTGGCTCGATGCACGGTTGTAGACGATACACCCAGCTTATTTGCAGCATCTCGGAGAGAGAGGTTAGGGGTTCGCTTGAAACTACCGGCAACTCCCTTTGTCGTCTCAGCGGCTTCCGGTTTACGATTTCCACCCGATCCAGACTTCCTGGCTGTCGACAAACGTTCCCCAAACACTTTAATTACATTTGTAACGGTTGATTTGGCAACTTTTAGCGATTTTGCCAGCTTTGCGTGCGAGTAGCTCGGATTTTCGCGATGCGCGAGCAAATTTTAATACTCTGCTCTTCTTCCTTGGACGGCATTTTGACAACTGAAGAGTGAATTCCAAAATCAAAATAGGAGCAACATTCTACACACACCCACCTTCAAAATGAGGGGTGTTCAGGTTTTTTAAATGCAAAATTGAAAGAAATACGTCAAGTTGATATTGACCAAATTTTGATCGTATCACCCTTTACACTTCAAAATATTAAAACTTTGCTTTGAAAATGAGTATTGAAGAAAGCCTTAGGAAATCGCACAAAATAAATTGAGCCAATTACTATTTCTGTAGCACTACAGGCACCATAACTCAAGAAAAGAATAAACATAAGCGCCGAATACTTGAGATAATTTACTAATAACAGCTTTCAACTGCAGTGCGGCTTCCGTCAGTTTACTTATTTCTTCCTCCTCCCACAGTACTCCCGGGAGTACTTGACCCATTCTGCATAGCTGCTGTCTAGTTAAGGCAAGTAAGTTTTTTTTCTTCCGCTTTTTTCTCCTGTAATAGAGCAAAGTTTTTCCTCTCTTGAATGCAGCTCGAGTTCATGAAGATCCAACTTATGGGATACTGAAGCCAGGAAGGAAAAAGTGTGATAAAATTTGACAAAAAAAATTCAAGCTGCCTTTAGGGCTTATCTGTTCTAGCACAGGGTCCTAGTGTAGTTTAAAGCCGTGTAACTTAACTGTTCTCTTCAGCAGCCAGAGCATGAAGAAGCGCACATTGCAGCATGACAAAATATGGGTATGAAAGAATGAGGGAAATGAAGACAATTTTCCCGTTTTCTTTCGCCTTCCCGAAAAATATGTATAGAAAGCAATTGTGGCAAATGATATCTGTAAGGAAAGTGCATTGTGCTCGACTAGAATGGAAGGGCGCATGAGGATAATGATTATAATCATAATTTTGAGTCTTTATTAAGCCAACTCGGTTTCGTTTATTTTCATAGAAAGGGTCTTTTGGAGCGAGAGAAGAAGAAGCTTTACGGATGCGATTTAATTTCACGGACAGGCATTCATCATATCTGGAGAAGGGAAGCGTGAGGTTTGTATTTTTCGCTTAACGTTCACGCGGATGGACAAATTCGAATCTCCAATTGGTTTCACCTGTTTGGAATGTGCCCCTGGGTGAGGGTATTTTTTTTTCTCCATCACACCCATCCATCGAACGCGAACCTCTTTCATACATGAACGTCTATAAGATGATGAGTTCCATGAAAAACAGATTCGTTCGTCCATCAGTGACATGCGCCCGGGCCAAAAATGAAACGTAACTAATAGCAATATAAATCACGGCTCTGACCGCCATTAAGGCAAACACATCAAATCAGTTCCATAAAAATGAAGAAGAAGAGGAAGAAGATGGGAGGAAAAAGCCCCCCTTCAAAAGAGAGATACACATCTGATGACACCATTTGTTAAAGACCATCCCGACTGACTGACTGGCCATCTTTGAACCAGAAGATGACCTCCGTCCGGTCCGCGCTCGAGAAAAAAGGCACAATAGAGGAGAGCAAATCCAAATCATGAACGGCGGCAAATAAATAAAATAGTGATGCACGGAATATGTCTTCTTTTGATGGCGTAGAGCTGCTTCCTTCGGAAAAGGAATGTCTTCACTTGACCGTGTCTTATCGTTGACATCGTAAAAATGGCTGGTCATCAAACATATATACGTTTATATAGATTTATTCTTCTATTATTTCATCGCAGCATCGACAATGTGGAAGAGACGAAAAAATTGAAAATCGATTGATCATCTTTCTCGTTAAGCATGTGTATTAGGGTGTCCCAAAATTGCATAATGTCTGCGAATCTGGGGGCTCACCCTCCAAATGGTAGATTAGGATGTGGAGAACAAAATTTTGTATGGGGTCGACTAAAAAAAAAAACATATTCAGAGATTCTGCAAACGCGATCTTTGAAAAACGTCCACTTTCAAAAGATTTGATTTTAAATAAATGTTGGGTCCGAAAACTTTTACAAAATTTATATATTTTATATTTTTTAAATTTTGTTTGGGGTAAATTCTATTCGTAAAAAATGAAAAATGAACCAAATTTGTATGAGAATTTAAAATTAGCAAGCTGTTTTCAGGAAAAAAAAAGTTTTTAGTCCAAACATTTTGAATTACACTGACCAAAATGTGTACCTAGCGTAAAATATTTTTGATTCCAATGCCATTAAAAAATGCGGATTTTTTGTGCACTTGAACTCTGCTGAGCAAAGCATTTTGTTTGTATCATCGTGTGAAGAGATATTCACGGTTTAATCCTTTATGTTAATCATTATTTAGGACATTTATTATTTAACTAGCTGACCCGGTGTGCTTTGCAACACCTTTCTTAATTATTGAAATTTATGGTACCTAGATATTTAGCTTTTCATTTATTTGCACAACATTCTAAATTCAATTTCAAAATTATTAAAATGTTTTTTTTTTCAAAATAAAATTGCTACTTTTTTTTTATTTGAAATCTTAATAATTTTGTTTTTAAATCAGTATTTTAATCCTTTTTATAACTTTGAATTGCTTCATAAATTTATAACTTATACCAAAATATTATTTTATGTATGAAATCTTCGCTGTCCCTTTTTAATGTGGAGAGGGTATCAAACTGTCTTAGAAACTGTTTTTGTAACAAAATAACGTCACGGGACATTTATTTTACCAATCCGTTCTTGTGTTATTGTACAAAATGTGAGAGTTACCCCCTCCTCTATTTCTTCTTTGTTCCTAATGGAAGGAAGGGGGGTCTCATAACATCAAAAAAACACTTCTTTTATACAAATACGATCCCATGTCGTATACGGCTTCATTCTCGATAAGTTCTCGAGTTATTTTAAAAATGGGTGAATCTCTCCCCACTTAATGTATACCCTCTGACAGGAAAAAGGGGGTTTCAAACCGTCGAGGAACATTGCCGGTACACAAATGTGCTCCCGTGAAAATTTTCCATTTTCTCGATTAGTTACCGAAATTTAAAAAAAAAATTGTATGAGTGACCCTCTTCCCACTTTTATCGTTCCACTGAATGGAAGGAGGGGTGCTAAACCACCGGAAAAAACATTTCTTGTGCTATCCCCTTCCTGGTAGGAGGGAGTCAATATAAAACATTCCGTGTATTCAAATACACTCCCATGCCCAATTCTGTTCCATTTGCTTGATTGTATGATTGTTCCCGTGTCATATTTGGTTCCATTTGTTACATAAGTTCTTGGTTTATGCAAAACAATCGTATGTGAGCTCCCGTCTTCTCTAACTGTATTCCCAAATGAAGGAGAAAGAAGTCTCAAATAAGCAAATAACCATTTACGGATCCAAATACTTTCTCATGCCAAAGTTGTTTCCATTTGCTCGATAAGTTCTCGAGATATGCGATGAATTCTGAAGGAGCCCCCCTCTCTCCTTCCTATCACGCAACTGGAAGGAAGCAGTAGTACCAAATATTCACAGAAACATTCCTTGTGTTCAAATACTCTCCCAAGCCAAATTCCGTTACATTTGCTGGGTAACTTCCCGAGTGATGTAAAAAAAAGTATGTGAGCAGGCTCCTTCCTCAAGATTTTCCGACTTGAAGAACGGAGGGTTCTCACAATATCATATAATCATTTCTCGTAATCAAATATTTTCCCTCGCCAAATTTGGTTCCATTTGCTTGATTATTTTCCCAGTAATGGGGAAAATTGTAAAAGAACCCCCTCCCCACTTTCTGTCCCTTCACTGGAAGGAGGGAGGGGTACCAAATATTCATATAACTATTTATCGTACCCAAATACTCTTCCTAGCCAAATTTGGTTTCATTTGCTCGAATAGTTTTCGAGTTATTCAATGAAAAGGAGTTAAAGGCCCCTCCTCCTTCCTGTTGTTCCAATGGAAGGAGGGAGGAGTCTGAAATAACCATAGAACTATTCCTCGTATTTCACAACCCCCCCATGCCAAATGTTGTTCCATTAGCTTGATTAGTTCTCCAGTTATGTAAAAAATTGTAAGGTAGGCCCCCGCCCCCCTTCCTATCTCCCCATAGAAAGTAGGGAGGGGTACCAAATATTTGGTATGATTTGCTAAATCAGTTCTGTAGTTATGAAGACTTATTACTATTATTTGAGAGACCCCCTCCCCCCTTCCAGGATGAGGGAGGGGTCCCAAACTATAATAGGAACCTTCCCCGGGCTCCAATACCCTCATATGCCAAGTTTCACGCAAATCGGCTCAGTAGTTTTCGAGTCTATAGGGAACAGACAGACAGACAGACAGAAATTCATTTTTATATATATAGATTATCAAATTTGTCTTAATAAATACCTACTTGAAAAACCAAACACTTGCAAAAAAAGACTTCGTTTTAGGGAATCATCAGAAGGCCATATGCCAAATTTTAGCTGAATCTGATAACGGGAAGGGGTTGCACTGATTCTTAAGTGTGAAAGGGATTCTGAGATATTGTGTTCTGAAGAAGCATAAAAAACTGGTTTTTCATTAAATATTCTTTTATTTACCAATCGATTTCTTAATAATGTAAATTTTATTGAATTTTAAATAAGACTAACCCTTCACCAGAAGACTGCAACTCGATTGGACTTAAAGCAAAAAATTAATGGCAGTTACAAGATTGTATTTTGGTGGCAAGTTGTCATTTTAACTAGCAATGATTACATTTTACTCATTGCGTTTCACAGGACAATTTGCTTCGCAATGCAAACGCAATGAGTAAAATGTATTCATTACTAGTTAAAATAACAATTTGCTTCCAAAACACAATATTTTAAACGTCATAACTTTTTTGTTTCAAGTCCAATCGAGTTGCTGTCTTGGGGTGAAATATTAGTCTTAGTTAAAATTTTAATGAAATCAACATAATTAAGCAATCGGTTGGTGAAGATTTGGTTAATTTTTCATTTTTTACATGGGGAATTTAAACCAAACAATATTTAAAAAATTTAAAATATATAAACTTTGTAAGAAATTTTGGTCCCAGAATTTATTTAAAATCAAATCTTTTGAAAGTGCACTTTTTTCAACCTCTAAACATGATTTTTTCAGTCGGCCCCATACAAAAGTTTGTTCTCCACATCCTAATCTACCATTTGGAGGGTGAGCCTCCAGATTCGCAGTTATTATGCAATTTTGGGACACCCTTATGTGTATTGGACAATTTGAGAAATATTTTTCTCCGTGATGTTTTTTTTAACTAAATAAAATGAACCTTTGTGCTTGCAACTTTAACTTATTTTTACCAAATTTTTTTTGCCTTCATCTAGGTCACATGTTTCACTTGAAGCGACGTCGACTCATAGAAGACGTTACAAAAATCTAGCAAACCTGTGTGCCGAAAATGCGCCGAAAAGTGTGCTATACCAAAGTTGGTATGATTGAGATTGGAAATGCACCACTGGCATAACGACTCGAGCTCACCAGCAAAATTATGCATGACCTCTACATTCTACAAGGATTTTCATACCTATATACCGATAACCCATCAAAAAAAATAGTGGGAATCAAACTCACTGCAACATCTCTTCTCGGTTTGTCAGTCTAAGACTGATGTCATACTGAAGCAACTAGCAACGCAACGCGAACCTAACTAAAGCATCTTACAATTACTTCTCCAAGTCGAAGTACAACCAGCTGCCAAATAATTTGAAAGAAGAAAGGAATCTTATAAAATTTAAAAATATGTGCAAAAAACATATTCGTAGCAAAATCTCTAACTACATAATCTGAAAAACCATCCGCCAATACGTCCCTAACTGATCAGTGATTCTAGTGTACCTCCTTCAAAAATAAATCTCGCTGGAGGTATCATCAGCTATCAGTCCTCATCATGAACCTGCGCAAACATCCGACTAATGCCAGTTTTGCAATATTTTTTTGTTTTTCTTCCCACCACCGAGCCACCCACCGCCACCTACAGCTTACCACTACCGCCGACCGCCACCGCCCACCGCCTTCCGCCACCTACCGCCATTATCATCAACTATCGCTAGTTATCAATATTAAAATGAATAATTATGAAGTGTGAAACGTGAAAAACTACAAAAATATGTACGCAAACCTTGCAAAGAACACAAGTTGAAAAACTGCAAAATAAAAACGATGAGGAGGTTTTATGCCCTTTGGAGGAGTCAGATGAACTGTACTGCTCCAGGGGGCTTTTCCCTGCTCAAAAAAAAAAAAACGCGTTCACGCGTTCCAATAAGAAAGCGTTGCATCGCAAAGGGATGTCATGCTGGCGCGACATGTCGCTTTGAAATTCCCTACAAATCATCACTTCTTTACATCTGATAATGCTTTGAATCGTCTCCTTTCTTTCGGGAACCGTAAAAAACTTATCAGATCATGCTCGGATTGCAAGAATGCCGAAATTTGAACCAACAAAATTCCTTGTTTTTTTTGCGGCAACCAAGAATTTATGAAAATTTTCTTGTCGATTCAGATATTATTTAGTTTATTATCTCAAATTTGGACGGATCTTCGAATTATTGTGGTTAAAACCCGAAATCACTGTTTTAAAACGAGAAAAAACAATATTCCCATTGGATTTCCTACTTGTCGCGCTACAAAACACCCTGGCATCAGGTTTGTCGCGCTTTCCAATGCGCTCAGCATGACAAGTCTGCGCTTTTTCCATGGAGATCAAATCTAGAGTTTGTTTTGATTAGGTCGTATGAGCCACTTGAGATGTTTCGAGAAAATCGCGGTTGAAGTTTTGAATCATCTTTAAAATTCTCATTTTAAGATTATTGCTCAAAAACGCCTGTAGACTCTGTAGTCAGTTCAAAGATAGAAGAAGAATATGTTGGACTACTTAAATATGCATTAGGAAAGTTCTTGGTAGTGCACAAGAACTTGCGACCTTTTGCATTACTGATTTGGCGTTAACGTCTTATTGTAAATCGATCAATTTTATCTTTAAAATCGATTGATTAGATCTTATCCTTCGCAATTTCATTTTGAATTGCTTGTAAAGTAACGCTAAAAGTAATAGGGAAAAAGTACGACGATGTAATACCTGGAAGTAAGCCGCTCAATGAGATCCCACATCGTTGCTGGATGGGACTATCATCAACTGGGAATGTGGCTTAATAATGCTGGCTTCTATCTGTGTTCCCACCGACCGTTCATTGCGTGCGTGGTATGTATCTATCGCTAGCACCTTCTTAAATAAGAAAATTGGAATTCATTTTCACGTCACAATAAAAACCTATTTATTTTACTTACCAGCAACAATTTATGGCCATCCATCATACGAAGAAATCTTAAACTACTTTAGCAAACGATTTTCTTTTGATATTCTTAAATTATACTTGTAAATTCAGCACTTTTCACAGAAAATTTTGTAAACGCATAAACCAACTCGCCAAAGTGATTCTATGCGTCCTTTGTTTTGCACGACAAACCAGTGCAGTGCAAAACGTCGCAAAAACCAAAATACACTCGAAAATTAAAAAGTCATCATACGTCTTAAATTAAAATTATTTTTCCAAAGTTACTCATTCATTAAATTAAGCCAAGTTTTAACCTGACATAGAAAACATGTTTTTTAATCTTTTGCAGCCAATAACCCAATTTTGTTTACATTGGTTTTTACGACCTAATCAAAACAAACTCTAGAAATGAGAGCTGGTTTGTCGTGTGAACGCGTTGCGTTGCTAGTTGCTTCAGCATGACATCAGCCTAAGTCTTACCCCGTGCATCATTTAAGTTGGTCAGCAAACGAAACGCACTCCATTGGCTGGTGTTTTTTTTATCCTCCTTTGTCTTTGATAGGAAAAAGATTAAAAAGAGATAGAATTGGGGTGGGAATGGGATTTCTATTGCCAGATGGTTTACATACACACGCACAGGTCATCTTGGCTGGTGGGGTTTGCGTAGGTTGGAAAGAATTTTTTTTTTATTTCTAATGCCGCTTTACATACAACAGAAGAGGGACCTTCTTGATGTCCACATAAAATGTCGCGCGGACATTGCATCTGACCATTACCTCGTCCTTGGAGAGATACGACTGAGAGATGCGTGTGTCCAACGGCGAGAGGAGAAAGTCGAACTCGACACGACACGTCACGACGTCCGCTGGCTGTAGAATCCAGAGGTGAAAATGGCATACATTGAACAGCTAGAATCCGAGCCTCGGAATTGCCAACAGACGGATCAGTAGAAGAACAGTGATGTGGAATCAAGAATGCCTTTATCACGACGATCCATGGTACTCTCGGTAAAGTTTGTGGAAGAAGAAGTGAATGGATGTCGGATGAAACTTGAAGGATGGTCGATGATCGGAGAAAGGCGAAAGTCGGAATAGAGCAGGCATGTACCGAGTCAGCCAAAGTAACCCGCTTACGATATGCAGAGCTGGAAAAGGCAAGTAAACGAGCTGGTAGACGAGACAAGAGAGCCTGGACAAACTCCCTGGTCGAAGAGGGAGAAAGAGCTGCCGTCATTTGTGATATCCGATTACTTTATGACATTTCCTGCCGCCTTAGTGGAAGTTCTGATCGCACAGATCAGCTCACACGTTGAATTGAGCTACAAATAGCAATGGCCACCAGAACCCGCAGCTCGAAGCGCCAACAGTAAGTCGCATCAATGGGCGTCAACTCGGAAGTGCCCTTGCTGGCTGAAATAGAAGCGGCAATCAAAGACATGAAATCCAACAAAGCACCTGGGATCAATTGCATCCCTGCTGAAATGCTGAACCCTGCCTTGTCAGCACAAATGTAGCACCGCTAACATTTGGGATGCTGCAGCATTCCCGGTCGACGGGATGCAGGGTATCCTTGTGAAAGTCCCTAAGAAATGAGAATAAACAGAGTGAGGTAACTGACGAGGCATAACGTTGATTTGTACAATTCTAAAAGTACCCTAAAACGAGGTAAGATTGATCACTTTTTTAATATTTCTGTTAAGGGGTAAGTGTCATGTTTCATATTTTTAAAACCAGTACTGGATTCCTATGAACGTAAAACATGGTTGCAGAAATTTATAAGACTACTTTAAATCTGATTTAAATTGTTGATTTATTCCTACACAGTTTTCCTAATTTCTCTCAAAAATGGTTCATTGGGTACAGGAAGATGTTTGTTATTCATTGAGATTTAAAAGGTTTCCAAATCTGTTTATATCCTACCTACCTACCTACCTAAGGGTCCGGCGCCGATTGACCGACGCATAGGGCTGAGATAAAAGATCTCCACTGCTGGCGATCCGGAGCCAGCGTCTTCACTTGCTGCCAGCTGAGGTTCTCGTCAATGTGCGGATTTCAGCGGCTAGACTACGCCGCCACGAGCTTCTGGGCCTGCCTCTTCCTCGATGCCCATCTGGATTCCAGTCAAGCGCCTCTCTGCAAATTTCGTTTTCATCTCTTCGTAGCGTATGCCCAATCCATCTCCACTTACATTCCCGAATTTCGATTTCTAGCGCCTTTTGATAACACCGGCAATGAAGTTCAACGTTTGAAATCCAGTTGCCAGGCCACCAAGCGCGGATGATATTCCGCAGGCAGCGGTTCACAAAAACTTGCAGTTTTCGTGTCGTCACCGCATATGTGCACCAAGTTTCACACCCATACAGCAATACGGATTTGACGTTTGAGTTGAAGATTCGGATCTTAGTTCGTAGAGAGATCTGGCGTGAGCGCCAGATGTTTCGGAGACTCGCAAACGCAAATCGGGCCTTTCTGATCCGGGTTTGATGTCCTTCTTGGTACCACCTTCAGGCGTAATCGGTCGAATATTCCATTGAGTTGGTAATGAAAAAAACTAAAGCGATACTGTTTTTTCCATATTAATGCCACTCATGTTTTTAGTCGATTATTTTCAACCAGATGATATTATTGGATGATATATTACAAGATATTTTTAAAGTAGGGGTCTTTCTGATTTTTAAAATGTCACCAATAACTGGAAAGACATCAGATGATTATTCGATTCTAGGGCGTTTATCACCAAAGAGATTGCGTTCCTGTGAAATCTGGGACAAAACATGTCGAATCAGGTTTTTTGAAATTACTTCTTTGCTTTGGCTATTTGAAATTACTTCTTTGGTATTGAATTAGATGACGGTCGAATTTGAGCAAGATATCTTCAAAATACAACCACACGTATCCACACGATCAGGCATTCAGGACGAATTTTGAAAAAAGGGCAAGATTTATGTTTATTTTGAGATTTTTGAAAAATAGTTATTGAACACAAAATCTTAAAAATTTTAAAGAGAAATATGAGTTTCTCATTTCATTTAGCAAATAATTTGAATAAACCCGAGCAAAATTCGGGAAATTTTAAAAAATATCTAGACATTCCGGCCAGATTTGACTTATCTGAAATTTTTAATGGATTTATGGGCATTCCTGAATATATCCAGAAAATATAGATTAAACTATAATCATAGTATAAAGCGATACTTGTCAGTATTCTCCTGTACGATCCACAGTGAAAGATACGCGGTAACACCTTATATGCTTTGCTGAAATCAAAAGTTTTTGATTATTGTGTAGGCTTTACAATACTACTTTTAGATATTTTATAAATTATCCTAAATCATTTGAAAAATTTTACAAGTCTGTAGTAGATATTCAGCAAATTCGGCATATTCGGCCGAATACTTAGCTCAACTATTCGGTGAGCCGAATATTCGGCTTAACGGTTTTTCGGCGGTATTCGGCGCCGAATATTCGGCCGACCGAATATTCGGTACATCTCTACTCGGAATTCTAGCTGTTCAACGTATGCCCTTTTCACCTCTGGATTCTCCAACCGGCGGACGTCGTATCGACACCCGACTTTCTCCTCGCGCCGTTGGACACGCGTAGTTGGACAGTCGTATTTCGCCAAGGACGAGGTGATGGTCAGATGCAATGTCTGCGCTTTGTTTGTTGCGGACATCAAGAAGGCTCCTTCTCCATTTTCCAATTTGATTTTCTGTTCGGCCATCTCGGGATACCCCAGTGACCTTATGTGCTGGTCGATGGGGGAAGAGCGATCCTCCGATCACCATGTTGTTGTTGCCACAAAACTCTACAAACAGCTCTCCGTTTTCGCTCATCTGTCCATGGCGCCCCATGATGCGCTCAAAGTCATGATTATCGGAGCCAATCTTTGCGTTGAAGTCGCCTAAGTGGATTTGAATGTCAACCTTCGGAATTCTCTCAACCACGCTGTTCAATTGACTGTAAAACTGCTCTTTCTCCTGCAAATCGGCAACGTCAGTTGGCGCATAACACTGGACCATTGCATTGTAAGGTTTCTAACCCGTGTTCTGAATCTGGCTACGATTATTCTTTCGTTGATCGGTTCCCATCTTATGAGGGCCGCATGGGCCTGCGGGCTTTATAGGAAACCAACTCCTCGTTCCCGAATAGCGTTTTCTCCTCGTATGCCAGAGTAAAGCAGTACTTGCCAATACTGTGTCTTGTGTTCTCCAGTGTAAGGCCAACGGACTTCGCTTAGTCCCAATATCTCTAGCTTAAGGCGGCTAGCTTCTCTAGCAAGTTGAGCCAGCTTTCCTGGCTGGGCAAGGGTTAAAACGTTCCAAGTTCCAATTCGTGTCCGTGCTTTCATGCTAAAAGTCGTTGCCAAAGTTCCAATTCGGTTATTTCTTCTCTCAGTTTCCGTAACAATACAAGATATCAGGAGCAGAAGGTTGTTAGCCTAAAGTCCCTATCCCGCGATGGGGCTGCCATCTTGGACTTAGCTGGCGGGAGCCGCATTTCATAAATTCAGCCGCTCGCTGCGAGACAGACGCTGTTTGAGCCGCCCCTGACCTGGAGAACAGACGCTCGGTTGTTGTTGCACGCCGCCCCTGACCTGGGGAACAGACGCGTGCGGCCACCTTCTCAGTCTGCATGCGACCAAAGCATCCACCGCGGTTGGGTACCCGACCTCCGCTTAGGTTACTTGCATCCCAGCCGGCACCACGGGGAGGTAGAGATAGGAGTTGTGAATAAGAGGTGATATGACCACTATGGGGTCTCGTGTTGAATATTATCCACCATTTGCCAGCCAAATCCTGATATTTTTTTTATTCAAATATCGTTTATTAAGGTCTAATTACTTTTTAATGAAAGTTTTCACTGGCCGAGGGTAATTTGTCTTAACATTAGGGGAAGGTTGGAAAGGGTTAGGAGAGGGAGAAGGGAGTAGAGGGGGTTTGGGGGTATTCGATTTGATCTGTTCCATTTGGCTGGGAGGTCCATTTGCTTTCTCGCAACGTACTTCTTCGGCCTCGTCCGATGATAGCGAGGGAGAGGGTTGAGGGGTTATCCGTTTCCGAGGGGGGATGCTGGTTTGAGATGTGTTGTGATTTGATTTGTTCAAAGCTAAAGATTACTCCTTCTCAGAAATAGACTGTTTATCTTTATGTTATTCTTTTGTTTGTGGAAGCACATGTTGTTTTACATTCTAGATCAAAATACCGGTGTGGTCATGTACCTAATCATGAAACACTGCCCACGATATCTCTGAGACCAAAACAAGAACCACCCAAGAGCCAAGATCAGCTGGCCGCCTGAACAAACACACACTTTTTTCACACCTCTGAACATTTCTGGCTCACCTTGATACGCTTTCGGAATAATCATTTCGCGTTATTTTGACCAACAACAAACCGAACGATTGGAACCGTTACTGTTGTCATTTCGGAACGTATTTATAATGGGAGTGCATTACCAGAACTGTGACAGTACATGTTCATATCCAAATGACGGAGAAAAAACGAAAACCAAACCAAAACACACCGACGATATGGCGACCCCGAGAATTGCCAGCGATGACAAGCTTATAACGTCGTGAAGGGTAATAAAATACCATTTCTTCTGACACAAGAAAAGTCATCATAAGCCAGGGAGCTCTCGGTCGCGATCAACTTGAGGCCACCGACTGGATGCAGCGTGGGGATTCTGTTTCTCGACTTCTGTAGTAGGCATGCAAGGTATGCTTTATGTTCTTGCTCTCGTGAGATTTTCTGTCGAGATAAATCCGAAAAAACTGCTTTCAACACCGTCATAAAGTGTCTAAATAATTCCGAGCCCATTGGGGATCAATGGAGTTTTTTTTTGCTACTGTGCAGTTTTCCTTTTTGCTGTTCTACTACAGATTCAATTTCAACGATCGAAATCTTGAAAACAATAATTCAGAATGCATTTTATTTCACCAAACAAAGCATTAAGAAAAAAAAAAGATTTTTTCGACGAAGTGAATTAATGGAATGTGTCAAATTCGGATTGTTTCTGAATTTCAAAACGCCTGTAGTCTAAGACGTTGGCATTTTGAAAAATTATTTTTCACAGATTTTCTAAATGAGATGAAGGAACGCGGGTTTTGTTTAGAGTTTGTAAAGGAAAAATGCAAAAAAAATCCGCAGGAAGTTGCTTTTAAAGCTTTTTCTATCATTTTTCTATCAACAACGGAAAGACCACTAAGCGGTAAAAATATAGAGGGAAAAGTTTTACGTCCCAACATGAATAGGTGTGAATAGTGTATTTTTCATTTATTTTTTAAAATCATTTATCTATCAAGGAATTGGCCAAATGCCAAATTTGGGGTCACTCAACGAGCCTGAATGGGATTTTGAGACATTTCGTTCAGGATAAATAAGAAAAACCAGTTTTTCATGGATAACTTTGGTTTTATTCGGCGATTTGTTTTTAAAACGGGTTTTCTTAAAGCCCAAACTATGACAAATATTTTATCCGAAAACCGCAAATCGATTCGAGTTAAAATTTTGTTAGGCTATCGTAAAAGAAAAATCAATTTTGTCAATTTTTTGCAGCAAGAGGCAGTCAAGTTGATTTAGTTACTCATGCTCATACAGTGTATGAGATTCTTGAGTGGAACAATTTACTTCTTCTGAAATTTAAGCAACGGTCATCTATGAATCTCGTCGAAATGTTGAAAAATAACTTTTCCTAGATCGATTCATATAAAACTTTGTCATTTTTGCTCAAAATAATTAAATTACGTAATATGCTGAGTGAAAAAATAACGCATTTCTGTTACAATTTTCACCTATCTTTGCTGACTCTGTTTGTAGTTTATGTAACTCTTCACGGATATGAAGAAATTTTTAATAATTAAAATGCTAGTAAAACTTATCAAAAAGCATTATTTGGGTCAAATCTAATGTTTTGAATTCGTCGTGGTACATCTTCGTACCTGAAAATTATCAAATTTTCAAAAGTGATGGGAAGTATTAGAGAAACATGAGATATCTAAGAAAGAAAGAAGATAAACCGAAAATACCATAAATTTTTCGAAAAAGGTACAACGGCTCACCAGCTGGACCTGAACCAGGATGCGAAAAATGCGGGTTCAAGTCCTGAGGGTGAACCGATGTATCTTTTTCGATAAATTTATGATATTTACGGCTTATGTTCTTTCCTTCTTTGATATCTCATGTTTCTTTAAAACTTCCCATCACCCTTGAAAATTTGATTATTCGGGTTTTGTAACGAGTTTACAATCAAAATATCAATCAATCACGTGTTTTATAAAACTTAAATATGATCTTGAGTTGAGCACCTGCCTTATGCCTTAAGTCTCACATGCAGTTTTTACCCCTGAATGTGTGCAGCACAAACAGTTTGATTATTCAAAGACCACTTTGACTATAAAACTAAAAGAAACAATATTATCCTTTGACTTGGAAAGCTAACAAGTAGCTTATTCCTTCGAAATCGAACACTTTAAAACCTTGAGTGGACCGAAAAAGGAACTATTTTTTTCATGTTAATTTAATGTGACATTGACTACAGATTTTTTGTAAAATTAAAATTTTAAATAATATACAACAAAGGAATAAAAGAGAAAAGCTTTATTTTAATGATTTACAAATAAAATTGTATATTGTTGCCCGTATAACTATGTATAACAAAAAAAAATTGATAAGTTGATTCAATATTATTATTATTTTTTAACTGTTCCGATATTACTCGTTTTATTTTTTAAATTTAATTTGAGTTTTATAATAAATAACAATTTAATTGGTAGAATGATATTGACAACCTATCCGATTCAATTGTGTTCGATGTGGAACCCTGGAAATTTTTAGCAACTTTGCTAAATAAATAACTTAAGTTTTTATGTTTTTAAAATACCAATTCAATTTATCCTGATTCATAATAAACTGAGGATTCTTAGAACCTTAATTCTATGAATGAGTTGTTAAAGCAATGTGCTGCTATTTTATGCAAAATTTGAACTTTATAACAAACATGTGTATGACGGGCTTTTCCGTAATTTACAAAAAAAAAAGTTCGAGTCAATATAACTTGAAGCGCGCATTCAAGTCATAATAATCAACATTCTAATATTCTTAAGAACTGAATTTTTGGAAGAAAAAATCAAAATTTGATTAAAGAGAATCTTTTTTTTTTTAAAAAAATAAGATACAGCTAAGCAAAGTCAAAATTGTATGTCTTTGAGTAAGCTAAAAATAAATATGAACGGATATTTCGCGGATAAGTTTGAAAGGTTAAGTTACTGTTACGTAGAACTTAATTTTTTTTTTCAAACTTGAAATACCTTACAATGGCATTTATGTACTTGCAGTTTTCACAGTTGCACAAAGAATATGATTGAGAGCTATTAAACTAAGTTTGCCAGATTTGTTTCAGCACGTAGCTGAACCGGATAAATCCTGGCAATTTATCTTAAAACCAGTGATTGAATTTTGCTGAGCATGAGTTGATCAACCATCTCTCGCTCAACGCTTTACTCGGAAGCAAAGGTTGCTTTGAGGCAGCGAAAACGACAAAACCGATGATGTATACGCTCTCAACATGGCCGCCTTCATGAAGCAATAGCTCTGTTCAACAGCCAATTGAAATCGGTTTCAATCGATTTCGATTGGTAAATTGTTGTTCACTCAGCCAATGTTATGATCGAAACTAATCCAATTGACGTTCAATGAAGCCAGTCGTAATCGATCGAACCCAATCGAAATCGATCAAGCTCGAGAGCAGGATTCGTTTCTATCGGTTTCTATCGCACTAACACAAATACAGTTGTTTACTGTCAAAAAACAGCTGATTCAATTTGTTTTTAATTTTTGGTGTGATGTGAGTCGTGCAGTGCAAGTTATAGTGGAATCAACCGGTGCAGCGTCGATGGTGTTGTGCCAGTGGATCTGTGACAGGGCAGTGGTGCAAGGCGGGCAATGTGATGTCTGTCGAATCAGTTGCTGAAGGCAGTCCGTGTTGGTGTGGTTCGTGTTGGGTGGTATGGTGCTGATAGCATCGGTCGGTGCGGTGTTGCTGCGTTGGTCGCATCAGTCGGTGTGCTTGCTGCAGCAACTGATGAAATAGTGATGATGTAGTGTCGGTGGTGCTGTGCCGGTGGCGCAGTGTTAGTGGTGTGGTGTCAATCAAATCAGTTGCTGCAACTGCTTGCTGAAAATTCACCCAGAAACAGGATCACCGAATAAAAAAGAAGAATTTATCTGTGAAATATATGATATGCCAAATAAATTTTAAATAAATCCCTCGAATTTTATTTCTTAATATCATGTTTAATATTAGGTGCTCAATATCATTTCCCTAGCAACTTTATCATTAATTTTCAATATTTGAAAAGGTGTTTCTGGAAGAAAATATGCCAAAACATGTTGGTTGTTCGCCAAATCCGGATAAGCAAAAACAAAACTCGATTTGTTCTGTTCGCACATCCGTCGGAGTTTATCGCGGTAGGCATACTGGCCCTTGCTGTTAAATCGGTTAGCGATTTAGGTACGTGAACCCAACATAGAAACCCATTCCTTCATGCTTTGCCCCTTGGCCCTTGGTATCTTCCTATTTTTCCGCCACTCCTTCAGCAGCTTTCTCAGCCGCTTGGCTCGGGGCATATAATCGTCATCGTCATATTTTTCGTAGAAAAGTTCCCGATTGTCTAGATGAATTCCGGTTGCGCGATCACGACGACGCATCTCAGCCTCAGCGTTTGCTGTCCGCAAAATTTGTGGACGAATGCTTGAAGCGCGCAGCCTAATAAAAAACGAAAACAAACTGAGCGCATTTGTATCGGTGTCTGGCTGTTCATTCAGCAGCCTGATAGAAATCGATCGAAGTCAATTGGAAAAACAGCTGATCAACTGTCAATCCATTTCAATTGATTTCGATTGAGTTCTGTTGAACACACCTAATATACATTCGAGGCAGCGAATCCAAAAAACCAAACGAATGGCTCTCATTCATCTCCTGTTACAATTACAACCTTGAGGGAACCGAATTCAAAAGGCAGAGCAAACCCGAGTCTCCTCGTTTGTGCCAGGATCGAATGCGTGAGGTTTTTCTGCTATTGCTATTATTGCACAGAAACCGCACGCAGGCAGCTAGTTTTTTCATCTTTTTTTCTTCCCCCCTCTTTGCACTATACGTTGCGGGCCTGTGCAATGAAAAAAGTTCGGTTGTTTTGTTGTTGCCTCAACCTTCGCGGCGAGGTTGAAGATGTTCTCATCAACGACAGTTATCGGCTGGAGTTATTCAAATTCAACAACGTAAATGAGTATGTGTGCCTCGTCTTCTTCATGCATCATGTAGCAACCGAACGTTGAGAGAGTTCGTTCGGGGCAGCAAACTCATATATCGTATTTGTTTTCACCACCCGAAAGTGTTGCACCTTCCAAGCTGAAAACGAGCATGAATCGAGTTTTGCACTAATCTTTGTTGGTGTGCGTGAAATCGGCAGTGTCAACAGAAAACATCAAGCTGTCAAAAATCCATTACAGCTGGTATTTGTTTTCGTTTGACTTCGAAAATTGAAATGAAATTTACTTTAGTTGATCATTATCTTTTAATAATATGAAAATTTTAGCATGAACTTATATATTATGTTGAATTGTGAAGATTTCAGATTTATTTTGCTTGGTATATAGATTCGCTTAATGCCGGCTGATTCTGGGCGGCCTATGTTTGCTGCTGCTAGACTGCAGTTACCTCAGCTTGAAGGTTCCGGTATTTTGAACGGTTATTCCTCGCAAATCTCACCTTCGTTCGAGTACCTATTTCCGTTTTCAGATTACAAAAGGAAAATTCTTGGAAGTCAAATTGGCGAACTCGGATCGCGGAAGTCGGGGGAGAAAATTTTGCTAACAGACCGAAACGAACGAAATTCAAGCTCCCAATGCGGGTGTAGTCTCGAACTACCGTTTTTGAAGGGCAACGGGTGGGAATCCGGGACTTGGCGCAACCGAGCATCGTCACCCTAAGGCACAGCTCGAAGCTAGCTTGTAGCAGAGTAGCTTCGATGCAGCTGAACGCTTCTTGCTGTGGAGACCAACTTATAGGACCCTCCCGATCAAGAAAACTTTTCGGTTTGGGCGATTCCATCAGATCTTTGGGTTGGCCTTTTTGCACTCGGATTTGCTGCTCTTTTTCGGCATCGCCTGGAACCGATTGCAGCAAGCCTTCTGGGCACATTTCTTCTTGGGAGCGTTGTTTGCTTTGGAACGTGCCATCCAGGTGAAATTCTCCGCCTCTGTTGGAAACGGCACTGGTATCGAATCCGGAACAAGTTTCCGTTCTTCGGGATAATGAAGAAAAACAAACAGCTCGAACCCAATTTTTGCGGTATAGAAATAAACCAACCAGCTGATATTTGTTTACATCGGGAAGCACGTGCTGTCAAAATTCATGATAGTATTGGTGAGAGCGCAAGCAACACCGAATATTTTCAAAGTGTTCCACC
Organism: Uranotaenia lowii; assembly: GCF_029784155.1. Lineage (NCBI taxonomy): Eukaryota > Metazoa > Arthropoda > Insecta > Diptera > Culicidae > Uranotaenia > Uranotaenia lowii. Next base: position 202,784,412 of record NC_073693.1, on the reverse strand, counting down.
GTCCACTTTATGGTGCACTACCAGTGGACTACTCATCGTGAAAACGAGCATGAAAACAGCAAAAAGTGCACTACCGGTAGTGCCCCGGTGCACCACCACGTCAAAACGAATTCTCTAATAGTATCTCTCAGAGCAGATCCTCCTCATGGGGGGAGGTTTGAATGAATGTATATGTATCGTCTCCTGTATAGCTATGCGAAGCCTCAAAGCGTGTATTTTGAATGCCTCTGATGAGAAAATTGGTGAGGATTTCAATCACTGCCAGAGATGCCAATGTGCCTGATTTTTCAGGCGTTGCCTGATTTTTTGAAGCTATGCCTGACAACCTGATAAGCCTTTGAATTTCCCTGATTTTTGTAAATATGCCTGATTTTGCCTGATTTTTGCGAATGTGATGAAAAATGGGTAGTAAGGAACTGGAGAAGGTACCACAGCTGAAGTGATAATTGAAAATGTGGCTGAATCAAAGCAATCGAAAGATTCTCGTTCATTCTTATTTAAAAAAAATGAGATTTAATAAGTGGAATCTTTCGATTGCTTGATGCAGTAGAATACAACCAAGTACTCTCAAAACACATATTCGAGTGAAAATGTGGAGCAATGACCAAAAAAAAAAAAAAGGTCATCACGTTGAGCGAAATTTCCGTTACTTTAACGAGCTTTAACATGGGCGATGGGCGCGCTCGCAGTCCCGGTATACGATTTCTCGTGTGTTAAACAGAGAGAGAAATAGCCTTCACTCTAATTTCACTCCGATTAGCTGTCATTCTTATGGAAATCTGTGTAAGAGTAAAGAGCAGGCTTTATTCTTTTTAGCAGGCCCAATCCCAATTGCCTGATTTTGCCTGATTTTTATTTCGTCAGTTCCCTGATCTTTGAAAAAAAATGTTGGCAACCCTGATCACTGCTTAAAACCTAAAAAAAACCGGGCATTTGATTTCAAAATTGTCGACCAAAAATCCGGGCTATATCCGGGCAAATTTGACCAAACTCAGGAACTACTCTATGTTGAGTCATTCCTGGGTTTGGTCCAATTTGAATTTAGTTTATTTTTTTGCATCATAGCTCATCAGCAGGTTTTGAATCGTATTCAAGGCTTCCAAAAAAGCTATAATGATTATTTTTACAAAATTTGCTCAAAAAATTTCGTTTTGGACGCATAAATTAAAAAAAAAATACTACACACTTTGTTTCTTGTTTGTTTGTTTTGGCAAATATAGTGTAAAAATCCAGGTAAACCCTGGGCTTTTTTCAATGAAATCAAGGCAACCAGGCCGGACCGGACTATTGTCAAATTGTGTATTAAGTATCCGGGCAAACCCGGATAAAACTGGGAAATCTGGCAATCTTATATTAAACATGTTGTCAGTACGAAATTGTTCCACTCAAGATCAAAATTCATTCTTCAGTGAAATAGCTCTAGAGTTATTAAGATATGCTCTAAATATTATACAAACTATCAAAAGAAAGCAGAAAACTAGATCTATCCGCTGAATTGAATGAAAACTGGTTTGGGTTAACCCTCATCCATACCGCTACAACTGAACGAGCTTTAAGAAATGCTTAATAATCTAGTCAAAGTTTAGCTTTAGTATTTTAAAAAACTAACGGACTCGCCAAAGTAGGATATCAAAGCTATTTCAGCAAGCATAGGGGCCGTTCAAATATTACATAAGGAAATTTTAAAGCATTTTCACCCCCCACCCCCCCTTCTCCCCCTTCGTAACACATTCATCACAAAATTTATAAGCAAAATCCACAGAGCGTAACAAACTGCTATACCGCCTCTCCCCCTAAAAGCCTTTCGTAATATTTGAATGGTCCCTAGACTGCCCCAAATTTGTATGGGAAATTTAAAACCTGTAAAATGTTATACGCTGCAGGCTAAAATTGGTCCTGGGCCTAGTACAAGATCTCATGCCAAATTTGGGCCAGATCGGACCACGGGAAGGGGTCGCTTAACAAGCCTGAGGTTTGTATGGGATGTTGAGACATTTTGTTCGAGAGGAACAGGAAAACCAGTTTTTCGTCAATAACTTTTGTCTCCCTCGACCGATTTCTTTCAAAAACGGGTTTTCATAAAGCCTAAATTATGACAAATATTTCATCTGAAGGTTGCATTTCAATTAAAGTTAAGATAAAAAAGTTATTAAGCTTCGAAAATTGGTTAACTTTTTTAAGGGTGATATTCATCACTTTTTTAATGAGGCGAATAAAGTCCGACCAGAACACTCAATGTGAAATGCATGCCGTTTCGTCAAATAATGACCGATTTTAACCATTGTTGTTGCGCTCGATTGCACTTTTTAATGTTTTTCTAATATTTGAGCTTGGATGATATTCACTTGATAGTTCGGAATGAAGTAAGGGCGGAAAAATGCTTGACAATTTAAATAAATTGCATAACCACAGGGGCTTAGGAACATGACTGGACGATTTGTGATGTCAATAAAAAAAAACAGTTTTTCATCAATAACTTTGGTTCTCGTCGGTCGATTTCTTCCAAAAACAATTTTTCTAAAAGCCTAAATTATGAAAAATATTTTATCCGAAGACTGCATTTCGATAAGAGTTTAGAGAAAAAAGTTATGAGGCTTCAAAAATAGGCTAACTTTCTACGGTGGTATTCATTACTGTTAATGAGACGTCAATATGTTCGACCGGCCCAACTCATCAACAGTGATAAATACCATCCTTTAAGAAAAACCGTTTTTGAAAGAAATCGGCCAATGGAAACCAAAGTTATTGATGAAAAACAGTTTTTTCATGTTTCTTCCGAGCAAAATGTCTCAAAATGCCATACAAACTTCAGTCTCGTTGAGCGACCCCTTGCCGTAATTCGATCTGTCCCAAATTTGGCATGAGATCTTGTACTAGGACTAGAATCAATTTTAACCTATAGTGCATAATATTGCACAGGTTTTAAATTTCACACACAAATTTGGGGCAGTCTATTGTACATATATCCGCCTTTGGGCGGGGTTTATGTTTCATCTTTTCTGCCTAACTCAGAATCTTTTTTTCTCAAAAAATCTATTCAGAATTGTTGTTATTCTCAGAACCAACCGCCAACATTTTTTTAGATCGAAAAACACATGGACCAACGCTTTATGATGCCAATGAAATGATAATTTTTCGAAAAAAGGTCCTTTTATATTTTTCTCACGTTTCTATTATATTAGCTGTAGCTTTCTTTTGATACAGAATGAAGGTTAATATTGTTAATTGATTTCAACAAAGTGTTTTATTCGGTTTAGGTGAATTGTGTTTAAGTTTGAAATTTCTTTTTTTTAATGTACGCATTACGTTTCAAAGAAATTTATTTGAAAACTCTGTTACCGTGCATGCTTCGAAAAGAAGCAATTATTACGATGTTGTGTATAATTTGAACTTTGTTAATTACTATATGGATAAAAAAAAAGATTTTGAATAACTTCACGTGTCAATCTCATTATTTTTTGTAATAAAAAAACACTCTAAACATCTTTTAATTTAAATTTATCTTTTAATTTTCATCACAAATCGTCCAGTCATGTTCCTAAGCCCCTGTGGTTATGCAATTTATTTAAATTGTCAAGCATTTTTCCGCCCTTACTTCATTCCGAACTATCAAGTGAATATCATCCAAACTCAAATATTAGAAAAACATTAAAAAGTGCAATCGAGCGCAACAACAATGGTTAAAATCGGTCATTATTTGACGAAACGGCATGCATTTCACATTGAGTGTTCTGGTCGGACTTTATTCGCCTCATTAAAAAAGTGATGAATATCACCCTTAAAAAAGTTAACCAATTTTTGAAGCTTAATAACTTTTTTATCTTAACTTTAATTGAAATGCAACCTTCAGATGAAATATTTGTAATAATTTAGGCTTTATGAAAACCCGTTTTTGAAAGAAATCGGTCGAGGGAGACAAAAGTTATTGACGAAAAACTGGTTTTTCCTGTTCCTCTCGAACAAAATGTCTCAAAATCCCATACAAACTTCAGGCTCGTTGAGCGACCCCTTCCCGTGGTCCGATCTGGTCCAAATTTGGCATGAGATCTTGTACTAGGCCCAGGGCCAATTTTAGCCTGCAGCGTATAACTTTTTCAAAAGTCGGGTCATTTGGGGCAGTCTAATGGTCCCATAACATTGCGTCCTGGAATGCCCAATTTTGCATGTCATCGATCATGTAGAGGAAAACTGTGCAAGACGCAGGAGCGGGGTAAGATGGCCCATGCCCTTATTTTTCAAAAATATTCCAACTTATGGCTACGAATGATGTTTTCCTCCATTTTTGTTGCGGCAAACAAGCGTCTCTATCATTTCTTAGGTGAAAATTTCATTAAAACGACTTAAATTCTTAAAAACAGAAGGATAAAACGCGAAACGTTATTTTTTATGATTCAAGATTTTATGGCAAAGTCTGGCTTTGCAGACTGGGGAAATTTCAGCTTTTCTTTTTTCCAATAGTATGCTCCTTTAGATGACAATAAATATATTTCCATATTTCATTATTTTTTCACAAATTTTACTTTAAAACAATCATATCAAAATTGGAACAGAATGCACGCCCGACTATGTGTTTTACGCTCAAATTCAGAATGCTGTTAACTTTTGAGAAAAACCTAATATCAAAGAGAAGCTCTATTTTTTTTATTTGATGACTCCCAAATTACGATAAGAATGCATAATTCTATTGAATTTAAACCTTTTTCAAGTTTAAAAGGTGCACCAATATTTGATTTAAAAAAATCATCTACCACAGGGGTAAGCAACCTTTTGAACCAATTCAAGTTTTAAATCTTGTCGGCGAGCCGCACTTAAATTTTTTTGTTAAATAATTAGCATAGCTTCACCTCGTTTTTTATAACTACAAATTTTTGGCACAATATAACTGAAAAAGGAAAGATAACACGAATTCACGTGTTTAAAACAGAAATCGAAAACGACTTTTTAAATACCCTATATTGAAAAGGTACATCGCTAAATCTTTGTCATGTTTAAACTCTCGCATTTTTTTTAAAGTACTTCTAGGCGAACATTCGCTCTTACATAATTCTTGTTGAAACCGATGGTACTATTCGTCACCACATCTATTTGAAAATCTTCTGTAGCTTACCACAGTAATAATTTAGAGTGTGAAAAATATATATTCAAAGAAATCACCGTCTTCTTAGCGTTGGACGTTGAATCGTTAATTGACTTTTTATGATTTTTCTCCACAATGAAACCTTTTCTTAAAAGCTTAAATTTTTTTTCTTACAAACGGTAATTACTCCGTTGTTTAAATTGAAGTTTTGTATTGGATCATTGCATTGAGAGGTTGAGCAAGGTTGTCGAAATCACAGAAAAATGCACAATTTCACATATTTTTGGACAAATATATTCATAAATATATTCTTGATTCTAGATTTTTTTCCAGATCCAGATTTTTATGATTTTTTTATCTTATTTAGATATGGATGGAATAGGATTTCTAGAGCTATTTTATGACTTTGATAATTCCAAATTATAAGTGATATCTGTACCAGCACATGAGAAGGATCAATCTTCATCTATGGCGAATCGAGGAAAACGCGTTTGAAAAAAATACAACCTATTTTAAATAGCTAATTAAAAATCACTTGAAATTTTTGCTTTTTATGAAAGACAAACGATTTTAAGAAGCATCCCCTATATGTTAGAATAGAGGAATATCAATTTTTATTAAAAAACAACGCGCTATCGTAGATAGAACCTAGCTCACGTAATATTTTGTCTAACCTGTTTGTACACCCTTTGCTATTTTCCTATTTTTAGTTTTAGTTATAAGCTCGCATTCATTTGCAAAGATATTTTTATGTTGAATAAAGAGGGAAATTGATTATTTTGAGTTTGTTTGCGGAGTAGTAGCGAAACTTTGTTCCGGAATAAAGGGTGTATATCAATGTGATGCCAGTTTTGGTTTTAGAATGTTTATAGATCCTTTACTCAGATTGAGTTTTTGATGTAACGGATTATTATTTTCTCAAAAGGATTTTACCGTTAAGTAGTGCAAATGTTGGCCTATCATGAGGTACTGATCATGTGTTGCTTCCGATTTTTGGCTGCTCTTCCCACTTACTTTAATGGATTTTGCTTTCCAAAGTTGTATGTAGGAGTAAAAATTAAGAAAAATAAATCATGAATAGAAAAAATTCTGATCAATCTCGTCATCTTAAATTCAAATAATTTTTAAAGTTCTTCTAAACCCCTTGATATTTTACCATAGTTTGAATAATGTTGCCATTTCATCATAATTTGTGACATAATATGATGTAGCTATATTATGAAAAATCAGGGCGGCAAAAACTCTAATGTTTAACATGAATAAAATGAAATGCCTCTTTCTATTTTGAACGTCTGCAAGATAAGGCATTTCTCACCATCCGAAATGGTCTGCCCAAACCAAATCCAATGTTGCCAATGCCAATAAACAATTGCATTGCAATTATGCCTTGAACAAAACATAATAAATGTTTAAAATGCCAGAAAAAAGTTAACATTGTGTGGAAAATACGAAGTGTATTTTTGATCAAGTCGTTCAAATTTCCTAACAATCCATTGTAGAAAAAGAAATTTGAAAATAGCTTCGCGGGCCGCACAAAAAGGTTTTGCGGACAACATGCGGCCCGCGGACCGCGGCTTGCTCATCCCTGATCTACCGCCATACCGCGATATCAGCCAAGAAATTGAATTTCGTTGCCTACTTGGAGGCGTTTTATCGTATTTCAAAAAGCGAAATTTTCGATAGTTTAGCAAGAACAAATGCGTTTTTACCAAAGTATGCTTAGTTTACAAAAAATGCGATGAACATTACAAAACAGTAGATGTAACAATCATTATATTCCTTATAATCATTATTCTATTTCTGACCATCCTTCCGGTGGTGCGTTCTGTCCAATAGTTTTGGCTTTCTACCCCAGGGTAGTTTTATCGTTATTTTTCTTTCTAGTAAGACGTAAAATAAATCCCTGAATCATCGTAAATGTTCAAATCGGTTCTTACATTATTTTTGATGCTGTAAATAGCGTTATTGCTTAACTGGTGCATTATGTACAGTTTTACCATACATATGAGATGCAACCACATATTCAAGCCGATCGATTATACCCGGAGCCGGAAGCCATAAGCGAAACCCGGAAAATGTAGAAGCGTCAATGTCTAAATTAATTTAAAAAAAAGAACATTTCTTGAACGCTTGCATTCAAAACTTCTTATCTTATGGTTCGACTTTGATGCAGTTCGCGCATTAGCAGTTTACTTTCAAATGTTCTGATTTATCAGTTTTTTAAGAATAGAAACACAACATATTAGTTTTTCCGAAATCAAATCATGAAAAGTAATTAATATATTAACAGCAACAAACATAAATATGCATTTATTTTCATTGCATAAAGTTACGACTCGCCTATTTGCGTGCAGTTTAGCTCCGGACCAAAAAGTGGGACGAAATTTCCACCAAAAAAAAAAACAAACTATAAAACAAAAAGAGTCCAACCAGCTGGCTGGCAGAAGGTGAGCTAAGTGAGATTCCATTTTATTTATAACCATATAAAATGCTCGACAAAATGTATTCCTAACGGATGGTGTCCTTTTGCTGCTCTTGGCCTGGGACGCGGTTTGTCGCGGAGTTTTTTTTATTCTGATTTTACTGTTCCAAACCATTTGGTCCCCGACTTTAACAAGAAGCAACGGAGCACTTGCATCCGGACCAACCGAACAACAGGAGGACGCAATACGTTCCGTTCCATTTCGTTTCGTTCGAAATTCATCCCGAGCTTCCACCAGTAGGGAAAGAAAAATGCAAAACCAAAAGACAACAGAAAGTGTCTTGTATAATGTCATGCCAATTAGGCAATTTGGTGGTCTGAGAACCAAGGTGATTTGCATCGGGGCTTAACTGCTGACAAATGGAGTTTGCATTTGGTATATGTTGTGAGGAGTAAAAGATGGCCTAAGGTCGAAGGTTTGCCTCGTTCACTTTAGAGATGCTAGCTCTAAAAAAAAGTTGAAATACTTTTGTTTATTATTGTCGAGCAATGATATGTATAAAATACTGAGATGTTTTCTTTTTTTTAAATATTGGATAACTTGGGTAATCAAGATTGAGATTCAAAAAATCAAATTAAATTTTGATAGAATAACTTCCTACCTATATTTTTTGTTGCAAATTAAAGTGTTTGTTTGAGTAACAGTTTTAACCCGTTTGAGGAATCGTAAATCAGTTCAATTTCCTATGCCGTTGTTTCATCAATTAAATTGTGGAGAACTAAGCAATGTCAGTTATGCAGCGACTTCGATCGACATGATTACACTTCTTGAATCAGTTCAGATGCGATTTCTGAGATTCGCTCTTTCAAAAATCCTGAAATGACCCACTTTCTTACTACGATGTGAGATGTGGAATCCATAGTTCTAAGTAAAGATTAATTATTCAGCTTGAACTATATTGAGCTGATATAGTCGGCAGATCATCTGCGGCGGTGGAGGAGATCTACCGCAAACTGAAACACGAAGCAGGAAGGATTGGATTGATGATTAATACGTCCAAGACGAAGTACATGCTGGCCTGCGGATCCGAGACCAACCGAACCTGCTTGTCCAGTAATAACAAGGTCACGATCGACGGCGACGAGCTGGAGATAGTCGAAGACTTTGTCTATCTCGGTTCAATGGTGACCGCAGACAATGACACCAGCCGTGAGATCCGGAGGCGAATTATCAGCGGAAGTCGTGGCTACTATGGACTCCACAAGCAACTGCGGTCGAGAAGACTTAGCCCTCGCACGAAGTGTAACCTGTATATGACGCTCATTAGACCGGTTGTTCTCTACGGGCACGAGACATGGATATTGCTCGAGGAGGACCTGCGTACATTCGGAGTATTCGAGCGACGAGTGTTAAGAACCATCTTTGGCGGCGTACAGGAGAACGGAGTGTGGAGGCGAAGGATGAACCACGAGCTCGTGCGACTCTACGGCGAACCCAGTATCCAGAAGGTGGTGAAGGCTGGCCGGATACGCTGGGCGGGACATGTTGCAAGAATGCCGGACGACTGTCCTGCAACACAGGTGTTCGCTACGAATCCGGTAGGAACAAAACGAGCGGGGGCGCAACGAGCGAGGTGGTTAGACCAGGTGGATCTGGCGAACGTGGGGTGCCCGAGAAATTGGAGAACGGTTGCCATGGACCGAGTGAATTTTAGGAATTATGTTCGTCAAGTTATGTCGTGAGACAATATACTATGTAAATAAAATAAATATATTGAGCTACGAAGACCGTGATCTATAAATAAATAAAAATTAAACGATACAAGCTTATTTAAAAAAAAACCCAGTGGTACAAGTCCATCAATGGAAAACCAATGTTTTCTTTAATGTTTTGAATTTTACGGAATAATCATTGGATATTTTTATTCTTTGAAGATTTTCCAACGATTCTTAGTTTTGGACTTTCTTACAGAAATATATATGTATCGGTTGATTTGGGAGATAATTAATTATGAGTCTTAAACATACCTATCGAATCAGCTCGACGAGCTATGACGTCATATGCAATTGTACAACTTCCCGTGAGTAATCGAGGGGAAGCCTTCGACAAATTAACAATCATGACAATTAATGACAAAATTGAGAAAACCAAAAAGTTTTCAAAATTACGATTTTGATTAGCACTTTTTTCACTCAGTTTTAATTCCGGTTCAGCTTTTAGCCGAACGGGATTAAAAAGTTCGGGGCTGAAGCCTTGTTTCATCATAAATGAATTGGGTCGCAACAAAAGGGTACAAGTGAAGAAAGTCAATCATAGGGACTTGATTCTCATATCGTATGCTAAGTACGACAACGATTGTATGTCCCATCCTGTACCCAACGCTATAATCGTAACCACAGATTGTTCTGAAAAGGGAAAACGACACGGAGACGCGGACAATGTGCACCATCTCTATTCCTTATCTTAAAAAAAAAAAAAAATTTAAAACATTTTTCCGGTACAAAAAACAGCTTAAACACTCTGTTGGTTCTAGACAAAAACTTCAAATATGTTGCCTTGGGTAACATAGAACATGCGTGTTTTCAAAGGCAAGAGCTTTTTTTAATATTTAAAATTCTAGAAAAAGGCATAAAATTGATTCAATTTGCTTTTTAAGAGATCTCGGAAAATTGAGATTTATCGAAAATTTTAACTTTATATTCTTACCCTAATGACAAAATGTCAACGATTCCTATGGCATCTCGAATCGAGCATTGTTTGATTATGTTTAGGCCCAATCATAAAGCATGGATTCCAAAATGTTCAATTTATTCTCAGTCATGAAACTTCACCAAAGATTTAAGGGGGGGGTAGGGTCTAACGGGTATAAAAAAACACCATTTTCACGATTTTTTTCTAGAGCTATCGTTCAAACAAATGTATTCAAATTTTTTGCATTATACAAAGCATTGTTAAAAGAACATTTAGTAATTTTTTCGTAGAAAAATATTGAAAAATGAGCCGGTGACGGAGCATTTTCGAGGATGCCTTTTAGAAAACAGGATTTGCGGTGGACACTGTATCTCAGCACAGAATCATCTGAAGTCAAAAAATCAGAGCAAAACATTTTTAATAGATGTTTTTCTGGACCCCAACGTTTTTATTTTACTTAAAAATATTTTTATGAAATTTTTGTGGCTGTTTGAAGTAAAAACTACGATTTTTCACTCAAAAATCCGCCCTCTAAAATCTCCCCAAAGTAAAAAAATCAAAAAAGAAAAACGTTGGGGTCTGGTGTTTTATATGTAGAAAATATGTTCCAAATTTGAAAAGAATCGGATAAGTAGTTTTCAAATGACGATGTCCACGGACTTTAAAAATGTGCTTTCGAGAAAAACGCGTTTGAAGTTTCTGCTCTTGCTTTCTTGCAGTATAAGATAGGAGGAGATAAAGGCCTATAACTTCTACAGTTTTGCTTCAATTGACTTGAAAATTTGACACAACATTCTTGAAATGTTTTACAATCAGAAAATAAAAAAATAAAAAAATCGATTTTTTGAAAGTGTTAGACCCTACCCCCCCCCCCCCCCCCCTTAATCAAAATGGACAGGTTTACAAAATAACGAAAAACGACAAAAATGACAAAAATGACAAAAATGACAAAAATGACAAAAATGACAAAAATGACAAAAATGACAAAAATGACAAAAATAACAAAAATGACAAAAATGACAAAAATGACAAAAATGACAAAAATGACAAAAATGACAAAAATGACAAAAATGACAAAAATGACAAAAATGACAAAAATGACAAAAATGACAAAAATGACAAAAATGACAAAAATGACTAAAATGACAAAATTGACAAAATTGATAAAATTGACAAAATTGACAAAAATGACAAAAATGACAAAATTGACAAAATTGACAAAATTGACAAAATTGACAAAAATGACAAAAATGACAAAAATGACAAAAATGACAAAAATGACAAAAATGACAAAAATGACAAAAATGACAAAAATGACAAAATTGACAAAATTGACAAAATTGACAAAAATGACAAAAATGACAAAATTGACAAAAATGACAAAAATGACAAAAATGACAAAAATGACAAAAATGACAAAAATGACAAAAATGACAAAAATGACAAAAATGACAAAAATGACAAAAATGACAAAAATGACAAAAATGACAAAAATGACAAAAATGACAAAAATGACAAAAATGACAAAAATGACAAAAATGACAAAAATGACAAAAATGACAAAAATGACAAAAATGACAAAAATGACAAAAATGACAAAAATGACAAAAATGTCAAAAATGTCAAAAATGACAAAAATGACAAAAATGACAAAAATGACAAAAATGACAAAAATGACAAAAATGACAAAAATGACAAAAATGACAAAAATGACAAAAATGACAAAAATGACAAAAATGACAAATATTACAAAAATGACAAAAATGACAAAAATGACAAAAATGACAAAAATGACAAAAATGACAAAAATGACAAAAATGACAAAAATGACAAAAATGACAAAAATGACAAAAATGACAAAAATGACAAAAATGACAAAAATGACAAAAATGACAAAAATGACAAAAATGACAAAAATGACAAAAATGACAAAAATGACAAAAATGACAAAAATGACAAAAATGACAAAAATGACAAAAATGACAAAAATGACAAAAATGACAAAAATGACAAAAATGACAAAAATGACAAAAATGACAAAAATGACAAAAATGACAAAAATGACAAAAATGACAAAAATGACAAAAATGACAAAAATGACAAAAATGACAAAAATGACAAAAATGACAAAAATGACAAAAATGACAAAAATGACAAAAATGACAAAAATGACAAAAATGACAAAATTGACAAAAATGACTAAAATGACAAAATTGACAAAATTGATAAAATTGACAAAATTGACAAAAATGACAAAAATGACAAAAATGACAAAAATGACAAAAATGACAAAAATGACAAAAATGACAAAAATGACAAAAATGACAAAAATGACAAAAATGACAAAAATGACAAAAATGACAAAAATGACAAAAATGACAAAAATGACAAAAATGACAAAAATGACAAAAATGACAAAAATGACAAAAATGACAAAAATGACAAAAATGACAAAAATGACAAAAATGACAAAAATGACAAAAATGACAAAAATGACAAAAATGACAAAAATGACAAAAATGACAAAAATGACAAAAATGACAAAAATGACAAAAATGACAAAAATGACAAAAATGACAAAAATGACAAAAATGACAAAAATGACAAAAATGACAAAAATGACAAAAATGACAAAAATGACAAAAATGACAAAAATGACAAAAATGACAAAAATGACAAAAATGACAAAAATGACAAAAATGACAAAAATGACAAAAATGACAAAAATGACAAAAATGACAAAAATGACAAAAATGACAAAAATGACAAAAATGACAAAAATGACAAAAATGACAAAAATGACAAAAATGACAAAAATGACAAAAATGACAAAAATGACAAAAATGACAAAAATGACAAAAATGACAAAAATGACAAAAATGACAAAAATGACAAAAATGACAAAAATGACAAAAATGACAAAAATGACAAAAATGACAAAAATGACAAAAATGACAAAAATGACAAAAATGACAAAAATGACAAAAATGACAAAAATGACAAAAATGACAAAAATGACAAAAATGACAAAAATGACAAAAATGACAAAAATGACAAAAATGACAAAAATGACAAAAATGACAAAAATGACAAAAATGACAAAAATGACAAAAATGACAAAAATGACAAAAATGACAAAAATGACAAAAATGACAAAAATGACAAAAATGACAAAAATGACAAAAATGACAAAAATGACAAAAATGACAAAAATGACAAAAATGACAAAAATGACAAAAATGACAAAAATGACAAAAATGACAAAAATGACAAAAATGACAAAAATGACAAAAATGACAAAAATGACAAAAATGACAAAAATGACAAAAATGACAAAAATGACAAAAATGACAAAAATGACAAAAATGACAAAAATGACAAAAATGACAAAAATGACAAAAATGACAAAAATGACAAAAATGACAAAAATGACAAAAATGACAAAAATGACAAAAATGACAAAAATGACAAAAATGACAAAAATGACAAAAATGACAAAAATAACAAAAATGACAAAAATGACAAAAATGACAAAAATGACAAAAATGACAAAAATGACAAAAATGACAAAAATGACAAAAATGACAAAAATGACAAAAATGACAAAAATGACAAAAATGACAAAAATGACAAAAATGACAAAAATGACAAAAATGACAAAAATGACAAAAATGACAAAAATGACAAAAATGACAAAAATGACAAAAATGACAAAAATGACATAAATGACAAAAATGACAAAAATGACAAAAATAACAAAAATGACAAAAATGACAAAAATGACAAAAATGACAAAAATGACAAAAATGACAAAAATGACAAAAATGACAAAAATGACAAAAATGACAAAAATGACAAAAATGACAAAAATGACAAAAATGACAAAAATGACAAAAATGACAAAAATGACAAAAATGACAAAAATGACAATAATGACAAAAATGACAAAAATGACAAAAATGACAAAAATGACAAAAATGACAAAAATGACAAAAATGACAAAAATGACAAAAATGACAAAAATGACAAAAATGACAAAAATGACAAAAATGACAAAAATGACAAAAATGACAAAAATGACAAAAATGACAAAAATTACAAAAATTACAAAAATGACAAAAATGACAAAAAATGACAAAAATGACAAAAATGACAAAAATGACAAAAATGACAAAAATGACAAAAATGACAAAAATGACAAAAATGACAAAAATGACAAAAATGACAAAAATGACAAAAATGACAAAAATGACAAAAATGACAAAAATGACAAAAATGACAAAAATGACAAAAATGACAAAAATGACAAAAATGACAAAAATGAAAAAAAATGAAAAAAATGACAAAAATGACATAAATAATAAAAATATCAAAAATGACAAAAATTACAAAAAATAAAAATGGAACAAAAATTACAAAATATCACAAAATTACAAAATGACAAAAATTATGAAAATTACAAAAATTACAAAAATGACAAAAATGACAAAAATGAGACAAATGACAGAAATCACAAAAATGACAAAAATTTCAAAAATTAGAAAAATAACGAAATTTACAAAAACTACATAAATGACAAAAATTCCAAAAATTAAAAAATTACCAAAATTGCAAAATTACAAAAATGACAAATATTATAAAAATGACAAAAATGACAAAAATACAAAAATTGCAAAAATTACGAAAATTATAAATATAACAAAAATTACAAAAGTTATAAAAGTTACAAAAATTACAAAATTTACAAAAATTACAAAAATTACAAAAATTACAAAAATTACAAAAATTACAAAAATTACAACAATTACAATAATTACAAAAATTACAAAAATTACAAAAATTACAAAAATTACAAAAATTACAAAAATTACAAAAATTACAAAAATTACAAAAATTACAAAAATTACAAAAATTACAAAAATTACAAAAATTACAAAAATTACAAAAATTACAAAAATTAATAAAATTACAAAAATTACAAAAATTACAAAAATTACAAAAATTACCAAAATTACAAAAATTACAAAAATTACAAAAATTACAAAAATTACAAAAATTACAAAAATTACAAAAATTACAAAAATTACAAAAATTACAAAAATTACAAAAATTACAAAAATTACAAAAATTACCAAAATTATAAAATTTACTAAAGTTACAAAAATAACAAAAACGCTAAAAATGAAATTGCTACAATATTCACTTTAGTCATATATGTCAATTATGTTGATTTTGCCAGTTTTAATAATGGCATCATTTTGTCAATTTTGTTAATTTTGTTGGTTTTGTCAATTAAGAACATTTAATCGATTTAACCAGTTTTGTCAGATTTGTTATTTTTATAATTTTTCTATAGTTTTGTCAATTTTGTCAATTAGGTGATTTAAATCATTTTCTTGCATTTTGTCGATTTTTTTCTTTTGTCTATTTTTGTCTTTGTTGTTTATTTTATCAATTTTTTTTTCAGTTTTTTTCATTGTAGAAATGCAATTTTAATTATTTTCTCGTTTTTGGATTGATTTTTTTCGGTGATTCAATGAATTAACTGCCGTGTAGTTTACGTTTCGGTTTACTTTTTTATTTCAACCATCTTCAGAACTAATTTTATAAAAAATAAACGGAAAAATTATATAAGTTCTGAAGATGGTTGAAATAAAATAAGTAAACCGAACGTAAACTACACGGCAGTCAATTCATTGAATCACCGAAAAAAAATCAATCCAAAAACGAGAAGATAACAACAACGGTGACTTAAACATTTAAAGAATTTTAATTATCTTCTTTGTCAATTTTTTAAATTTCTCGAACTTTTATCAGTTTTGTTAAATTTGTCAATTTTTGTTGTTTTGATTAAAATTTTCTCACATCTTTCAATTATCACAAAAAACATGCATTTTACAGAAGTGATAAAAATTAATTAAACATATAAAATTGACAAAATTGTCAATTATAACTAAATTGGCAAAAGTTATAAAATTGAAAACCTAACTATATCGGCACAAATACCATAAAGACGAAATTTTAATTTTTAACTTTATTTTCAAAATTGTCATTATTATCAAAATTTAAAAAAAAAATCAATTGTTCAGTCGACCGATTATGAAACCCTTCTTTACCGCATTGTATTTTACTACAGCAATTTTATCCAATTATGTTTTCATAGTTGCGCACCTATTTTTAAATTTTATTCTTAATTTTTATTTTCAAGTTACCTTTTGCTGTAACTCCAAAGAATGTTCATTGTGTTTATTCATATTATATAAACATTTTATAGATACGGGATTGTTAACGCATTTACTTAGCCACCTCGATAATCCCCAAAAGTTGTACAACATAAAAATAGCAAAGTAATATTCTCTGGGAACAAGTTTAATGTTACACTAAGAAAAATACTATTATGTATACCATAACATTCTCCTATGAAGTGGCGCCATAAGAAAAATTATTGAATCTCATAAGATTGTCCAATGAAGCGAATAAATTCCACTTGTACGTCTCGGTGGTCGAGTGGTTAGCGTGGTAAGACGGTAGTCGCTGGTCCACTGATGGCATGGGTTCGATTCCCATCTTGGTACTGGGTGTTAAATGTTAATCTTAAGTTGTCCACGTCATTAATTCAGTCTGTAAAGCCTAAATCGGCTAAGACGGTGTATGTCTTTTTTTAAATTTTTCAGATGAACACCTGCTTCAATGAGAGGTTGTTGCTTTTTATAAGAGGATCTTATGGAAACAGAAAATTTCACGTTTATTGAGAAAATATCAAGTTTAATGATGTTTAAAACGTTAATTTTATTTTCTGGGTATAAAATTACTTCATGATCACCCTGAGCAGCACATCATCGACTGATTCAAACAAAGTCATTCTACAGCACCCGGTCCATTGAAATTATCCTTCTCGCCGGTCAACATGCTAAAAAGTAAACAAAAAAAGTATTTATGTAAACAAATAATTTGGACGTTCACAAAAAATGAACTTACCATTTGGAATAACAAAATCAATTTTTACTTTAAGAAAGACAAATGTCTCCACAACTGGTTAACGCTTAGTATGACGAAGAAAAAATGACTGATGAAATGAAAGTGTTCATTATTATTTCACAATACCGCTTTTTTATTTTTCATAAAAACTTCGTATGAAAATCGACTGTAAACTTCAAGTGCTTAAATATGACCATTCATTTAAAGCTTTAGATAACATATTAGATTGGATTTTGTTCAAATTACGCACTTCAAATTCCATGATCGTTGGCGTGGCTAAGCAGAACATGTTCTACCTCGCCAATGGTAGCTACTCCGTGATTGATCGAGGCCATCAGTTTTGTGCAAGGGCCAAAAGAATGGTGCTTGGGACTTGCAGTTCATTCACAATGCACAAAACTCATGCTCTCCCTTTGAAAATGATCAATAACGGCGCCGGCCACGTCCTAGTAGTCAATGAGGAATGAAGGAGGGATTGTTAGTAGGATACTTCATAGGATCAATTAACAAACTTTTGTCCCTTTATATTCCAAAGATGAATTTTGAATAATTCAGAAAAAAGGTAAGTCAATATTACCAACTATAGAAACCGTCTATACGTCTGCGAATCTATACTAAAATATTCAAGGAAAGGGTTGTGTTAGTAGGGAAAGATTCTAGATCAAGAACCATTTTGGTCAATGGTGCGATCGAGTTTTCCTACACTTCCTATGCTCCTAGATTTTTCTTAAGAAAACTCCTATTTATTCCTAAAAATAAATTTTTACAAGATTTTAATTCGATTGTAATGTTTTCTTTAACAAATATACAAAACAAATTTGATACTCAGCTGCATGAAAAATGTTCCTGAGTTGTTCATGCGCGTTCGATCAAATGTTATGATTTCCATGATTCAATGTTAAAAATTTGAGAAAAATTTCATAAAATGCAAAAACTACCTTGAAACACTAATAATCATAGTCAGTTTTACTTTCTCAATGTTAAATGTTTAATGAAGGAATGGGCTTTTTAGTTATGATCTTGTATTATTCATATGAATATTGAGCTCACTACCTTCTGCGGTGGGAAAACGCCTAAAAGTATGCTTAAAAACTTCTATTCAAAAAAGACTCAGAGGCTTTTTTGCACATTAACTTGAATGCAACCCTTTTTTGTGTGCAATATTTTAAAAAGTAGAAATATTTCATAAGTTGCGATAAAAGTTTTGAGCTCCACACCAAATTTTTAGAAATTTAAACATTTGCTGTATATTCTTCTGTTGAAAGAATAAAGAGTTTAAAAAAACATGTTACTAATCCTGAACTTAAGCTGGACATCTCCTCTCCAATGCTCTCCAATGTAGAGCAAGTTGAAACGAAAAATCCTGTGTTGGTCCGGAGGGCGTAGTGGTCTCTAGCAATTCTGTCACTTGGAATAATTTTAAGCTTTCTGTATTCAAACACTCAATTTCACTTTACACTAGACTTCCACGAATTTATATCCTAACAAGAATATCCGTTCATTAATATTTTTAAATACATTAGAAACAAAATAGTAAATTTTGGAAAATTTTATGGAGCTTGAAAAAAATGCATCAGTTGTAGGCGTCGATTACTTTGATCCTCTGTGGCAACTCTATGTGATATATTGAACAAAATGGTTTTTGAAAATCACAAACATAGCGGTCCTTCTATTTAATCCGATTTAAGTCAGCTTTGAACACCTGTTTTTGCGATAGTTTAGTTATTAAGTTGAAATTGCTATTCACAGTACTGTTGTTAACGATTTTAGATATCAAATCTTCATATGTTTTCTGGGATATTAATCTATATATTAATTTCAATTTTTCTATGTAATATTTTCTAACATTAATCCTGCAACAATAAAACAAAAACAAACTTAAACTGCGGATTATTCTATCGATCGCCCGGTGCTGTAAGGTTGTAGGAAATATTTCCCATGTCCTTTGCATTGTGCCTTCCTAACCTCTTTATGACAGTGTGAGAGAGATAGAAACAGGAGACGAGAATCCCAAACAATAGCCCATCCGAAATACAAAGCATATCCTTTCTGTTGTCATTTTGATATTTCCGTGAGACGACCAGCAGCCTGGCCAAGAGTGCTTTTCTACTCCACTGCTCGTTGTTTTGCTCGATGAACATCCTCTGTTATGGGACTATGTATCTACGTATGAATGTTTAAGACCAAGCAATAAGAATTGAAAAGGGCGTGTTAAATGTTGTGGCACTAAGGTGATCAAGGAAATCTCTATATCAACGGATAAAATATCTTTGAATGATTGATTTGATTTTTTAAATCTTTTGCATACCTTGATGTGGTTTCGTCCCAATACTCGGGAACTTATTTTTTGCTTTCGGCAACAGAGATGGTCTTCAGCTTGGACAATAAAACATGCAGCGCTATCGTACACATACATAAATCAAAATATTTCGAAGAGTTAGCTGCCGGTTCCTATACCTCTATATATTGCTTATCTATGCGATGTTTATGGGAAACGACGATAGAAGCAAATATGGATAAATGCTTTTGACTAAGGGTCATCAGAAGCGCGCGACATATTTAGGAAAAGGTTTTGCCCTTTCTTCTCTGACCGAATAAAAGGGTCCCATCCATCTGCAGTGTCTTTCAAGCCGATGATTGTATGATTGTCACCAATTTATGTCAATCATCATAAAAGACACCTCTTTCTGTTTTGTTGTTGTGTCTCATCAAGCTGTTTTTTAAATGTTGGTTGCTGTTGTGTTTTGTTGAACATGACTCGGCCATGCATCGTTCGGATATTGCCGTCGTCTCTCAAGATATCGAAGATAAAGGGTTCGTTATTTTCTGGACAGCACACGCGAAAACGAGGAATGTTGCAAGAGACCCTTTTCCTGCCGGCTATTTGGAGTTCATTTGCATAACACACTTCTGCTAATGAACTGAATGGGCGCACGGAGTTGGATCCCCGAAAAGAAAAAAACAACTCTTCCGATTTCACACATTTGCTCCAACAAACATCCGCAAAGGTCAAGCAATTTCTCCGGAAAAAAGTCTCACACATTCAGTTTTGATTGATCATGTTTTCGGTTAAAGTTTACTTTCATTCAGATTCGAGGAGATCGTCAAAGATAATCGACAAAGGCTAAACAAGCTCACCTGCAGAAGCAATCAATTTATTTAATCGCAATTCTCATCCCCTCGCATTAGGCGACTCTCAAGGTTTCTCAGAAAATGTGATTTCTAAGCTTTGGAAAGCAAAAAGTTCCCAACGCTCACCTGCTGTGTTCGCCCAGCACGATACCCTGAACTGGTTGCGAATGGCGAATGAAGTGCCCTGGTCTGGCCAGTCGTCAGGTCAGGTGCTTCAATGTAGGTAGGAATGTCTTGAAAATCGCAGCATGTGATCCACGCCTAAACTAGCGAGCACCGCTACAAAGCGCTGATCAAACTAGTCGCGTCACGGCTCAAACCCAAGGAGGTCGAACTGCAAAACAACAAACGCAACAAAACTTGGCAGGAATTGCAAAATTAAAACTGCCCAGAGAACTACAACACGAGGCATCGATTTTTTGCAACCCACACTACTGGTGGCAGCCGGGTCACCAAGGTAATGGACACGAAATCTGGGATGGATCAGATGTTTCAAAAACTTTTAAAAATAAAATGCTGCAGACAATCTTATCCAATATAGTTAACTTTTAAAGAAAAATTTCAAGTTTTATGGCTGGTTTCAGACATAGTTTTTGTATCATAAGATACTTAAAAGATCCTAACACTACACCCAAGTAAAAATTTTAGCTTTATTATGATCAGCAATATTTCGTTAGGACTATAGCATTAATCTTAAATAAAAAACTATTCTATAGCATCACTTGAACTATTATTAAGTTAAAATCTGGCGATTTCGCCCTATCCTAGAAACGTCATAATGACCATTTTTTTAAACCTCAATAAAATCATAATGCTTTAAAATTTTGGTCACCATAGCTTTTTTATAGCTAATATTAAACATGTTAGCAATTTTTGTTGTTTTCGATTCTGAGAGTTCTCGGAGTTTTTTTTTCAGCAACCATGATGGTTGATGAGTGATAATTGCATTATTGAGATATGATACGGTAAAATTATTATAAAAAACATCAATGTTTGAACCATATTATGAGCCAAGGCCGTGCAAACGGGAGGGGGGAGATTTTTTCCAATTACAGTTTTTGAAAAAGTAAAGAGAAATTACTTGATTTTAAAAGGTGTTGAATAACGTTAACAATAAAGTAAGAAATTTTTCTCGCCTCCGAAATTAGTCTTAAATCATCTTAGGACATTTTATTTTATGACATTTCAAATACATATATGCCGTTCACGAATGGAAAATAGTTGTTAATTGTAAACTTCAAATAGCAATTCAATCAACCATTAGTATTTAAACTCTACACTTGACATACAAAGACGCTACCTCGTCTTTAGAATGGGGTGCATTATTTTGACAAAACTTTAAATCATAAACACAAGATCTAAAAATAAAGGTTTAAATAAATTTTCAACCTTCCTCAAGACTTCAAGTAATTTTAAATTCTGCGAAAAAGTTAAAGAGGTTTTCAATTTGTGTACTTGCCTCTATTTTGAATGAAGTTTTTAACCAAATTGAATTTTTAAATATTTTTAAAACAAAAATATAATTGTTTTGGACAATTGAACAAATTTTGTTTAATGTGTTGAATTTTTTCAAACTTTTTTCAGTACTATCAGAAATACCTGTACTGAATCTTTCCAAATTTTTAGAAACTGTAGAATTCAACTTTTTAGATCATGCATCTTTGGAATATTATTCCTTAGGGGCCGTTCAGAAACCACGTGGACAGAAAAATGATATTTTTGACCCCCTCCTCCCCCTCCGTGGACAAACGTGGACATTTGGCGAACCCCTACCCCCCTCCCTGGATGTCCACGTGGACAGATTTGAAATAGTTTTTTTTTAATACCTATGTTTTGACAGTTAGAAAATACCACTTTAAGCCTTTTTGTTATTGAAATGGCTGATTTTGAAAAACCAAAGAAGAATTTCCTGACATAAAATAATTTTAAAAATTTTAAATTTCTTAATTATCACTTGATTTCAAGTAGCTACTAATTGTTTAAACTAAAACTTGAAATTTTTTGGAATTTTAAGATTTTGATTTAAACATCTTAATATTTATTCACCTTTGGAAAATATTTTGAAAGTAAGTATGTCCACGTGGACATGGCCCAAACCCCTACCCCCCTCTACGTGGACAAGCGTGGACATTTCTATACCCTCCTCCCCCCCCCCCTAAGTTGTCCATGTGGTATGTGAACGGCCCCTTAATTGAGTTGAATAGGCATAATAAACAAATTCAGAATAAGTTAATTTTTTTCTGTAACCATTGATTTGTTGTTTCATCAAGGTGATACACAAAACTTGACAATTAATCAATCATATCTCTGCATCAAAATGCAGTTTCATTAAATCATCAATTAAATTTCTTTTTAAATGTTTTTTAAATGATTGTACGAGTTTAATGAAAAAAAAATTTCTAAAATTTTTAAAACTAATATTGTTGAGGCCATGAAAAGCCATAGGTGGACTCACTCCCCCTGCGGGAGCGAGCCTCTTCTAGACAACCCCTGGTGGCTGTCTCACAGGTGGAGGCAAGTCCTCGGACTGTATCTGGAGGCCAAGGCCGCGTCGATGTGAGCCCTCGAGAAAACAACCACTGATGGTCCGCTACCCTATTGGGATTGGACCTTAAGAGACAACCACGCATGTATGTCCCATCAGTGGAGGCAGGTCCTCTTGACACTGTCTGGCGGCCAAGGCTCGGGGGAAATTTGATCGCCCGATTGACCGAGATTCAAACTTTTTCAAATGGAGGGGCTCTGAAAAGAGCCGATTGTAGCAGCTGGATCCGGGAGCAAGGCGTTGGAGCGAAGCAGCGAAGAAGAAGGCACTTATTAGGCTTACATACTATTTTATTTATCTTCGAATACTTATTTCTACTATTTAGGGGAGAGGCGAGCTATATGCGCATATTAAGGAAAGCACTCATTTCCTCCCATATTCCAATAGAGAGGAGTCTGAAAACTATATACATATGAGCGGACATCTGTTTTATATACGTTAGAGCAATTTTTCTGTTAAAATCTCTTACAGTTTTTGTGAAAATAATTTTATAATAAAAGAAGTCAAAATAGCCGTTTCCGAAACTGGCGGGCTAAATGCGCATATTTATGTTTTTAGCTATATTTCATTAACACTCGCAATATTTTGATATTATTCAATTTAAAATGGTAGAATCGGATGTTAGGCATACGTCAAGGCTGAAATTTTGGTGAAATATTTTACATCACTAGTTTTTTTGCATGAAACATAGTTAGGTATGCCATATGGCCATATTTCATGGTAATATTTTGTTCATATCGTATTTTTATCGGATCAGTATGAAGTTCTTCTTTTTTCGCTGAAAGAT
The DNA here is from genome assembly GCF_029784155.1 of Uranotaenia lowii. Taxonomy (NCBI): domain Eukaryota; kingdom Metazoa; phylum Arthropoda; class Insecta; order Diptera; family Culicidae; genus Uranotaenia; species Uranotaenia lowii. Next base: position 202,760,779 of record NC_073693.1, on the reverse strand, counting down.
CGTGATTTGAGTATAGATTTAATGTTTAAATGATAAAAATTAAAAAAATTATAAGACTAATCTATTTTTCTTGATATAGGCATTTAACCTGCCTTGATATAGGCATTCAGAACCTGTCTCTTATTCCAATATCTTATCATTTACAACTTTGCCAAAAGCTTCAATTTGTAGAATTTCCGATTTCCAGATGAATAAGAAAGAAAACCCATTAAAATTTTCGTTCCCAAAATCTGTACGCACAATAATTAAAGTTCAATATATTATATCAAAACTGACAAAAATCTTATTGGAATTTTTAAATTTTTTTGGCTTTATATAACCATCAAATTTCTTCATGCCATGTTTCAATAGCGTATTACCCTCAAACTGCACTGATAAGATACATTGAATCTCTAGCCATATCGTCAATCGGCTGTATGCGCATATTACCCAACATGCGCATTTAGGAACACTTCCCCCTACACTATTTACACTACCATCCCATCTTGACGGTCGGGCGTTTTGATATCGACTCATAGGCGCATAAAGAATACCTACCTACCTACCTAAGGGTCCAGCGCCGATTGACCGGCGCATAGGGCTGAGATAAAAGATCTCCACTGCTGGCGATCCGGAGCCAGCGTCTTCACTTGCTGCCAGCCAAGGTTCTCGTCAACTGTACGGATTTCAGCGGCTAGACTTCGCCGCCACGAGCTTTTGGGCCTGCCTCTTCTTCGATGCCCATCTGGATTCCAGTCAAGCGCCTCTCTGCAAATCTCGTTTTCATCTCTTCGCAGCGTGTGCCCAATCCATCTCCACTTACGTTCCCGAATCTCGATTTCTAGCGCCTTTTGATGACACCGGCGATGAAGTTCAACGTTTGAGATCCAGTTGCCAGGCCACCAAGCGCGGATGATGTTCCGCAGGCAGCGATTCACAAAAACTTGCAGTTTTCGCGTCGTCACCGCATATGTGCACCAAGTTTCACACCCGTACAGCAAAACGGATTTGACGTTTGAATTGAAGATTCGGATTTTCGTTCGTAGAGAGATCTGGCGTGACCGCCAGATGTTTCGGAGACTCGCAAACGCAAATCGGGCTTTTCTGATCCGGGTTTCGATGTCCTTCTTGGTACCACCATCAGGCGTAATCTGGCTACCAAGATACTGGAAGCACTCCACTGTCTCAACCTGTTGTCCAGCTACCACGAAATTGGAACGATTTCCTGTATTGATTTCCATCGACTTGGTCTTTCCGACATTGATTTTGAGACCTGCTGCCTTGGAACTTTCGGTGAGGTCATCGAGTTTGCTCTGCATGTCTTGTTGTGTTTGGGCGAGCAAAACAATATCGTCTGCCAGGTCAAGGTCGTTCAGTTGCTCCATGGTTGAAGGATTCCACGGCAATCCTCGGTTTGGTCTACAGTCAATCGATCCAGTCAAGATCTCATCCATTACGATGAGAAAAAGTAGCGGTGATAAAATACATCCCTGTCTCACTCCAGCAGTTACCGGGATTGGTTCGGACAAGACACCGTCGTGCAAGACCTTGCACAAAAATGCCTCGTACTGTGCTTCGATGAGATGGACCAGTTTCTCTGGGACCCCTCTTCGTCTAAGAGCAGCCCAGATGTTTTCGTGGTTCAGTCGGTCAAATGCTTTTTCGAAATCAACGAACACCAGCAGAAGAGAGTCCTGGAATTCGTTGATTTGTTCCAGTATTATTCGTAGCGTTGTGATGTGGTCCACACATGATCGTCCGGATCGGAATCCAGCTTGTTGCCGTCGGAGTGTAGCGTCGATTTTCTCCTGGATCCTGTTCAGGATCACTTTGCAGAGTACTTTGAGGGTTGTACAGATCAAAGTTATGCCACGCCAGTTACCACACTCTGTTAGGTCTCCTTTCTTTGGGACCTTTACGAGGATACCCTGCATCCAGTCGGCCGGGAATGTTGCAGTATCCCAGATGTCAGCGAAAAGACGGTGCAACATTTGTGCTGACAAGGCAGGGTCGGCTTTGAGCATTTCAGCAGGAATGCAATCGATTCCAGGCGCTTTGTTGGGTTTCATGTCCTTGATTGCCGCTTCTATTTCAGCCAGCGAGGGCGCTTCCGAGTTGACGCCATTAATGCGACTTACTGTGGGCGCCTCGAGCTGCGGGTTCTGTTGGCCATAGCTATTTGTAACTCGGAAAAGTTGATCAAAATGCTCAGTCCAACGCTTGAGCTGATCTGTTCGGTCTGTCAGCAGCTGACCTGCTCGGTTTTTCAGCGGCATTCTTGCATTAGTCCTTGCACCACTAAGGCGGCGAGAAATATCATATAATAATCGGATATCTCCAATGGCGGCGGCTCTTTCTCCCTCTTCGGCTAGGGAGTTTGTCCAGGCTCTCTTGTCTCGTCTACAAGCTCGTTTAACTGCCTTTTCCAGCTCCGCATATCGTAAGCGGGCGGCTGCTTTGGCTGACCCGGTACATGCCTGCTCAATTCCGACTTTCGCCTTTCTCCAATCATCGATCATCCTCCAGGTTTCATCCGACATCCATTCACTTCGTCTTCCACAAACTTTACCGAGAGTACCATGGCTCGTCGTGAAAAAGGCATTCTTGATTCCACACCACTGTTCTTCGACTGTTCCGTCTGTCGGCAGCTCCGAGGCTCGGGATTCTAGCTGTTCAACGTATGCCCTTTTCACCTCTGGATTCTCCAACCGGCGGACGTCGTATCGACACCCGACTTTCTCCTCGCGCCGTTGGACACGCGCAACTCTCAGTCGTATTTCGCCAAGGACGAGGTGATGGTCAGATGCAATGTCTGCGCTTCGTTTGTTGCGGACATCAAGAAGGCTCCTTCTCCATTTTCGACTGATGCAGATGTGGTCAATTTGATTTTCTGTTCGGCCATCTCGGGATACCCAAGTGACCTTATGTGCTGGTCGATGGGGGAAGAGCGATCCACCGATCACCATGTTGTTGTTACCACAAAATTCTACAAACAGCTCTCCGTTTTCGCTCATCTGTCCTAGGCCATGGCGCCCCATGATGCGCTCAAGGTCCTGATTATCGGAGCCAATCTTTGCGTTGAAGTCGCCTAAGTGGATTTGAATGTCACCCTTCGGAATTCTCTCAACCACGCTGTTCAATTGACTGTAAAACTGCTCTTTCTCCTGCAAATCGGCAACGTCAGTTGGCGCATAACACTGGACCATCGTAAGGTTTCTAACCCGTGTTCTGAATCTGGCTACGATTATTCTTTCGTTTATCGGTTCCCATCTTATGAGGGCCGCATGGGCCTGCGGGCTTAACAGGAAACCAACTCCTCGTTCCCGAGTAGCATGTTCTCCTCGTATGCCAGAGTAAAGCAGTACTTGCCCGGACTGTGTCTTGTGTTCTCCAGTGTTAGGCCAACGGACTTCGCTCAGTCCCAATATCTCTAGCTTGAGGCGGCTAGCTTCTCTAGCAAGTTGAGCCAGCTTTCCTGGCTGGGCAAGGGTCAAAACATTCCAAGTTCCAATTCTAGTCCGTGTTTTCATGCTAAAAGTCGTTGCCAAAGTTCCAATTCGGTTATTTCTTCTCTCAGTTTCTGTAACAATACAAGATATCAGGAGCAGTAGGTTGTTAGCCTAAAGTCCCTATCCCGCGATGGGGCTGCCATCTTGGACTTAGCTGGCGGGAGCCGCATTTCATAAATTCAGCCGCTTGCTGCAAGACAGACGCTGTTTGAGCCGCCCCTGACCTGGAGAACAGACGCTCGGTTGTTGTTGCACGCCGCCCCTGACCTGGGGAACAGACGCGTGCGGCCACCTTCTCAGTCTGCATGCGACCAAAGCATCCACCGGGGTTGGGTACCCGATCTCCGCTTAGGTTACTCGCATCCCAGCCGGCACCACGGGGAGGTAGAGATAGGAGTTGTGAATAAGAGGTGATATGACCACTATGGGGTCTCGTTTTGCACATTATCCACCGTTTACCAGCCAAAAAGCCATAAAGAATGCGCCCTTAAATAGGCTGACGAGTAAGCACACAATCACGTGCACTTCTTCATATTTTGTTTTGATTTAAAAAAAAATTGCTGAATTTTAAAGTTTAACTATTAAAATTTTACTAAATATCGTTCTAAAGTTTGTCTTCGTTTTTCAAATCTTAATTTTTATGTTCTGAAGACATTACCTTCTGTGCTTCTGCCTTCAGAAACTAAAATTTTAATAAGAAAAACAAAGTTCCCACCTTCTGTCCTTTTCAGGGTCCAATATTCTAATTGATAGCGGCAATACATTCAGATCTTGAAATTTTAAACCTTCGATTGAAAATTTATTAAAGTTTCTCTAATTTTCATTATATTCAATAATGGTTTTTAATCGATAATGATTTTTAATTTATCTTATCTATTCAATTATTGATTCGAAGTAGCAACTTTAAATTCAAATTTTAAAGCCCACTTTCAACTAAATTTGTATTATCTTTGTGCTTTGTGTATTTACAACAAAACTGGGAATTCATTATTTTTATTTTATCAGTTTCTAATTGATTATTTACCTATCTGTAATTTGTCGTTATAACTGAACATGTTGTATTATAAATATATCTATAAAGTTACTATTTTGAACTTCAGAACTTTTTTGCCTTTTATATTAATAACTAGACGAATTTTGATAAAGAAAAGAATTTTATCTTTGATTTTGATCACTGGCAGTTTTGAAAAAAAAATTAAATAGCTTCTTCTTTCTATCAAATAAAATTCAGTAATCAACTATTGAAGTTCGAAACGTTTTTTTCCTAATCGAGAATTCGCATTTCTTATCGTGATAATTTTTTTTCCAAATTCAAGATACTATTAAGGGTGCTTAATCGGCATAGCGCACGGCACCCTTCCAAATAAACGAATTTCAAATCAAATCAAGATACTACAGTGGATTTTTAAATCAATCTTTCCATTGAAAATGAAGAAAATAAATTGAAAATAAAATTAATTATAAAAAACAATCTTAATAATTTTTCTAATAATTTTTTATCATGGTTAACTTTTTACGTGATCTGACATTTATATGAAAATTCAGATTTTTTGAAAAATCTAGTGTACTATTTTATGTATTCCATATCTGTGCAATAATTCTTATGGCCAAAGCTTTATTCTAAATCTTGATTTGCATTATTTTTCTGGTGTTTCAGAAATATTGATTTCAAATATGGTATCTGGACTACTTAAAATTTATATTCAAACAAATTTCTAGTTCAGAATAAGGAACATCGTTTTGAATGATTTATCAATGACTTACCGGAAATAGCATTGGTTTGGAACATTCATTTGGATTTGTTTTGAAAATGTTGATTAATTTTATTAGTTAATTTTGTTATTTTTGTGTGTGATAGGGTAAATGTACCCGACCTTGGCACCTAAGGCATGGTTTACCCTTTTTTTCAACATTCCAACCCTCCTGTTGAGTGCACCATAGAACATCCTTTGAAGAATTTACTTGCTAACTTGCTTAGAGTTCAACAAAATTATGTTTTCTCAATGGAACTTTCATTAATGTGAGTAAAATGCATGCAAAGTACTCACTGCGGTGCTCCAATCACTTGGCCGCTGTACCAATTGTTTGCCGTTTCGATGATCCGATTCTTGGCTACCAGCAATGTGCAATAGATCTTTACCAACAATGCTCAATTGACAGTTAACAGAATCGTTGGCTATTCTGAATATAAGGCCACTGACAGAATGACGTCAGCTGAGCGTAAAGTTCTATGCGACGATGGAACACCGGGCTTCACTCATACAACAAAAAGGCTTTTGAAAACATTTATGAAATTTGGTTGGAAGGGAAGCACAAAATAAGCTTTCATTTCAAAAAGTCGGAAGTCCAGAATTTTCGCAAATATATTTTTTTATTTTTTTTTTAAACTTTAAACCTTTTACTCATTTAAACAAAGTGATGATTATAAACACCTCAGGTTGTTTCAGAATATTTGTGTATGAACAAGAATCATTGGTTTATGAATGACAATCAAACCTTTATCAGGGGGGCCGATTCAAAAACGAATTATGTCCGCGAGTGGTTTGAACTTTCTCTTTTTTATGAACATTAAATCCCTTTGATGAAATCTAAACTTACATATTTTGTTAGCAAACTTTTTAAACTGAACACTTCAAAAAATTTCTCCAATATGTATACAGTTAGTTACTTATGAAGGACTGATAAAATCTGAATAAAGCCAATCAATCTAGGAAAAGTATTTCAGATGGCATGGGCTTATCAAGACTAGCCCAGATTTTCAACGAAGAGTTTAAAAAAAAATTGGTGTGGTCCAGCTGCCAGAATATTGAGGTAAAATATCCGTATCTGGCCCGATTGATTCACATTCCTCGAAATTTTTTTAAAAGATTTCACAGTTCATCATTTTTGCGAACTTTTTTGAGACAATTTCATCAAAATAAAAATCAAATACGACTTGAACGGGAATAATACTGAAAGGTTTGAGCCGTGTCAAATAAACGAATAATTTCAAAAAACGACTTGAACGTGGTCGTTGTGAAAGTGATATTGTAAAGTTGGATTGAAATATCTTATTTTGAACTTTTCTCATCGATTAGATTTTTCCAAATATTGGAAAAATAGCTTAGATTTTCCCAGTTTTTTTGGAGAAATTTCTTACTTGAATGCTAACTGGACAAATTCTGGAATGCTAAGCCTAACGACAGACATCATGATGTTTTTTCATTTATAAATCATTGTTTAAATTATTCCTTTTGAGTTTTTATAGACCATAAGTTGATAGTAAAATACTCTAGGAGACTTGCGATTGCGACACATAGGGTTATTTTCACTACCAAACAACTATCTTCATATTGTGGAGTTTGGCTTCATAAAGTAAGAAATTGAAAAATTCTTTGAATGGTATTTTGAAATTTTGCCCTTTTGAATTTGTTAGCTGAGATTATGAGCTTCTAGCCAGAGCCATCTCGAATGCCCGGGGCGTTGCGCAGTGGTTTGACACGCAAAATAGGTGTTAGATTGTAAACCTTGCTAAAACATTTTTTAATTCGACTCACATCTAATATTTTAAGGAATAATTGGAAAGAAAGCGATATTTTCCTGAACTTCCAACTTTTGTTTCCATGAAAAAATTAGAACAAAAATCCAAAAAATTAAATCTGATTAAATGGTTCCCTTGAGTGTTGTCTTCATACCTTGAGCGGAGTGGTCGTCTTTTTTGCTGCTACTTTGCATTTGCCCTTGAGTATCCAAGCTACTGTGAAATTTTGCTATTGTCTAACACAAAAGCACATATCTAGTCGGAGATTTCTGTGATTTTGGGATCCAAAATGGAGGAAGCGAGATCCAATTCGCTTAGAATTTATTTTGGACCAGGGAAAGCTGAGCCATCGGTGTACGAAATTTTTCAGTTTTTGAAACTAAAAATGAATATTGTCGGTGAAAATCTCTTAGCTATGTATAAAGAGGCCAAAGAACATAGTGTTTGCTTGAAATTCAAGAGCAAAGAACTGCTGAAAAGTACATTGTTGCGGTTACCATCTTCGATGAATTTTGACTATAACGAGTTCGACTGTAGTGACGTTCTCGGAAGCATCAAGCGTGTTTAAATACGTGCGAATTTTTAGATTACCTCCGGAGATAGATGATAAGGAGATTTCGGATGTGTTTATGAAATTTGGAGTTATTCAACGAATGGTAAGAGAAAAGTATGTCAGCGAAACGGGATTTACAATCTGGACGGGAGTGCGTGGAATACACATGGAAATTAAGAGTGAGATTCCGGCGACAGTGCACGTGCGAAATTTCCAAGCCCGCGTATTTAATGAGGGTCTTGTAAACAAATGTTTTGTGTGTGGAAGCAAAGAACACATAAAGGCAAATTGTCCTAAGCGTATCACAGTCCAGAAAAGGTTGACTCAAAAATTTCCGCAATATAGTGATATTGTTGCTGGTACTAGTATCTTATTATCGACGGCTACTGACGGAGAGAATGTTGAAGTGAGCACACAGAACCAGACAATTGAAATCGAATCACGAAGTAGTTCGTGCAATCGGAATAACGACGAGGTATTCAAGGCGGCAGGAAACGAGCTAAGCAGTGAAGGGAAAAATATTGATAAACGGCCTGAAGAAACGGAAACACAAGTTAATCCAGAGTGTGAGAGCAGAGACGCGGGGACTGAAGAGATGGATTCTGCATCTTCAAGAAAAAACTGGGAGCGAACAAAACGTGTTCGAAAGGAAATTAAAACTAATAGGGTAAATGATCTTGAGCGGAACTAGTCAAAATCTGATCTTGAGCGGAACCATTTACTTTTTCTAAGTTCTAGGCAATGATTGTTTATGAATCTTACCAAACTGTTGAAAAAATACTTTTTCAAGATGTTTTCATATAAGCATTGACATTTTTGCTAAAAGTTATTAACTCAAATAATGTTATTAGAAGATTTAAAAACATACGCATTTCTGCTGCAATTTTCATCAATCTACGCTGACTTTGAACGTCAATTTATGTCACCCTTGACCGTTGTTAACTAATTCTCAATGATTAAAATGGTAGAAAAACTCATAAAAAAGCATTATTCGGGTTTTTGTAGCAAGTTTTCCATCAGAATATCAATTAATAGCGTAATTTTTAAAAGTAAAATATGATCTTGAGTGGAACCATCTTCGATCTTGAGCGGAACTACTAGCTTCCGAAATAAACCGCTAGGTGCGCTGCCTTATGCCTAATGTCTCACCCGCAGTTTATACCCCTGAATATATGCAGCACATTTGTATATTTCTTATTCTATCAAAATGTAAAATTAAGTTCGAATAGAACAAAAACTAATTCATTGGCGTCACAGCGTACAAAACTAGGCACACAAAAAGTTTAATTTTTTGGGGTTCAAGAAATGTGTTTTTGATTTTGAATCTTTCTTTCAGAGGGACGACGAGAAGGAGGAGGAAGGCTTTCATACATATTTTTTGGCATAATTCGAGAACTAATGAAGCCAATAAAGTTAAATCATTATTTCAGAATAAGAATCAATCTTCATTGCCATTATTATTCGTATTTTATGAAGTAACTTTCTTTTAAAGAGATTGTTTTAGATGTTCATATTCCAATTGAAAACGATATTTTGAAATATTTACAGATTTTACATAACTTTTTAATTGCGAATGGATTTCCATAATTATAATTGAACACGATATTTTGAAATATTTACAGATTTTACATAATTTTTTAATTGCGAATGGATTTCCATAATTATAATTTTTTTTGGTAAATATAAAATTAAGGTTTCTTACTTTGAATTAGAAAAGAATGAAAAGATTTTCAACGTAAACTGATTTTTCCCAACTAAAATATAAAAACGACACAAATTATCATGAATTTCCAATAAAGTTAAAGGAATTAAGGGAATAAGGATAAAAAAAAATAAGAGTTTTTCCTCAAAAACATTGATTTAGAGCAATGTACCGTTTTTTTTTTTTGCCAAATCTGTAATTGAAAGTATCTTCTTTTTTATTACTAACTTTGTCGTTACCTTCAAAAGTTGTTCGGGGCAGTATGATCCTAAACACGCACATTCAAAAAATCAATCAAATATACTAACGAATTTAATTTTTGTGATTAAAAAAACTAAAATTTGAGTTTAGAGAATCGATTCTTTCAAAATAGGATACAGTGCATCAAAGGGAAAATTGGACTTTTTTTAAGCAAGAAATAAATTTGAACGGATATTTTGAGAACAACTTTGGAACGCTAAGTTTCTTTTTTTCACTTAAAAAGATTAATTTTTGAACTTTAAAATCTTCAAAGATGAAATTTAATTGAAGTTTTCACAGTTACACAAGTATTAGGAATAACAGCTAGGGTGAATGTACCCAATCTTGGCCCCTAAGGCATGGTTGACTAGATTTCCCATGATTGCAGTCTACCTGTAATGTGTACCTTCAAAAGTCCTTCGACAAATATGATTGCTTACTAGCCTGAAATGCAGTAAAAATATGTCCTTGCTTGAAAATGGTTGATAATTTAAGATAAACCTGATCAAACTTTCGATCAAAATGCTCCTTATTGTAGCCCCCGCGCCGAATTTTGGCCCTTTATGAGTTCCTTAAATTGGCCGTCTCTAGGAAAAACTTGCCTCACTAATACAACAACAGCCCCCACGAATTCATTGAGCATATCCCGGAAGGAAGCACATCAATGTTCTGTATTGTTTTCAAAAAGTCGGAAGTACGAAATGTCAATCAATTTTTATAATTGATATTTGCATGTAAAATTATAATCTTACGTCAAAAAGCATAACTAGTTTATTTAAGTTTTTGTGTATTCATAATTTCTATTATAAGTTCCAAACTATGGCATAAACATAACATAAATATGTTCATTAATCAAGCAAACAAATCGTTTGCTAAATCTGTAACATGCAATCATGATAGATATGTTTCCAGTGAAGTTAACAGGGTAACATAAGATAGTAAATGTTCATATTTTTTTTATTCCACTCCCATAAAAGGAGGACCGACATTTTAAAAACTATTATGATCGAGACAAGAAGCAAGCAAAGCTAAAACTTAAGTCATCGAAAGATTCTTTTAATCATACATATTCAAAATGTCGCCCTTAGGAATTTTCTAGCAATCGTTTGCGTACACCGGGAAAGCAAAACAAGACAAACTTTCGCTCACTCCAGCCAGTCTGATAGAAATAGATTGCATCTCACTCATTCGTTTGGAAACTATAGGCAATGGAAGCGAACAGAAAATTCAAAAGCTGGCTGAAATTCGTGCTGCATCCCACTCGCACTCATACAAAATCATCACCCAAACTCGGCAGCGCTTCTTTCGCATATTCCTTTCCAACAGAGACCAAACATCATCACCTCCTGCTGATGCACAGTGATCAATAATTAAAAACAAACTTGGTCAAAATATTATTTTTGATTTCACATGAAACTGCAAACAATAAAAATTCAAGTTCGTTATAACATAGTATTCCAACATTGCAGTGCAATATTTTTTTTTAAATAAACATAATATTTAGAGTGTCATAATTTAAGCTTTATAACAATTTCTTTCAAAGCGACACATATGCAGCAAATGAAATTAAATCAAAATACGTTAAACCTCAAATCCAAATGTGGAATTTTTTGGGTATGGATAAAGTAACTTTAACATTGAGATCCAAGATATCAATTCGGATTCGGATCCGGTAAATAATTTATTGAGAGGTAAATTTTATTGAGAAGAAAAGTTCTCGAAATTTACCATAAAAGAGCAGCTCAAATTGTAGCACTATAATTCCAACTAAGATGCCAAATAAGCTTGAGTTGACTTGAGAGATAAATGAAATAATTTTAGTCCAAAATACATGCATGATATTTTAAATTTATTTCAATCATTCATTTTACTTTTGACCGGCTTTTCAATTTCCAGACCACTGTGCACCGTCGGCCGACGAACGGCCGCCGGCTGTCGACTGCCTGCTGATGTCGTTTTCACACATACATACATACTTCTATTTGTGGAATTGCATGCCAAGATTAGGCAAAAAAAATGTTTATATTTTCTTAAATTCTAGATAAAAATGTACGTAGTTTGGAGTAAATAATAATTTTATATTTTTTGCCATGTTTCGCTGTAACCAACGGTGATTTTTAGTGATTTTTCCGTGAAGAGGTGTGTTTTTAAAATCAATCCGAAGTTGGCAGATGCACTAGCAAGGTAGGTTCATTTAAGATTTTTTCCGAAGATCATAATTTTATTTGCACTTTGTCATGTGAAAAAAATTTATTTCGTAATCATTTGAATTCAATTGTGAACAAATGCTATGCAGAATGTTGCAATATGCGATTTTCTGTTATGTTTGATTTTTTTTTCATTTTTTGGCGTATGTTTGACATCAAAAACACCAAAATGCATTTTGGCAGGCCAAGATAAGGAGCATGCCAAATTAAGGCTCACTTACCCTATTAAAGATGTTGACAGAAGAAAATGGTTCCGCTCAAGATCATATATTGGTTCCGCTCAAGATCAGCGTGGTTCCGCTCAAGATCAGAATTCTTACTTCAGTAAAACAGCTCTAGAGTTATTAGGATTTACTCTAAAATATTCTAAAAATCATCATTAGAAAGCAAAAACCAAGATCTATCCGCTGAACTGAAAAAATATTTGTTGGGATGTAACCCAAAGCCATACCGCTTGATCAACTGTTCCGAGTTGCGTCGAATTGAGCCAATTGGTTCCGCTCAAGATCATTTACCCTAACAGGAATGAATTCGAAACATCTACGGAATCAGATTCGGGATTGATAGTTATTCCTCCATCTCCTAGCTTCTTAGAAGCACAGAGTGCTCTAACTCGCTCTAGATCAAAATCGAAACAGCAGAGGCAACACTGATAATCTTTCTTTCTTAGCTCATTTGTTTTGAGCTTTGCTAAGAAAATGTTTTGTTTCACCTTTGGAGAATTAGTTTTGAAACATATCATTAAATGATCCAAAAGAAATAGATTTTTTGAAAAATAAATTAAAATAAATGTATACTGTTAAAAAAACAACGATTGAATTAGGAGATTACAGAAAATTGTTTCTTGTCACATGCAATAAATTAGTTTCAAATAATGTTAAAGGATAATGAACACAACTGTAGATGTAAGATCTTGTTAAATAAATAAAAAAAAAAGCTATAGAAAACGATTCCAAAACGCTTTTATGTATTTTATGTTCTAAAGTCATAAATTGAATTCGATCAAACAGTTTATAGATAAGAGAAACATCTTAAGTCTTGTGAGTTGCTTGACTTCACTTAGTTTTTTTTTATTTCGAACCACTGTGTTCTGTAGGAGACCACGTGGCATTTGCTCGGCATACTTCAATGCAAATGCTGTTCGCACGCATACTAATGTACCTTCGATTCATGGTTCCCAAATAGCGATTTTTGCATTTTCAATGCTTTAATATGACTGTTAGTTACTCGAATCACTTATGTTCTCTAACTTATTTCGAAGCTTAAGTTAATAGAATTGGTCAACCCAATTAATATGAAAACGTTTGTGCGTAGTTTTAAATGAACTTTTAGGGAAAACATCAGCCCAAAAATACCTCTTTAATGAACATGTATTTTTTCTAGCTTTCAACACTGGTGGTGAATTTCGATTGAAGTTGCCATGAAAAGGAACAAAATTAGTTTTAAATTTTTATTCAATGCCTAAATAAATAATCATTCTTTTGTCTTTCTAGTATTTTTTGATTTTTTTGCCGAGTTTAACTGTAGGCATGAGTATTTATTGCAAATTTTTTAAACGATATCCTCGTTTGAAATCATATGTGAATTTAATGGTTGCACTAGAAAGGTGAGTGTAGTGTCCGTAGTTTATTTCCCAACATTTTCATCCGCTTGATCACTAAATGCCAATATGGCGGCTTCCCAAAATTTGAACCGGCTAACTTTACGCGTCATGTTCCGTAAACGTCACTCTATAAACTGCTTGGAAAGGGAAAGGGCAACGCTGAACCTCAACGAGCTTCGTCGTTCGTCAAGTACATCGTGTTCTCTCTCAAATTCGAAACTCATCGCATTTTGGCATCTGCTGATTTGAAACCGAAGAGAAGTTTATCCCTCTCCAAACAAACGAAATTCACCAGAACAAATATTCGTTTATTTTGTTCTAGAAAACTTATTCATTTATTTGTTTCCCGTTCTGATTATTTATTTAATTATTATTATAACTTTCATATCATACTCTACAGTGAGTTCATCTGATTTTCATACGATGATTTCCAACATTATTGCCTCGGATGCAGATCGAAAAAAAATTAACTACTTTAATAAAGTACTAACAATCAAAAAATTCGGTATGCACAGATTTGAAACAAATCAAGATAAGTAAAGGTTAAAAATTATAAAAAACCTCTAGTCAATCCAAAATGGCGGCTTCCATTGCGTATTTTTAAATAAAGTTTTTTACTTATTATTTTTTATGCCTTTCAATGTTACATTAAATCTAGTGTTATCTATCTTAATTTTGTTTTGTGGGTTTCTATGTTTTAAGTTTTTTTCTTTTTGGATGTTTTTTTTTATGTCATGTCTTGTTTCAGCAATATTCAATTCCAGCCTTATTTTACCTTTTTTCATGTTTTGTCTTATTTTTATTCTGCTTAGTAATATTCCAAAATGTTCAATATTGGATGATTTTGTTTTGTCTTGTTTATATTGTTTTTTGTTTCTTAAAGCATGTTTCATTTTGTTTAATGCGGTTTTATAATGTTAACAATTTTTCTCGTTTGCTTTTGTTCTGTCAAGTTTTATTTCAAATTTTCGAGTTTTGTCATGTTTTATCTTGTTTAAGTTAGTTTTATATTGCAGATGCTTCATCTTGATCTTTATTAAGTTTTTATCTTGCTGTATCTATTATCAACTTGTTATGTCAAGCTGTACCTAATTTTTATGATATCTTTTTTTCATTTTGTTGCGTTAAGTATTATTTATTTTAGCTAGCTATTAGGAGTCGTTGGTCCCTTTGTGTTGCTAAAATCAAATGTTGCCTAAAATGAACGTCTGTATTGTGCTTGTTCAATGCGATATTCAGTCATTTAGTGCTAAGCGAAAACCAAGATGGCGTCTGATAGAAAAATTCGATTTCTACTCATTTAGTCCTGTCATCCAATACCCATATTTTGAGGGTTTCATGCGATTTTCAGTCATTTACAGCATTTTAAAGTTCTTGAATTTCAAAATGGCGTCAGATAACGAATATCATTTTTCTATCTTATCCTTTTTAAACTAATACCATTATTTTGAAGGTTTCATGCGATATTCAATTATTAAAGTTAATTGAAAGCCACCATCTTAGATTTCAAGATGGCGTCAGATAGCGAAATAAGACTTCTACTCGTTAAACCCTTTCCCTACTACCAATATTGTGGATGTTTCATAAGATTTTCAGTAATTTAAAGCTTTGAAAATAAATGCGGAAGCCACCATCTTGGATCAATGATAGTGTCAAGCTACAATTTTTTTCCTACTTATTGGGCCTTTCACTCAATATTCATATTGTAGAAATATTAACACCACTTCCGGTGATTTGAATTTTTCAAAAATTTTAATAAACCTTTTAATTTTAACTCAAAACCAACACACATAACTTATCAAAAATGTGTTAAAATGAGAATTTCAATTCAAATATGTGCAATCTAACCTGAGCGTGTCCTGTTTTGACATCTTGATCAAGAACTGTAGTTTTAACTTTCAAAACAACACAAACAGTATGTTTAGTAAAAGCTTTATTAGCGTTTTGAAAACTATCTGAAAACAAATGATCGAAACAAAAATATAAGCATTTTTCATGACTTTAATGAAACTGTCTTAAAACGAGCCGCGCCAAAAAATGCCATAATAAAACCATAATAAAACTTTCAAATGCTAGTTGGATTAATCTGTGTTACATGAGCTCTTCATGCCCCTACACTGACTGATTTTTACCTTTTGGTTAAAAAATTTAAAATGCATTTTTAAACACGTTTATCTACTTTTCAAAGTTTCAACCAGTTGAGAAGTACACTTTTGTAGTGTCTGAACACGAATCAATGAAGTAACTGAAATTTTATAGCTGTTTTCTAAGGTTAAATAAGCTTCCGTCTTAAGGTAGCCATTAATCCCTTACATTTGATTGATGACAATAAAAATACATAAATATAGTGTTTATTTCGTCGATTAGTTTTGACTGAGACATCAGAAAGTTAAAAAATGTGCTTCTATTTAGTCTTGCTTCTCAAATGCATTATGAGCTTGCTCTTGAATCGACGCACATAAAACAAGTGTTCAATGCATGGTCGTTTTTGGGTGAGATTGCGAGTATAACCAAATATCAATGACTATGACGGTAAAAATGCGCAATGCATATTACGTTACGAATAATATTAAATTTTCTTTTTTTGGCAATTCCCAACGTAAAAACATAATGATGGTTTAATGTAGCGATTTATTAAATTTATTTTCAAAATTGTACATTGACTGAAAAACCAATTCAAACATTTTATTTAGGTTTAAAAACACTAACATGTTTCTTAAAGGTCCTCAAGGCATCTCAAATCAATAACTATCCATCTGGCACTTTCCGTCGAGTCCGTCTGTGACCCGAGGAGCCAGAGTGGCACCTTTGGCTGACATTCATTCGGGTGACTGAATGAATGAATGGCAACAACAGCGCAGCCCCGAATCAAGTGAGTAGTTAACTCTCGAGGGACGAACCAAAAAGCTATTGACGCAGTAATAAAGTGGACAGTTTACGGCTTGAAAATATGTGGCTAGCAAATGTGTGCTGTAGTATGAAGTAGGTAGGTAACTCTCCGCCAAACCGACTGGGGGCATTCCGAAAAAAGCGTGCTTTGACAGCACACGCGCGATTTTATTACAAGTGGCCACAACGTTTGACCAAGCAACGACGACGATATTTGGCCGCTACAAAACTTAACTTCAAAACCCAACTGGAACGACGGGTTTTATTTTTCCTTTCAGTTTGAAGAGTCCATCCCCATCGACTGGTCTGGTCGCATGCCACTCTTAGTTGAGTTGGTTCGTTATATGACTTATTTCATTATAGTTGCACGTTGCAGTCATCAATGAGATCGTCCAAAACATCGACCGGTCCACCAGGTTTGGCAGTAATGAGACCACTGGGTACGGCATGTATCGACATCAACCCTCGAAAGGCTTCTGTACATACTTAAACTCTTAGTCGGGGGAGATCTGTTTGAAAGTCAACACTTTAACGACTGCTCAAAATGCGGGTCACGCTCGGCCGTAATATGAGGGTATTAAAATTAGAATGACTTTATTGGTGAATGAATAATTTACAGGTGGATAAGCTTCGTGGGAGGTTCAATTTCCGTTACAAGAGGGAAGCAGTTTATGTGTACCCTTTTTTTTTGCTTGTCGAAAAAATAACACGATTTGAAATTGGTTTACAAAAATATTAGAAAAAGATTTTTGGAATATTTTTAAAAAAATCAAATGGAAAAAAAATCATTTACAGTAGAACCCCGCTCATCCGACTTAGTCGGGGGAAGCATCATTTCAGATATGTGAAATCTCGGATTTCACGATAATGCATTAAAAACTGCATTCTTTTGCGATATTTTTGCATATCATCTATGCGCAGTGCGCAGTGAGTACATGGATTTTATATTGCTTGTTTGCGACGTTTTTTAACGAGTTTAGACTTTATACATAAATCTTGCCGAAAAACGTTGATAAGACAACAAATTAATACATGGCAACGATAAAATACACTACTATACATGGATTATACATGGAAATATGATTGTTGCTGCACTTGAGGAAATTGGAACAATATGCAAAAGAAGTTCATTGAATGTGTAAGTAAGTGATCCCTTACTCTCTGTCGTTCTGCTCATTCACGAACTGTTGTACGGTGATTAAGCAGCGTCTTCGCTCTTTATACCCGTTCTTGTTTCTGCTTCACCGGAAGGTCTTGAACCGTTTGGATCTTGGGGTTTGATCTGAAGTTTATCTTTCAGGATCCGACGGGGACTTCGATCCGATATGTTGAGATCCTTTGGAGATTTGGCTAGCGAACGGTAGACAATGTGCAACTCGAGACCCCATACACCCAACCTTCGGGTAGTGGTCATATCACCTCTTGTCTGCAACTCCGATTCTCTACCTCCCCGTGGTGCTAGCTGGGGTGCGAGCAACCTTAGCAGAAATCGGGTACCCAACCCCGGTGGATGCTTTGGTCGCATGCAGACTGAGTCAGGGGGCTTCGTACGCGTCTGTTCTCCATGTCAGGGGCGGCGTGCGGAGTGCAACAACGTCCTGGTGGTGTTCGGGATCCAAAACAGCAACATCACGACGGTCCTCCTGCGAGATAGTGGGGTTAGCTGCGGGCCTTGCGAGCCCGTGACTACAAAAAACATAAGCAACGAACAACAAATTTCGGATGGAAATCGGCAAAGACCCACGTGACGAAAAGGGACTAGCGATTGGAAACTTGGAACATGGAACTGCCGATCTCTAAATTTTGTGGGCAGTACCCACGTGCTCTCCAACGAATTGAAGTGCCGCAAATTTGACATCGTAGCGCTGCAGGAGGTATGCTGGAAGGGCTCCACGGTACGAACGTATCCAGATGGTCGTGCCATCTACCAGAGCTGCGGCAATACACACGAGCTTGGAACAGCTTTTATAGTGATGGGAAAGATACAAAAGCGCGTGATCGGGTGGTGGCCGATCAACTCACGAATGTGCCGGTTGAGAATCAAGGGCCGGTTCTTCAACATCAGCATAATCAACGTGCACAGCCCTCACCTTGGAAGTACCGGTGACGACAAAGACGAATTTTACGCGCGGCTGGAGCGTGAATACTACCGTTGCCCAAAACATGATATCAAGATCAGGTCGGCCAGGAGGAGGAATTTAAACCGACAATTGGAAGGTTCAGTGCGCACCAGCTGACCAACGAAAACGGCCTCAGACTGATAGATTTCGCCGCCTCCAAACGAATGGCCGTACGTAGTAGTACCTTTTTCCAGCACCGCCTCCCACACAAGTACACCTGGAGATCACCGTACCAAACGCAATCACAGATCGACCACGTTTTGATTGACAGCCGGCACTTCTCGGACATCATCGACGTCAGATCCTGTCGAGGCGCCAACATCGAGTCAGACCACTATCTGGTGATGGTGAAGATGCGCCCAAAACTCTCCGTAGTGAACAACACACGCAACCGGCGCCCGCCTCGGTTAAATATCGCGCGACTGAAGCATCCTGAGGTCGCGGCAGACTACGCGCAATCGGTCGAAGTAGCGCTGCCGGCAGAGGGCGAGCTTGATGAAGCCCCTCTCGAGGACTATTGGGATACCATCAAGACAGCCATCAACAGTGCTGCGGAGAACATCATCGGTTATGTAGAGCGAACTCGAAGGAACGACTGGTTCGACGAGGAGTGTAAGAGGGTGATGGACGAAGAGAATGCCGCGCGGGCGGCAGTAGTGCAAAGAGGCACCCGTCGAAATGTGAAAAATCACCGACAGCGGAAGAGGCAGCGAGTCCGAATTTTCCAGGAGAAAAAGCGCCGCCTGAAGGAGGAGGAGCTCGAGGAGCTGGAGCAGCTGCATCGTTCCCAAGAAACACGAAAGTTCTATCAGAAGCTCAACGCATCCCGCAAAGGCTTCGTGCCGCAAGCCGAAATGTGCCGGGATAAGGACGGAGGCATCCTGACGGACAATCGTGAGGTGATCAAAAGGTGGAAGCAGCACTTCGATGAACACCTGAACGGCGCACATGCAGGAGATCAACACGGTGGGGGAAGGTACATCGCCGGCGTAGCCAACGACGTAGAGGAGCCACTCCTAACAATGAGTGAAGTTAAGGAAGCCATTCGCCAGCTGAATAGAAACAAGTCGGCAGGATGGCATCGCAGCTGAACTCATAAAAATGGGCCCGGACAAATTGGCCGATTGCCTACACCGATTGATAGTCCGGATCTGGGACATAGAACAGCTACCGGAAGAGTGGAAGGAGGGGGTAATATGCTCCATCTACAAGAAGGGCGACAAATTGGACTGTGAGAACTACCGAGCGATCACTGTCCTCAATGCCGCCTACAAAGTGTTGTCCCGAATCCTACTCCGCCGCTCTATTCATCGACTTCGATACGACACGATCGACCGTAACGAGCTATGGAATATCATGGACGAGAACGGCTTTTCCGGGAAGTTGACCAGTCTGGTTAATGAAACGAAGGATGAAACGCAGTGCTGTGTAAAGATTTCGGGTGCATTGTTGAGTTCATTCGAATCACGCAAGGGTCTTCGACAACACGATGGTCTATCCTGCATGATGTTCAACGTGGCACTAGATGGTGTTATTCGACGAGCGGTTGGCGAAATGCGGGGCACGATTTTCAACAGATCCAGTCAACTTTTCTGCTTTGTCGACGACGTTGACAAAGTGTGCAGGTCATCTGTGGCGGTGGAAAAGATTTACCGAAAACTAAAACGCGAAGCGTTGGGTTGATGGTTAGTACGTCCAAGAAGAAGTACATACTAGCCTGCTGATCCGAATTCGACCGAACCCGCGTGTCCAGTAATAACAAGGTCACGATCGACGGCGAAGAGCTGAAGATAGTCGAAAACATTGTCTATCTCGGCTCTTTGGTGACCATTGTCTAATGACACCAGTCGTGAGTGCCGGCGGCAAATGATCAGAGGAAGCCTTGCCTACTATGGACTCCACAAAAACTGCAGACGAGAAGACTCTACGAGCACGAGACGTGGATATTGCTCGAGGAGGACCTGCGCACACTCGGAGTGTTCGTGCGACGAGTGTTTAGAACCATCATTGGCGCGTGCCGAAGAACGGAGTGTGGAGGTGGAGGATGAACCACGAGCTCGCGCGGCTCTACGGCGATCTCAGTATCCAGAAGGTTGTTGCGAGAACACAGGATGACTTTCCTTCAAAACAGATGTTCGCTACGAGTCCGTAAGGAACGAAACGAGCAGATGCGCAACGAGCAGGTGGATAGACCAAGTGGAGCATGATCTGGGAGAAATGTGATATGCCCGAGATGATTGTTACGATTAACACCCTGTCGAAAAGATAAAATGTCAGCTGATTGTCACGAATATCATGATAGAGGAAAAGCAGTAAATAAATCGGAAGAAAAAGAGAGAGTGGAAAATTAAAGTTATACTAGAATCAGTTTGTAAAAGAAGTAGAGGAGAGTTAAACAGAGAAAAATTCAAGAAGAGGAAAAGTTAAATTTAAAATTATAGTTCAAAATACTACAGAAGAAAGTCAAGTGTTTGGTCGTAGACGAAGTAAAGCCATCTCATTTGATCAGGTTAAACCTTTTACATTGCCAAAAATACGTGGAACGTACAATATTGTTTAATTTACAGGCAAACCTCTATTGAATCTCGCGAACAACATTTATCGTTTGCCACGGCCACGTGTGAACAAAAATTAGTTTTCGGATAGTTGGAAATATTAAAATGTAAGTACTCGAATTCCCTCTATGATTGTTTGCACGTAATTTATTTGCAATTATTGTTTGAAAGTATCAGAAACTACCTTCTTACTTAGCAAACATAATGCTTATTTGAAGCAAATTACTGAACTCGTTCCCAGTTCCTTTATATCTTTAAAATAATATATTTCAGGGGAAGGCATGTGAAAAATCAGCCATAGGACCTCCGAAAAAAAAATCGATCAAAAAAGGTCTCTATTTCGTTTTCAAGCACCCTGCGCGTGATAAATTCTTCTCGACCCTCATTTCTTATGTAAAAAAACGCGAGGAATAGAATGCATTAAACCATTTTTAGGTCATTTTACTCTGAAAGCCTCATTTTCATACGATTTTTCTTACGTTTTTCATGAATACAGGATACAGGATACTGGATACAGGAGTATGGGAAATTCGGTTTTTGGATGTACACTACGGATGAGCAAGATACGGTTTGATAGATCTTGACTAGAAAAGAAAAGGCTACTATGGGGTCAAAAAAATCATCCGTGGGAGAAAAAAGTTATGGATTGAAAAAGTTGTATTATGCATGCAGAAAAAATCCAAAATATGAGCGCTAATAATCATAGCAGCTTTGCCTACTAGCGACACGTCGCATACGTCGCGACGTTGAGAATCATAACGACGCATAGCGAGTTTCCTAGGAGAATTGAAGCATGCGATTGATGGCCTTAGGAAAATCAACAGAAAATAACGTAAACAATGTTTGTGTGCTATATGAAAATCGCCTACTGGACTGCGAAAAGAATAACAAACCTTCGAATGACAGAAATTTCACTAGTAAAAAGCGTCGCTAGTAAAACTGTCGCTATTCGGTTTGGTGCAATATTATTTAAAAAAAAAAAAGAGTGGTAAAAATGTTCAGCTACTCCCTTAGAGCAAGTTCACTGGTGTTGGGAAATAGTGGTAGAAATTTTGACATTTTGAAAATTTTACCATGCACCCAAAAAAATTTTCACTTAAAAAATAAGTGACATCTGTAGTAAATTCTCGCCATACGTAATTTCATTTGAATTTTAAGTGATGGGTCAAGTGAATTCACTTAAGTGACTGGTCAAGTGAATTACATACACTAGGACGTTCGAGTGAAATTTATCTGAGTTTCTAAGTAAGTTTCTAGTTAATTATCTCTCGCGTTTTAAAAAATAAAAGAACATTTATAGAATAGCACTACAATTTCAAATACTTACATTACGCTTTCGCCATAAATTTATGGCGAAAGGAAAATTCCATCGTAATCCCAAGGCAGATCGGTTACTGCGGATAGTGCGACTTCTAAATCTTCCCTGCTGCAAACCAGAAAATCTGTCCCGTTCAACCCACAAGCTGAAACATGATAACACCTTTAAATAACTTTTTCTTACATCACGTTTAACACAAACTACTGCCAAAATCGCCTATTAAAGAATTGGGAAAATCCAAATCCAGCATAAGCTTTAAACGCTGCTCTTTAGAATTTGCCATTTTGAACTCTGAAAATAAACACAATTACAACTTGACATTCACTTGAAATTCAAGTGATGGGGAAGTGAATATTTTTTCTCACTTCAAATTCAAGTGACGACTGAAGGGAATGTGGATGAATTCACTTGAAATTTAAGTGACTGCCAAGTGAAATGTATATGTCGCACTTGAATGGAAGAAAATCACAGGATCCTTGTTTTTAAGTGAAAAATCATGTGCATTTTAAGAGTGAATTTGGGTTCAGTGTGCAAAAATCCTTTCAAGATCTTTGGGCGTTGTAGTTTTTACTGCACTGTTTCTATTTCACCCGTATGTAAATTACAACACGTGTTGATAAAAAACTTGAAGGCCACAGATCTTGAAAATGTTTTTGCATGGAAAAATTTTCGAAATGTGCAAAAAGTGACAAAATTTCTACCACTTTTTACCAACACTCTAACACTTTCAAAAATCGATTTTTTTATTTATTTTATTTTTTTTATTTTCTTATTGTAAAACATTTCAAGAATGTTGTGTCAAATTTTCAAGTCAATTGAAGAAAAACTGAAGAAATTATAGGCCTTTATCTCCTCCTATCTAATACTGCAAGAAAGCAAGAGCAGAAACTTCAAACACGTTTTTCTACTTATCCGATTCTTTTCAAATTTGGAACATATTTTCTACATATAAAATACCAGTTTTTCTTTTTTTTTACTTTGGAGAGATTTTACAGAGAAAAAATGGCGGATTTTTTCGTGAAAAATCGTAGTTTTTACTTCAAACAGCCACAAAAATTTCATAAAAAAATTTTTAAGTCAAATAAAAACGTTGGGGTCCAGAAAAACATCTATTAAAAATATTTTGCTCTGATTTTTTGACTTCAGATGATTCTGTGCTGAGATACAGTGTCCACCGCAAATCCTGTTTTCTAAAAAGCATCCTCGAAAGTGCTCCGTCACCGGCTCATTTTTCAATATTTTTCTACGAAGAAATTACTAAATGTGCTTTTAACAATGCTTTGTATAATGCAAAAAATTTGAATACATTTGTATGAACGATAGCTCTAGAAAAAAAAATCGTGAAAATGGTGTTTCTTTACCCGTTAGACCCTACCCCCCCCCCCCCCCCCTTAATGGTAAGTTTGAATTGAAGTTTATTTTTTGTAATCGTTAAACATATTTGTAAACTCTAATTTGTTTTTTGTTTACTTTTCAGCACGTTGACCGGGAAAACCCAAACTGAAGAGACCATATGCGGCCGAACATATTCTTTAGAACCGGGTATGGATGATGGTGACCATAATGTATGTGATCCCATGTGACCCCCCCCCCCTCCCCCCAATGACTTTTCTATCATCTTATACATATATATGAATTCCTTTCAAAATTACGATCTAATTGGTACGCCATCAACTTAAAAAAAACCGATTTTTTTAAACGAACGAAAATTTCATTGATACAGTAAAAGAAGCAGAGGTATAAAAAAAATTCTTACACAAAAGATCAATCAATTGGGATCAACAAAGAGTAAAAACCACCAGCAGCATCAGCCATCAACATCTACGTAAAAGGTATAGCAGCAAAATCCACGCATAATTCCACTTTCCGGCCAAATGGCTCGCGAGTGTGATATGGAGTGTGAAAAATGTTCACTGATTCAAAAAGTGACATAAGTGACATGTGCCGTGCCCTGGCATGTGTGTGGGGGAGCCCACATGAATGGATGGATCCGAGACGTCCGTCGTCGTTTTGTTATCCATTAGGCTTAGAAGGGACCGGTGACTCTCGGTTTTGGTGCGGATTTGCACGGGACCGGAACCGGCATCATTGACTTTTTTTTTATTTCTGGTTGCTTGCGGATTGATCGATGGCCACCACACCGGAGTTTTTTTTATTCGAAAGGTTCAAACTTGAAACGCGAGGCCGCCCAAGAAAGCTGACCGGCTTTCAAATTGAGAGATAATTAGATAACATTGGTTCTCTGTCGAAACGGCGACACGTTTTGCCAAATTGATTGACTTTTTTTTTCATTCGGCGTCCATTGATTCCATTTACATGTCTATTAACACTCGCAGCCGGTTGCTCATGGTGGCGGCAGTCGAACTGGTTGTTTGCTCTTTTTTTTCGGACCAACAGCATAGTGACAGACAAGTCAAACATTCAATGGGCAGGGAAATTGAATGTTTTCACTCAATCAATCGAGTATCAATTCATTTGTGGGATAATCTTCTTGAAGCTCAGGAATGACAGCTGATCATCAAGAGTTTATTATCTGATGACTCATCGATAAAACATTCCGACAGAGCTGGTTGTTTTTATACCTTAAAAAGCTCACCATACGTAATCATATTTCATAAGCAGGAACAAAGTTATGAGCCCTTCCTTTTGAATTAAAATTATGATTCTGAAAATAAAACTGATAAAAAAACTGGAAAAATAAAATCAACAAAGAACAACCTGTGCCACACCCTCTTTCGTGGTACAATTGACCACTTTTCGAAGAAAAAGGATCAAATTGTCCATAATCACCTGCAGCGCAACGGCAACGCCTAAGAAGCGCCTGTTGGGCTCTTGCTGCGAGTCTCATATCTCATTTACAGATCTCAACGACCATCAACATGGCCAACAATGAAAAAAAACCCGAACAAAAAATAAGCCCATCGAAAATTCCTTAATGGTGAACATGCTCGGTAAATGTTCGATTTGTTGCTTTGGATTGTTTCCGAAGGCAGTGAAGCAAAAATAGGAAAAACACGCAGAGGACACAGGGGATTGCTTTAGTCCTTTTTTACGACGGGAGTTTCTCCGGATGAGGTCCTAACATTTTCGATTGTGCTTTTTCTTGCGCCAGAAGCATTTTGTTTTTGTTATTTTTAAACGGTTTGCCAAGAGGGTTCATTGAGGCTTTAAAGGATCTGTTACGCATGATAGACAAGATGTTGTGTAGCTAAAAAATGCAAAAAATATCATATTTTTAAGAGAAAGCGCATGTCACAATGTAGGGAACACATTATTCGTTAACAAAAGGAAACATAAATTGAACAAAAATTTGTTAACAAAGAAATAAATAAAAACTTGTCATTGATCATAACTTTTAGATAAAGGATCTGCGTCCATATTAAAATATTTGTAAATACCATTACTGGTCAAAATACATCAAACCCCGTCCACCACCACAATAAATCATTGAATTATATCAAAATACGTTTGTGTGAGACATTTTAAGAAAATCTATGTACATAAAAATGAATTTCTGTCTGTCTGTCTGTCTGTCTGTCTGTCTTTCTGTCTGTTCCATATTGACTGAGAAACTACTGAACCGATTTACGTGAAACTTAGCAAGTGTGGGTCAATGATCCGGAAATCAATCAAAATAAACTTTCAGGATGCGATTCTTGTAGGAAAAAATCTTATTTAACACTGCAGTATTACCAATCATGACAGCGTCGGCAGATTGTCATGCAAACGCTTCGGCAACTAGATTTATACTTCAAACTAAAGTTAAATGATATGGTTACAAGACGACGCAAGGCGACGTCTATCAGAGGTGATTGAGATGCCTGCTGACAGATTCTGAACGTCGATCACTCAGTTAACATTGGTTACTTGACTACAGACTTTTGTTGATTTTTGTATCGGTGAAGCTTTCAATCAGTTTGTTATCAGACGTCCAGAAGAGAAGATGAATGTATGTAATGTAATGAGCTGATAGAAACGTTACCAGTGATACCCCCTAGAACCGGAGTGCCCGGGGCAATTGCCCCCATTCCCCCCCCTCCTTCCCCTCCCTTAATCCTGCCTTGCACATTTATCTGGGATTACATTTGCCTTTAACATTTTGAACCTACAAAATCAAAATCTTTTATATCTCGTATCTGGCAGTTGGCACACGGATTGGAAGGTTATGAAAGTTACCGAAAAAACACCGTCAATCAGTTATCTTCCCCTTTCCACCTAGTAGGGCCTCGGTGCATTTGAACCGCAGTAATTCTAAAAGTAATTTCAGTACCTATAAGGTCGTTATAACGATGCATAACAATTTACAGGTTAAAAACTGACATAGTAACTTGGGGGAAGAATAAAGAAATGACGGATGATAGCTTTCAAGAGCCGATCAGTAATCATACCTATCAATGCTGAGTGTGGAAGGCTATGGACGTTGGAGGCGCCTCTCATTGCTGTGAGATACTCGAATGCTACTGGTATAAATTTGTTTTCACCTCGAAGCAACGGCGCTGTGTATTGGATATCAACACGATGCTAACTTAGTGACGAACGTTTCAATCGCACTAGCAACGAACGAAACAACATGACTGCTTTGCTTTAATCATCGATTTCTATTTGTCAGCTATCATTGAAAATGAGCGATTTCCAAAACACTGGTGTGGGTATTGGAGGCCGGGGAAGGATCCTATTATAGTATGAGACCCCTCCCCCCTAAAAATTTCATACAATTTTTATTGAATAACTCAAGAACTACAACAGCAAATGGAACCAAATTTGGCATGGAAAGATATTTGGGTACGAGAAATGCTTGAATGAATATTTGGTATCCCTCACTCCTTCAAAAAGGTGGATAAAAAGGGGGAGAAGAGGTCTCCCTTAAAATTTTCAGTATAACTGGAGAGCTGATCGAGCAAATTGAACCAAATTTAGCATGTGAGGGTATTTGGATACGAGAAATGTTTATATTATAAATTAATGCCCCACTTTTTTTCAGCGGAAAGATATAAAGGGGGAAAGGGGGGCTTAAATACATTTTTTTTGCATAACTCGAGAAATAATTGAGCAAATGAAATAAACTTTGGTATCAAAAAGTATTTGAGTACAAAAAATACTTTTGTGAAAATTAAATTCTCACCCCTCCATTCAATGGGGAGAACGGCAGAGGGATGGTACTTCCTTTCAAGTTTATGCATAACTCAAGAATTTACAAATTAAATAAAACCAAATTTGGCATGGGATTGTAGTTCAATACGAGTATTTTTTTATGTCAAACAATTCCTTTCTTGCAGTGGGATGATAGAATTGTAAATATGTAAAGGAAGGGAAGAGGAAAGCTTACATTTAATTCTTTTTTACAAAATCCGAGAAATGGACAAAACTTAACATGGAAAATCATTTTTGTATGATTCTATGATAGTCTGACATACCATCCTCCTTTCAGTGAGTAGGTAGGTAGGTAGAATTTTGTTAGCATAAGTTTTCAATTTATGCTAACGAAGCCAACAAATGGAAACAAATATGTCATGGAAAGGTTTTTGTTACGAGATATTTTTCTACGATTGTTATAGACCCTTACGCTTTACAATATAGAGAGGAGAAGAAATTTTGTTGTAAAGCTTAAAAATTCATCAACCAATGGAACTACATTTGATGTGAGAGGATTTTAGGGCTCGAAAAAATTGTGTATGATTCACGACCAAGACCTCCATTCAGCAGGAGGTGAAGGGAAGGACAGGGGGCTCTCTTATCAGTTTTTTAGCATAAATCCAGATTATATCAAGCAAAAATAACCTTATTTTAAAGCTTAGTTCTTTTAGAAATGGGACACTTTCATTTGCTTATAGCTCGTTAACTAGTTATTGGATATTAAAAATTTTGACAGCATTTTGTTGCCTGTAAAAAATACTATTCGACCTATTTTTTTTCAAAATTTTAAATTTACGCGTTTTTGAGATATGTACGATGCAAGAGAAAAAGAAAAAAAATATTTTGCACAGTTTCCTTTAAAAAACGTCATTATCAAATTGATAGCTGAAAAAACCGTTGATTATTCAAAGAATTACTGAGTTTTTGTGGTGGATAAGTATGCAAACACTGTAAAAAATGTCCACAAAGTTCAAATCAAGCATTGGAGTTAAGCATATGATCGGCAACAACGGTTAAGGATCATCAAGGAAGTCAAGTCTCATACCAGCATTTTTAATTTTCAATAAACGAAAAACTAAGGGTAGATCGCTGGTAGATGTCCAAAACAATTTTCTCCGATAAGCTGATAGTGTTGCCATAGTGATGACTCATTGAAATCCAATCTCAAACATCCATTTTTTGATAGTTCCAAAGCTCTTTAGCTGTAAAACCGGTACCGAAAAAAAACGTTCAAAAAATGTGGTCAAAAATAATCAAATTTGTTCATTTCGGAACAACTGTATCCACTAAAATGCTTCCAGTTTCCAGTTTCCAGAGAAGTATTGGACCAAAAAGTATCAGAAATTGAAGAAGGAGTGTGAAGCCACCTAAAATATAGATTTTACGAAGTATAAGTTGGAGAAACTGATCAAAACCATGACTGATAGAAGTGTGCGCCGGCCAATGGGAGATACCAAGAATAAAGTAGAAATTTCTTTAACCAAAAACGGTAAATATTTTTTTTCAAATTTTTTCATAAAAGATCATAACATTACCTTGTTTTTTTCAAAGAAAGTATTTCGTTTAAACGAATGGTTTTTTAGATACAGGCATCCGTAACTGTCCCATTTCTAAAAGAACTAAGCTTTATAAATTTGTTTGCGTACGATTAATTTGAGTCCCTCCTTTTTCAGGGCGAGTCTTGAAGAAACAGAATAAAATTATCAGATCTTCAACATAAACTTATAGATCAAGATTCAGAAAGAAGTTTAAGACATCTTTGTGTTACAATTCGAAACTCCAGCTGCAGCTCTCATTTTATAGCGGTTGCTTATGAATTATATTATAATTTGATTTAATACAATGCCAACAAAACAATGAAAATTTGAATAATTTCTCCAAACATCATTTGTTTTTGAAAGGTGTAGCAAAGAACACCGGGTCAGCTAGTTACTCATAAAACGTATGAATTGTGTCATATTTTATGTAAATTAGCATGGGAACCCCCTTCTTTAAGTCGGTGTTGGTTGTAACTTTTATAGAAAACCATCTCCGGCCAACTTTGACGATCATCCCTCAGATGCCAACTTTGGCGATGATCGGTTCAATAGTTTCCGAATCTATAGGGATCAGATAGACAAACATTTTTATCTATACCTATACTAGCTGACCCGGTGTGCTTTGCTACACCTTCTAATCAATGAAATTTGTAAACTTAATTCCATTAAAATAAAATTTTCGATATCTTTACAATGACTGCTTTCACATTGATTTAATTTTTATTGGAATACCAAGAAGATTAAATCCTCTGATATTTTTGATACTTGATTTATTAATTAAAAATTATTTCTCTTTAAGGGGAGGGGGGAGGGGGGTAGGGTCTAACACTTTCAAAAAATCGATTTTTTTTTATTGTAAAACATTTCAAGAATTAGTCTTTCAGTCGTCGTACAGTACAGACGTATTTTCGCGCACCGCCGTCAATTCAAATTAATTAGTGTTCCCTAAAGCCGCCGCGTATATCAAAGTGCCAACGTTTGTTTTATTACCTTTTTTGTGCCGTGTTAACTGTACGAGGAAAAAAAATGCCAAAGTGTCAAATTCCAACCTGCGATGTTATCGATGGCGTCCACCTTTGGACGTGTACGGGTCCCTGTCATCGAAGATTCCACGCCGCCTGTATCGGAGTGCAGCGGAATTGCGAGGAGTCTATAAGGCGATTTATGCTGCCAGTCTGCTATGACTGTCAGCATTCAATTAAGGACCAGATAGATCTGTCGAGATTAATGTCTCGACAGAATGAAATAATGGAGCAACTGAAACTCCAAAACAGCTCCCAGGAGAGAATTAGTTCACAATTAGTGAAATTTTCATGCCTGGAGACCTTGATTGAGGGTATAGATACGCTCTCAAATCAAATAAACGGTCTGAAAAAAGAGCTGTCATCGCTTAAAAAATTGGAACTGTCAAACACGGCGACAATAAATGAAATTGTCCAGTCCTGCAACGAGGATAGTCGTTCGTTGAAAGCTGACTTCAGCCAGGCAGTATCAACAATATTAGCAGCTAGTCAATCACCAATAGACATTCAAGCGGATCTTGATAGTCTAAGACTGGAAATCGGGGAACAACACCGTAGCTGCTATATAAATTTTGAACAGGAGCTCACTCCTACGCTCCAGTCAATCGCGGTGGAACTGAACGCGTTAAGAGCTACAGTGAGGAATCCTGGCGTAAACGAGGACCTTATTGATGAATTACGGTCCATTCACGACGCTGTGAAAGCCAAACCGGCCGATCATCAACACGACTCAGGACCAACTCTAGCCGAGGAAATTGCTTCGTCGTCAAGGGTAAATCCATCTACTTCGTCTAGCGGCTGGAGACGAATCGGAAACAAAATGCTTTGGAAACCTCAACAGTACTGGGAAGAATACGACGAGAGGAAACGGAAGCGTGCGGCTCAAGTCAAGGCCGCGGAAAAAGCCAGGCGAAAACAGCATAAAAAACAGCAGCATCAACAAAGACAAAAAGAAATGTTCCTATCAAGAAAACAACAGAAGCAGTCACGAAAACAATCCCCCGTAAAATATTCATCAAAAGCAAGAGCCACTACTGATAAAGAGCTACTGGCTGCCGCAAAAGTCGCGTTTAATAGAAAATCAACTCCGAAAGCGAAGATCCCGACCTTCATCAACTTCCAACGGGGAGAAACATTGAACCCCGGTCCTAGTTCTGCTTCACCAAATGTGCTAAGGCATCGAAAAAGGCCTTCAAATATTCCTGCGCCACCCCCGGTCTCTCCACACCTTCCGAACTCATCAACATACCAGAACAGTAACACGATGACGACAGTGCCACCTGCTCATCCATACGCTACCTTCAATCAGCCATTCACCGCACCTCTAGTTGCACCGTGCTGTCACCACGACCCATCGGCATTATATTTCAACCCGGTAATGTATAACAACCCATATTTTCTGCCGAACCGACGCGTGCCTATGTAAGCACTAGCTCCTCTGTATTTATGAACCAAGCGGATCATGTTACCATTCGTTCGTGCGATCACCCAGTTATCAATAATAAAGAAATTGTGGCATATTGCCAAAACTTTAACAGAATGCGAAGCGCATCTAAACTAAACACAATTCATAAAAATTTAGTAGCAAGTAATTATACTATCATTTTAGGAACCGAAACAAGCTGGGATGATAGTATAAAAAGCGAGGAAATTTTTGGATCGCGTTACAATGTCTACAGAGATGACCGAAATTTCAATTTGTCCGACAAGAAATCAGGCGGAGGCGTTGTAGTAGCAATAAGCTCTGCTTTCGATTCTGAGCTCATTGAAATAACTAAGCACAAAGAATTTGAGCAGGTGTGGGCAAAAGCTCAAATCTTCAAGGAAACTCATATTTTTGGATCGATCTACTTTCCTCCAGAATATGCCAGTAAAGATTATTTCCAAAAGTTTCTACTGAGCATAACAGAACTATTCAAAAGCTTCCAACCCGAATTCAAAATTCACCTGTATGGCGATTTTAATCAATCGAATCTACAATTTTTACCCGATGAAGATAATGAAGCAATCCTTTTACCGATTTTTGGAGATAATGAAACATTACAATTCCTTTTCGACAATCTTGCTACCTTATGTCTTAATCAAATAAATCATGTGAAAAATGCCTGCAATCGCTATCTCGATTTACTGTTTTCAAACTTGACTGATGACTTTTGTATTTTGGAAGCTACTAATCCAATTTGGAAAAATGAGATATTTCATACAGCTATCGAATTTTCAATTATATGTTCTGACAACAAAGGAATACCAGAATACGAATATGAGGAGACCCTTGACTTTTTCCATGCAAATTACACAATGATTAAAACTAAATTACAATCAGTTAATTGGCAATCATCATTTCAAAGCGAAAACCAAACTGTCAATCAGGTAGCTATTTTTTATAACATTCTTGGTAATATCTTGAGTAAATATGTCCCAATAAAAATAAAGCGACGAACGAATAATAACAGAAATCCGCCATGGTTTTCAAAAGAGCTAAAGCATCTTAGAAATAAAAAGCAGAAAGCGCATAAAAACTGGAAAAAGACACCATCGCTAGCTAATAGTTTAGAATATCAAGAAGCATGCAACAAACTAGCCATATGCCTTAATACCTCCTTCGAAGAATATAATAGGAAAACAGAGGAAAACATTAAATCTAACCCAAGAAGCTTCTTCAAGTATGTAAGTTCCAAATTGAAAAGTAATAATTTTCCATCTCGTATGCACTTGGACAGCGCTAACGGTAATAATTCCCATGAAATATGTAATTTGTTTGCCAATTTCTTCCAAAGCGTTTACACCAGTTTTTCGGAAGCCGATCGCGACACTGCGTTTTTCGATTATTTTTCCGACTCAGCATCATTGACTGTGGTAGATTCAATCACCCTTGAGGAAATACACAAATCAATTTGCTCCCTGGATAGCTCCAAAGGGCCCGGGCCTGATGGAATTCCTCCATTACTTTTAAAAAATCTTGTAAATGAACTAAGTGTGCCCTTGTTTCTATTGTTCAACTCATCGTTGAAATCCGGTGTTTTTCCTCAAGTATGGAAAGAATCTTTTCTTGTACCTATTTTCAAGTCGGGGAAAAAGTCCGACATTAAAAATTACCGGGGTATAGCAATCTTATCGTGCATACCGAAACTTTTTGAAGCAATAGTGAATCAAAAAATATATAATCAAATAAAAACACTCATAACTGAAAAGCAACATGGATTTGTTAAAGGACGATCTACAGCGACTAATTTACTTGAATTCGTTTCTTATAATATCCACTCTATGGATCAAGGAAATTCCGTTCAGGCTCTATACACGGACTTCAGTAAAGCTTTTGATAGAATCGACATCCCTTTGTTAATTTTTAAACTACATAAAAACGGATTCAGTACACAACTGCTGAAATGGATTGAGTCGTATTTGACAAACCGTACACAAATTGTTAGATTCAATGGTTCACTTTCGAAAAGCATCTCCGTTACATCTGGTGTGCCTCAAGGCTCCCATCTCGGTCCCTTATTATTTATCTTATACGTCAATGACATTACTTATTTACTGAACCAGCTAAACGTGCTTATATACGCAGACGATATGAAGCTTTATATGATAGTCAACAACGAAGAAGATTTCAGGGTGTTTCAAAATGAAATAAATATTTTTTACAAATGGTGCAGTAAAAGTCTTCTTGAACTAAACGTGAAAAAATGTTCACATATTGTATTTACAAGGAAAAAATATCCGTCATATGAAATTGTCACATTAGGAAATGAGCCTGTGGAGAGAATCAATAAGATAAGAGATCTAGGTATTATATTGGACTCAAAACTTACTTTTGTAGATCACTATAACTCAGTAATTCAAAAATCAAATAGTATGCTTGGCTTTATAAAACGTTTTAGTTATAATTTTCAAGACCCATATACATTAAAAACATTGTACACAGCTTATGTCCGATCCATACTTGAATACTGCAGCGTTGTGTGGTCCCCCTTTCAAATTTCTCATAAAAACCGTTTAGAATCCATTCAGAAACAATTTGTTCTATTTGCTTTACGAAATCTAGGATGGTCACAGAGCCAATTACCAAGCTACGAATCACGCTGTTTACTAATAAATATTGAACCATTAAGTGTTAGAAGAGAATTTGCTGCAATCTCCTTTGTAAACGACATAATTAATCAGCGTGTTCAATCTACTTATCTACTAAATAAGTTAAACTTTTATTGTCCGAGTCGCCAGTTGAGAACCAGAAATCTGTTTATTTTAACCTAAGCTTGCCAGATTGCCCGGTTTTATCCGGGTTTGCCCGGATATTTGATGCAAAATTTCGAGAAAGTCCGGCCCGGCCCGGTTGCCCGGATATCGTGAAAAAAGTCCGGATATTGCCCGGATTTTTTCACAATTTTCACAAAGAAACCAAAAAAAAAAATCAAAGATTTTGAGTAAGTTTTAGCAAAATCGATTAACAGTATGGAAATTTTCAACGGTTGTTTCAAATTATTTCGCTGATTTACTTTTATAAACCTTTAAATATTTAAGTGCTCCAAAAAGTTTTTGGAAGTCTGCAATTACATCAATAAAATATTAATTTCATTTTTTTGCATTTTTTCTTTGCTTTTATATATAATAACACCTAAATTTTGCCCGGTTTTTGCCCGGTTTTTTGGATTTGAAAAATAGAAATCCATGCCCGGATTTTGCCAGGTTTTTTTGAAAAAATGCCCGGAATTGCTAGGCCCGGATGGGAGTGGAAAAAATTCTGGCAACCTTATTTTAACCTCTGCTCGAACTGATTATGGTAAAAATAGTCCAATCAATTGTCTTATGCAGAATTATAATAAAAACTACCAGAACATAGATTTTACTATGTCTAAACAGCAGCTAAAAAGTGCTTTTTACGGCGACAGGCACTTAAGAACCTAATATTGTAGTATTTGAAGTAATATTAAGATTGTACTTCTAGTTTTAAGAATATATATGTAGCCTACGATGTTTGGTGAAATAAATAAATAAATAAATGAATGTTGTGTCAAATTTTCAAGTCAATTGAAGCAAAACTGTAGAAGTTATAGGCCTTTATCTCCTCCTATCTAATACTGCAAGAAAGCAAGGGCAGAAACTTCAAACGCGTTTTTCTCGAAAGCACATTTTCAAAGTCCGTGGGCATCGTCATTTGAAAACTACTTATCCGATTCTTTTCAAATTTGGAACATATTTTCTTCATATAAAAAACCAGACCCCAACGTTTTTCTTTTTCGTTTTTTTTTTTACTTTGGGAAGATTTTACAGGTGAAAAATGGCGGATTTTTTCGTGAAAAATCGTAGTTTTTACTTCAAACAGCCATAAAAATTTCATAAAAATTTTTTTAAGTTAAATAAA
The DNA here is from genome assembly GCF_029784155.1 of Uranotaenia lowii. Lineage (NCBI taxonomy): Eukaryota > Metazoa > Arthropoda > Insecta > Diptera > Culicidae > Uranotaenia > Uranotaenia lowii. The sequence continues at coordinate 202,725,529 of NC_073693.1, read as the reverse complement.
AACGTTGGGGTCCAGAAAAACATCTAATAAAAATATTTTGCTCTGATTTTTTGACTTCAGATGATTTTGTGCTGAGATACAGTGTCCACCGCAAATCCTGTTTTCTAAAAGGCATCCTCGAAAGTGCTCCGTCACCGGCTCATTTTTCAATATTTTTCTACGAAAAAATTACTAAATGTTCTTTTAACAATGCTTTGTATAATGCAAAACATTTGAATACATTTGTTTGAACGATAGCTCTAGAAAAAAATCGTGAAAATGGTGTTTTTTTATACCCGTTAGACCCTACCCCCCCCCCCCCCCCCCTCCCTTAAATGTTTTTAATCTGATATTAAGAACTCTTTTTTATTGGCCTTTTTTTTCCTCAAAATGGGGAGGATCCACGAACTTCCATATATGTATATTAACATTTTTCGTAACCTTATAATATCACATTTCACAAATGACTCAATTTTCTTGATGAGTTTCCGAACTGCACATTAGACCGCTGCAAGCTTTGTATGGAAATTTCAAATTCTTAAATTTTTACACCTCCCATAACTTTTTTTGGTTGTTTTTGCTGCTAGAAATAGCAATAAAAATTTTGGAAGCGATCCATCCAGTCTTGAATTAGCGCAACGTGTTTTAATTTTGTATGGAAATTTGTATGGGAAAACAAAATTTTCCATTCAAAAATCGCCAGATATGTGCTGAAAGTTCCAAAAAATATAACTTTGGATAAAAAATGTTCCTTGATTCTTGCAGTACATTTCATGTGAACAAAGCAAAAAAATAAATTGTACCCTGTCGTGTCTTATCGTTGATGATTTTGCATTAACTTTGACTACTCCAAAGAAATCCTAGTTGATTTTTCGGACAGCACTTTTGAATTACGTCTGTCTTCAGTAACAGTCGCGAATAGAAGGACGAACGGTTTTTCATCGTTCGGTTACCACGCTTATCGAGGTATTGCTCTCCCTTTTACTCATCTACATTTCCTATATCATCCTATATCATCGAGTGTTGTATCTCACAGGCACTCACGAGTCGAGATGTCAACAACTTTCTCATGAAACACTGAAGTAAATTACTTGATATTTCTTATATTTAAAATCAGTTTATTTGCACTCAAATAAACTTGATTCTTATTCTTTACCTTATTCTCCACATACCCCAGGAAAGATATTCAATGTTTAAAAAAAAAATTTCAAAATTCATTTTTTTAATTATATCGTTTTTGATTGCTTGTCTGAAAGCTGTGTAATAGTAGGATGGAAATAAAAAATCTCAAAAAACTGCTTTGCATTGCCAGAGAATTTATTGTCTTATAAAGCCTTTGCAAAAACATTTCATGCAATTATTAACAGCTCTAGCAAGCAAAGTCTGCCATTTTTGAATACTTTTCAATGGATTCAGAATTTTTATTTTGAAATGGTTATAACTTTTTTCATGAAATTCTTCGCTGCTTGTCATGCAAGCAAAAAATGAAGCTTAAGAATAGTCAAAACCACAAATTAAAGACTGACTTGATTTCAAGCTTATTTGAAATTTCTGGATGATTTTATGTGCAAAAATTTCTTCTTCCATACAAATTTCCATACAAAAATTAAACGCGTTGCGCTAACTCAGGAATCAACCAAATCATCTCAAATTTTACACTGATCTTTGGTGACCCAAAAGGCATCGAAAAAACATATGGGAGCAAAAAGTCATTTTTTGCAGCGGTCTACTGCACATACATTCCTTCTTCCCGTTTCTCCTCTGAAAGAAGGAGAAGTCTTGATTCTTAAATAAACCTCTCATGTTAAATATCGTTTGTATTCCTTGAAAAGTTTTGAAAACTATGCGATTAAACCTCCCCCATCCCCAGTTATGTACTATATGGTATCTCTTCTTTAAAAAGTATAGAAACATTTTTCTTACTCGTATACTTATTCTTTTAAATTTGGTACCATTGGTTGGATAAGTTCTCAAGTTTTACAAAAAAAAATGTGCGGAACTCCCTTTTCCCTCTCTTATCCCCAACTGGTAGGTGGGAAGTGTTTTTACAATAACCGTAGAATCATTTCTCGTACCCTTATGCTCTACCAAGGAAAATTTGGTTAAATTTATTTGACTAGCTCTTTTTTTTCGATAAAAGTCATTTCACAATCTTTATGGTTATTGCGACTTTATAAACGTTGCAGTTGGCGGATCGTTATTGAAAAACTTATCCAGTACAACTGTGTTCGATGTTTATTCTTGGGCTCGAACTCGCGGACATCGACTCAGGAGACAACAGACTTGCTAAGTTCTTGAATTTATCAAAACAAACATATGGCACCTCTTTTCACTTTCCTATACCTTGAGGGGAACCAAATCATCTTAGAAATTTTTCATATATTTAAATACTCCTCCAAATTTGTTACCATCTGCTAGATTGGCACTCGAGTTAATAAAAAAATGTATGGGAGCTCCCCTTCCCCCTTCCAATTGAATCAGTGTAAGGAGGACGAAGCCTTAAAAAATCCCAGAAAAAAAACAAAATCTTCCCAAATAAACTCTGCTGTTAAATTTGAATAATAAGTTCTTGAGTGATCCAAAAATAATGTATAAAAACCTCCCTACTCCTTCTTCTCTAACCGTTGGAGAGAAGGAGGGGTCTCGAAACATGAAAAAAAAAAACATTTCCCGTACTCGAATATTCTTCCATGATAAACTTGGTTTATTTTATCGATTAGGTAGTTCTCTAGTAAAGCATCAAACTGTATGAGAGATCCCCCTCTTCTTATCTCTCTAGTGGAAGGACAGATGGGCCTCAAAAATCATAGAAACTTGACCTGTGGCCTATGTGAATGGAATTATTTTTTTAGTTGTTCAGCGGAAAATTTCCTTTAGGAATTTTATAAATTGGCACAAAAACCATCAACTGACTCGGTTCCACAGAAGAAACAAAAATGATGTGGATTTTTCAGTACAAAATATTCAATTATCCCATACAAACCAAAAAGTTCAAATTTACTCATGTAAACGTAGCTTAAAAATTCTACAAAAATCAAGGATGAGTTTTGGACCCATACGAAGCTTTTTAGACCCCAGTGTTTGAGAAATTCAAAAATGACCCCAAATCGACTCAGTCTAGTGTAGCATAGCACACTGGGTCAGCTAGTAAGTATATTATGAAATTAAATCAAAGTATAGAAATTTAAAATAAAAAATATCTTGTTGAGAAAAAATACCTTAGGCTTGGTCCAGATAGTGAGTCAAAAAAAAGTTAGGTGTACAATCAATAATTTTAAAAAGGCATTCGAAACCGTTAATAATCGTCATCATAAAAAATATCAGATCATGTCTCAATAACTTTCAATTTAATTTTATTTGATGGTTTGAATATTGATTTTCAAATCAAGGGTTGTTTGTAAAACTTTTAAATAGTGATGTATTGAATCTAGAAAAAAAATAATCACGATTTCAAACGTAAATTAATTTTAAGATAGTAATTTCAACTGTTTTTCAGCTTAAAAAATAAAACTGTTCAATTTTTCTATAAAGTTTTGTTAGAATTCCCGTATTTTGTAGATTTGGTAGAACATGAAAAAAAGAAAATTTCTACAACTTTATATATATATATATATATATATATATATATATATATATATATATATATATATATATATATATATATATATATATATATATATATATATATATATATATATATATATATATATATATATATATATATATATATATATATATATATATATATACATATATATATATATATATATATATATATATATATATATATATATATATATATATATATATATATATATATATATGAAATAATAAATTAAGATTAAACCAGCACTACAGAATTGAAATAAAAGATTCATGAATAAGGGCTCTAAAATTTGGTTCATACAATTCAGATCTGGAATTAAGATTCAGAAAACGTATTCTTGTAAATTTCCGAAATCGTATAGAAATTCGGAAACAGATTCAAAGTTCAATTTTTGAAATTAGGCTCAGAATTCAGTTTAAAAATTCAGAAAAAAATTAAGCTTGTGAGTTTTTTAATCATCATAAAGTCATAAATATAACGTTTTTGTTTTATTTCGATCATCACAGTTACTGATAATCCATTTCCTTTCTTTTTTTACTAATGATCACCGAGAAAAATCAATCGAAAAAGATTATAAATATAAAGTAGAATTTAAGTCATTTTCTAAATTTTGTTTCATGAAAAATATCCCAAATTATATTTTAAAAAATTAGCCACACGATTTTTATCATAAAATTGATTCTGTATGAAAAATATTTGCTGTTCATGAAATATGTACCTGATCTTCACCTAAAATATCTACACAAACGCCTATATTTTCTTGGTGTTTTTTTTTTAAATTTTATTAATGACCTTTTAAACGCTGAGTGTTCATTCGGGTCTAAATCTTCTTAAAAACTATTTTTATAACTATTTACATACTATAAATTTTTACAATTATTTTCATTTCATTCTTGGTGTATTGTTTAACATTATTAATATTGCAGTTGAAAATAAAATCATAATTTCAGTTTAAGTTTACATCAAGCAAATTTGGTACGATATTTTTTATCTCTTACTGTCTCTTGGGAAAATTTTATTTATTTTCATCAAAGGTTAGAAACTTGGAACTTTCAAAAGAGTTTGAAATTGGGCTTGTTTGATTTGAGTATAGAATAAGTTTTTTTTTCGAAGAAATCGAAAGCTTCGCTAAAAAGAACTTATTTTATGCTCATATCAAATAACTTAAATTTACCGGACTCTTAAACAAATTCAACAAGCTTCAACAAAGCTTACCTTTTAGGCTAATGTCCACTTTTATCAAGCTACGATTTAAAGTGAAAACCTTTAATGAGTACTTAAAAAATAACAAATATATAGATACAAACTTAATTTGTTTCAAATATTTTTTGCATTCGTGAATTATTAGGAAAAAATCATAGGTAAAAATCAGTCACCAAAATCCCACTCCCATGATTCGGTTCTTCCTACAGCCCTGTCTCTAGTTGATATTATGTCAAAACCTTTTGAAATGTAGAACTGAGCATTTGGAAGAACAGAAAACATGATTAACATGAATTTTGAAAAACGTTTTTAATCTACATAAAATGTTTCATGACATACATTAATTATTTTAGACTTTTTTCAATTAATAAAAGGGATTGTTCAGCACAGGGCTATAATCAAATGAAAATGTTTGAAAATTTATTGTTTTTTTTTAAATTTGTATTGTTACAACGAAGAAAGCTCTAATTGCAATAATTTTTTGGGTTTGTTCGAGTAAAATTTTGCTTTTTTTTCTGTTAAAACTGTTTTTAAAGAAAAAGCATAAGGGTGCTGCATACATTTCATATGCATACAAATAACAAAACTCGATTTTTTCATGGATGAAATTTTGATAATAACAAACGCGTGATGCAAGAGAACTATTTTCCAGCATATGGAAACATGATTTAAAAAGTGAATTGTTGATTTGCATTTTGATACATTTTTGACCAGACTAGTACTTGATTTACAAAAATAATTATTTGAAGAAAATTGTTAATAATCCGAAACATATATTTACATCAACAGTGTTGATGTCACTGAACTGACTTTCGATACCGAAAGTGCCATTGAACGCACTCGCGCAATGACAGCAGGAGAATTCGAAGATGCGTTCGAATGTGTAGGAGAGAAGTGAGTTCAGGAGTATAGGCGGGAAAAATAAAGCGAGATAGATTAGTAAACAAAACAAAGATTGTTGAATTCAAGTATTGTAGTTTGGTGATCCGAAGCTAATTAGTGCACAGCAAGGTTGCCGAAAAAAAATCTGTGTTTTTGGCAAAAAAAATTCTCGAATTCTGTGATTTTTGTTCAAAATTCTGTGACGAAATTCTGTGATTTTGAGTAACATATCATGAGCAAAATCTGTAACACGAACAACTCAAAATGTATATAAAAGCTGAAAATATTACGAAAGTCTTATATATTAAATAGTTACTTTAATTTTAATTTTAGAGTAAGCAATAACTGACATGTTTTTCAGAATTTAGATAATTTGAAAATCATTATCAACAATAGAAAATTATTCCTTATTGTTAAAATTAATTTTTTTTTATTTTCGGCTGATACTTTTCATGTTTCAGGAGTGTATATTATAATTAAATGTTTTTACAATGAAAATAAAAGGGTTTAGTTTTTTTTTTATTTTATTTTGTGAAACGGATTGATATTAATAACATTATTAAACTTTATTGGGACGAACGTACCAACCAGATGTTCTGATTCTTCCATGAAGTTTGTTGGTCAATTTCAATGAAACGCACCCTCCATTCATTGACACGAAATGCTTTGCCTTAATAATCGCTTCCATTGATTCATTATTCAAACGATTCCTTGACTTGACCTTATTTGCGTTCCATAGTGAAAAAACTCGTTCAACTGCTGCTGACGAATGTGGGATTATTTCAAAGTTAATAATAAATTTCCGAAGACATGGAAAAGCGTAGTTTCCGTCCCTACGCTTCATCTTCAAAATAGGTAACCAGCTGTCCATTTTATCTGAAGTAATTATAATATCTCCACAGTTTATTTTCGTTGACAATTCTCTCACTTCATTATGAAGGTCCTGTTCGTCACCATCATTTAAAAAATACGGAAATTGTTTAGTAACTTTTGAGGCATTCGATGCTATTTGCATTTTCGTAGGAGTCACTAAGGCAGCATTTTCCAAAATCGGGTCCTTAAAATTAAATCTGTTACGGATCTGATGAATTAGCTCAACATAATAACTGCGGCAAATTTTCCGGAACTTCGTTTTATTCTGCGTATCTAATCCATCCATTGCTTCATCAGCTTTTAAACCAATATATATCTCATTAAGTGGCTTAAAATGTTTCTCGAAATTTTCATCGACGAGGCCAGAATCTTGAACGAATTCATCCTTACAAATGTTATCAAGCAACAGCAAATAGAAGGTTTTCATTTCAGTAAACATGTCTATAAACTTTGGTTGTTCAGCTTGGAACATTCTGTTGAGCTTGTTAATAAGAGGCAATATATAAGCAAGAAATTGCAATATCGGTTTTGTTAATGGTGATTTTAAACCCTCCAAAATACGTTGGGCTGTTTGGTTTTTATTTCCTTTGGATTGCTCTTCGAAAAACTGATTTAATTCTTCAAAAAGTTCAAGGTTTCTATTTACCACAGCCTCTAATGAAAGCCATCTTGTCGCTGACGGGTGGAGAATTTTTAACGGTTTTACCTCCAAAATATTTTGAACATTTTTGAATTCTTGCATTCTTTTTGGACTGTGCGCTAAATAACTGTAAATGTCTCTCATCAGTTGTTCGATATCATCTGGCAATTTATTGCACGCGTAGCTTGCACACAATGCCAACGAATGGCACGTGCACTTAATTATGATCAAATTAGGACAATCTTTTTTTAAGAGACACATAACAGAATTTTTGGTTCCCATCATTACGGATGCCCCATCAGAAGCAAATCCTACAAGCCTTTTTTTGTAATCTATATTATCTTTTTTAAATTGTGCAATCATTGAGTCAAAAATTGTTCGGTGGTCGAATGATTTTAATTCAATGGCTTTATAGAAGATGTCCTTAGTTTCATGTTTTTCGTTGTCGAACAAACGAATTACCATTGCCAATGTTTTGGTGGTCGTCAAATCCGTTGATTCGTCTATGATCAAGGAAAAACTTTCATTTTGCATTCTATGAACGATTTCATCATGTTGTGTGGCTGCAAATATTCCGTTCATGATCGATGTTGATTTAGTCCGACCTAATTTTAATCCCGATAAGACAACAGAATCAGTGTCAGCTGTATTCAATACACTTGCTAATTTGTCGATTGCCGAATATGCAATGTTATGCTCTGCAGCCCAAGCGCAGAGCTTCAATTCTAGTTGAAGTATTTTATCGTTGACAGTGAAGCTGTCGATCGTTGAATCCTGATTAAGTTCTGAAATTTGGCTAGCCATTTCTCGATGTCGTCTGGTTTTCAAGTGTTTAAACAAATTTCCTTTGCCTCCACGAGAAACATTAAGCTTATCGAGACAAATTGTGCAAAATGCAGAAAAAACGTCACTTTTGTAAGCCTCAAAACAGTTCAATTCTGGAGCATTGGTCCATTCTATCTTAAATTTTTGGACAAATGGTTGCTTAGTTTCTTTTTCAGTCTTAAGTTTTTTTGTATTGTTGTTTTCATGTTCTTCAATCGAATCTGTTGAATAGTTGGCTGGCCGGTAAAAAACATCAACAGTTCTAGAAGAGCCTGCAAAATAAATTTCTTTACCAATATTTCAAATTTCTTAAATCGAGCTATCATTTTTTCCCAGCATAGTTGCTAGATTCTCTAAAAAATCAAACAATTATTTTGAACATGTTTAAAAGCATACAATGTTTGACGTCGAATGATATTAATGAAAATATGAAAAAGTGTGATATTCGACTTTGTTGACAAAATAAGGGTAGTTTATTTAAGAGCATAAGTTCAATTCACATTTATTGCTTTTATCTTAAAAACTTTTACTTACCAGGAACAAGATCAACATTTGCATCAGATGATCTTTCAACATTTCCGGTGTTGGAGTCGTTCACTGGTTGACTCGGCGAAGTTGTTGCTAGTAGAAATAACAGTTTTCAATTATAGATAAAAAAAATCGGTGTTCAATATCAAACTCACCTTTGGAGAAATATGAGGCAATTGTTTTTCGAGACATTCCGGCACACAAACTATTAGGACTATCAAATTCTGTTAATCACGCTAACACGGTCACGCAACTTTACCAAATGATTCGAATCCAATTTGAATTTGCAAATGTCATCTGAAACGTAAACATCGACGTAAAAGTGTGCAAAAGGTATGCTCTACTCGCTAAACTTGGTTTGCTTAAACCACTACACTCAAACGTGAAACTACTTTACCTCGCTGTTGCTGTTGCAACTTCAAATTCCGATGCTGGTTCATTTTGTTTTCCGAACAACTCAAATTGACTCATTTGCAGGGTTGCCAACATATATTTTCAAAAATCAGGGAACTGGTGTAATAAAAATCAGGCAAAATCAGGCTACATAAGTAACGGAAATTCCTCTAAAAGTGATGACCTTTTTTTTTTTTGGTCATCACTCTACATTTTTACTGTGTTGTGGGCCTACTTGGTTGCATAATTCTACTGAATCAAATCCTTTTCATTCCCTTTTGAAGATATGAACTAATGGGAATCTTTCGATTGGTTTCATTCAGCAACATTTTCGCTTTTTAACTTCAGTAATGGTACCTAATTTAGTTCCTTACTACCCATTTTTCATCACATTCGCAAAAATCAGGCATTTTTTGAAAAATCAGGGAAATTCAATGGCTTTTCAGGTTGTCAGGCAGAGCCTCGAAAAATCAGGCAATCCCTGAAAAATCAGGCATATTGGCATCTCTGCGCAGGAGTGCGTCGATTGAGAGAGAGCAAATAAAACGCAGCTCTTTCGTTCTCGGTTCACGGGCTTGATTGCTCGAAATTCTCTCGAGAAATTTGCGACCAAAACGCAGATTTTTAGCTGAGCGAATTCGCGCGCGCCTATTCGAGAGCGCGAGCGGTCCGGAAACAGCGTTTGAGTTTTTCTAGCCGCGTGCGCAGGGTTGTCAACATTGTTTTTCAAAAATCAGGGAGCTGGTGAAATAAAAATCAGGCAAAATCAGGCTACGATAAAGTAACGAAAATTTCGCTAAAAGTGTTGACCTTTTTTTTTTTGCTCACCGCTTCTCATTTTCTTTCTAATATGTGTGGTGAACCTACTTGGTTGAATAATCTGAATCAAATCAAAGCAATCGAAAGATTCCCTTTAATTGCCTTTTTTAAATAAGAATTCAATTCGATTGCATTGATGCAGTCACATTTCCACTTTTTCACTTCAGCAATGGTACTTAATCCTGTTCCTTACTACCCATTTTTCATCACATTCGCAAAAATCAGGCAAAATCAGGCATATTTTCAAAAATCAGGCAAATTCAATAGCTTATCAGGTTGTCAGGCAGAGCCTCGAAAAATCAGGCAATACCTGAAAAATCAGGCACATTGGCATCTCTGCTCATTTGTGGTAAGCATAAGCTCGATTTTCATTTGGTGGAGAGCGTAGTAAGGTTTATGAAAAAATTCTGTGAAATCTGTGATTTTTCCCAAAATTCTGTGTTCTGTGACACAGATTCTGTGATGAAATTTTGCCCAAAATTCTGTGAAATTACAGATTTTTCTGTGATTTCGGCAACCTTGGTGCACAGTGGTTATTGTGAAATTCAAATACTTACCCTAAATTAACGTGCCTGGAATTAGATTGTGCAACATAAGTTCTAACATAAAATCTATCTCTGTCTAGGCAATTGCAAGTACTTATTAGTACGGAAGGGTGCGAAGTGAAACTGCGCAGGAAAGTTGAACCCAGGTAGGCTTTGCTTAGATATGAAAATAAGTGATTATCCCTAATGTGCGACCGTTTAATTTAGGTTACAATACCACGCAGCAAGCGTTTTAATTCGGAATCGCCAGATTCAACCAAACTCGAACAAAGGTGAGAAATTCTTAGAGAAAGTTTAGTAATATCTCTAACCTAGATCTGTTTAAGGTGTAGGGACTAGCGGAAGCGAAAAGCTGGAATCGAGGCAGAAGAATACGGTAGAAAGTTCACTAAACATAAGCTAACAGATTACAATTTAGAATTTATCTATTATAATTGTTATTGATATCGTAGGAATTTAAAACGTGTCCCGGTAGAGCTTCGAACGGACAAATAAAAGGGAACGTTACGAATCCGAAAACGAACTTTCATTGTTACAGCGATCCGGAAGTAACAATTTACAGTTGGTATAGGATAAAAAAAGCAATAAAAAGTTTATAGGTGATACCATTATGCCAATCCGTCATACTGGGTAAAGTTTTTTACGGCATCAAAAAATAAAAAAATGGGTGCATATATTGCTCGATTTTCTAATTGTCTATGAGTATCAAAAACATTGAAAAACTATCTCAGGATGTGAGAAACTTTGAACGTCATCATTATTGATAACTACAGTTGCGTTCAAAAAAGAATGAAATCGCGTGAAGCTGCGCACCCACTTCCAACTTTGACAAGCTGCCATTTCTCTTTTGGTATATATTTTTTCATGAAAATTTCACACAATCTAGTTCAACTATCCAACCAACACTCTACAAAATTTGAAGTCTTTACAATGACGGGAAACAAAGATACAGCTATTCCCGTAAAAAAGGGAAATTTAGAACTGCTTCACTAAATTTGCTGTATCTTTGACAATTTTCATCGAAAAATCTTGAAATTTTGTTCCAAAGATGTAAAAATGTTTGATCTCATACCAGGCCAAGTTTCGTCAAAATCGATGAACGTGACCAAAAATGGTGCCGGATTGAAAATGAGGTTCATTATCGCCCAGCAGACGATTTCATTCTTTTTTGGACGGATCTTTGTATGGAAAACATCGGAATCTGTGTATTATTGGTTTTTCTTTCACAAAACCAACATTTATTACAAAGAATGTTGTTAATTGATAGGAACTTCATTTTTGCTTGGTTTATAAATAGAAATTATTCCAACAGAGCTGGTATTGAAACAAAAGAGCGAATAGAATATTCGCTTTAATAGTGGATCAAATTTGTTTATCGGTGTAATTAGCAGGTCATTACTGAGATTCTGTTCTTTTTATTTTGAACCCTGTTGGATCATTTTCTCTTTCGAAACAAAGTACGAATGATGTTTTTAGCTATTTACAACATTCTTTGTGATAAATTTTTGTTTTGTGAAAGAAAAACCAAGAATACATGGATTACGATGTTTTCAATACAAACATCCGTCCAAAAAAGAATGAAATCGTATGCTGGGCGATAATGAACCTCATTTTCAATCCGGCACCATTTTTGATCACGTTCATCGATTTTGACGAAACTTGGCCTGGTATGAGATCAAACATTTTTACATCTTTGGAACAAAATTTCAAGATTTTTCGAAGAAAATTGTCAAAGATACAGCAAATTTAGTGAAGCAGTTCTAAATTTCCTTTTTTTACGGGAATAGCTGTATCTTTGTTTTCCGTCATTGTAAAGACTTCAAATTTTGTGGAGTGTTAGTTGGGTAGTTTAACTAGATTGTGTGAAATTTTCATGAAAAAATATAAACCAAAAGAGAAATGGCAGCTTGTCAAAGTTGGAAGTGGGTGCGCAGCTTCACCCGATTTCATTCTTTTTTGAACGCAACTGTATATTACATTATTTTAAAATAAAAATTTAATATATGTTGTGGTAAACAAATGTTGCATCTAACCCTGCTGTTGCATGATACCCCTTTTGACGGTAATGTATCTTTGATACAAAAGCTTCGAGGCACAATCTGGTAAAAAATGTGAGTAACTGTAGATTTAATTTATCGGTCTAGCGGTGAAAAGTGATGTCCTTTTTAGTAGGGACATCTAAAGATTATGATTTTTTTTAAAAATATATATGGGTGGATAGAAGGTTAGATGAAATGAAAGATGTTGAAAATGAGCGGGTAGAATTTATTTAGAAGCATATCATGATATGTGATGATATACTTCTAAAAAAATTCTTACCGCTCATTTTCAACGTCTTTCACTTCATCTAACCTTCTATCTACCTATATAATAAAATTCATAATCTTTAGATGTCCCTATTAAAAAGGATATCACTTTTCACCGCTAGGGCGATAAATTTAATCAACAAATATAAATTGCGGTGATTAATCCTGCATAAAATGTGAGTAACTTTATTTAAAAAAAAACATTGTTTTTCCGAAGTTTTTTGTCGAGTCCGGAGGATTCATTTCTGATCTCGCGTTCGGAAATGCTTTTCTCAGTCGCTTACGTTCGAACTTTTCGCCAACGCAATACTCTATCAACTGACTTCTATCAACGATTTGGTTCGGGAAGCGAGAATATTTTTCCGCTTCGATTACACACACACAGTCACACGTTCGTTTCGTTAAGTTCCATTTCTTCGATCTCAATTATAGAAACGCTCTCGTATCTCTCACGTCGCATGTTAGCGATTTCGTTTACCGAGATAGTGTTAGTGAGGATACTGGTTCAATATTAGAAAGCTCTATACTGATCTGGATTTGCTCATGATTTCACAGACAACATACGTCTTCACTGTGAATCACATATGACATATAAGTTTATAAGTTATTCAAACTCATATTTTTCAATACTTTCATTAAACCTTGTTCCTATATTCTCTACATCCCCCTTCTTGCCTACTCTTATTTTTCATTTTTAAAGCTTTTTTTTTAATTTTTTAATATTTCAAACATTTGAGACACAGACTTCATTTTTATGATTCAGACTAACATATATATCTGTTTAACGTTCAAAATTAAAACGTTTTGTCTGTCTTATTTCGGTTCTCATTTTTTTCTTCTTATCTTCTCAATAATTTTTTTATGCGTCCCACCTTTCATCTTCTTATTATTGAACTTATGCTTATTTCCTCCTGTTCTCATTTTTACTCATTATGCCATTGAATATTCTAATATCATCATTTAAGCGTCTCGTCACCCAACTTATTATTTTATAGCTGACTGATCTCTTTTCATCGGTTTGAATTTATTGTTCAGTAGCTCATTGATTTAACTATCATTTTCTTTATATTTGAAAATATACTTTTTCTAAACTAATTTTTTTGTAGCATCATTAACTCAAAATATTTACGTCCTAGACCGCATTTGCTTATAATTTTTCTTTAACTGAGTCAACTTTAAGTGCTTACCCATGTAATCATTTCAATTTTTTTCTCCTTATTTTTTATATTTTTCATTACTTCTTTTTTATGATTATTTTCTCATTTCTCATCTTTCAAGCGTTACTTATCTTCTGTTCCCTTCTTCTCATTTATTTAAAAACATTATATTTGATCAAAACATTAACAAAGTCATCGAATACAATTCATACTATCTTAATTTCTTATCCTGTTATTTCCTTTTTTTATATTTTTCAATTTTCTTTGGTTTTGTTTATCTTCCGCATCTAATTTCTCATCTTCTATTTTTCTTATTTTCTCATCTTATCATCATTTCTTCCTTTTTTTGCCTCGAGTCTCTCATCTTCTTATTTGAATCCTTCTAATTTTCAAATCCTGTCATCTTTTCGTCGTTTCCTTACTAGTCCAGCTTCTTACTAGGGGAAAGTCGAAGGATACTTCTTCGGAGTTGTCCTGATTTCATTTTCCAGCAGCTATTGATTCCCTCAATATATTTTTGTTTGCACTAGTATACACAATTTTTTTTTATTACTCGTTCATACCCCTGAACTGATTTTTTTTGTAACACATTTCCGTCGTTTATCTTTCGTAATTATCAACTTTTTATAATTTTTTTGTTTCTCAACACTATTTTCTTCTTCTCATCTCTTTTTTCTATAATCATTTTATTTGTTTATTTTTTTTATCAATTTTTTCGGTTCAAGCTCTTTTTTTTCTCACCATTCAAAACACAAATATTTCACATTCTAAAGTTTCATATATCCTATCTCATGTTTCATTTTATTTTCTTTTTATCTTTTCATCTTACCCTACAATCCTTTGTTTCTTTTGTCTCCAAAACCTTAATGTTCCAAAATTTTTAAAAGAACTCATAATTTTCTTTTTTTTTTTTTGATCCTTTGACTAGCTCAAATTACTTTTGATTATAAACTGCACTTCTTCTTATCATTTTTAACCATAGCCAGCGAACAACGCAGCATTTGCTCTTTGATCATCCCTTTGGAAATATTTAATTTTTTTTTATCCTATCTTTTAATATTTTAAAATTCTTTTCCTTTTTTTTTGTTTATTTTTTTGTCCTCTTTCATTCCCTCTTCTTCTCATCTTTTTGTATCATTTTATTTGATCATAACCTTAACAGGGTCAACGAATAAAACAATTTAGAAAATCTCAATTTCTCATCTTATTATCTTTTTCTTGACTTATCTCTCCAGCTTCTTAACCTTGAATCTTGCTTTGTTTTTAATTTAAAGTCATCATTTGGATCAAGAAGTGATCCGTTGATCAGAAATAAATATCAAAAAACGACTCATGTTTTAGGATAGCATCTAATATCTTGTCACCTTTTTATATCGTCTACCTTTCTGGTTTTTTTCTCATCTGATTTTCGTCACAATTTTAAATAATTTAATTTACTGATCTTTCCATCTACTTATTTCTACACAACCTCTATACTTATTTTTTTCTCTCATTGTTTCATCTTATCTCATCTTCTATCTTTCTCTCTTCACATCTCGTCATCATTTCTTCCATTTTTCTCTCCAGCCTTTCATCTTCTTATTTGAGTCGTTCCATTTTCTAATTTTCGAATCCTGTCATCTTTTCCTCGTTTCATCATCAAGCTTTTAATTATCGTGGCCGAAAGAACTTTATTCAGAATTTCATCAATGGACTCGTTTCTCATTTTCTTTTCTTCTTATTTTATCATCTTACTTTCCCTTATTTGTCTTATCTCCAAAATCATCTCATGTTAGGGGATTTCATCTATCATCTCTACATTTTTTTTTATCTTGCTTCTTCTCATCTGATAATGTTTCTTGTCATTCTTTTTGCACATTTTTTACCCAATTATTTTTTTGCTTTTTTTAACCCCTCTATTATATTTTATCATTTTTTTTAATTTTTATCGTTAAATTGTTCGCATCTCATTTCTCATCTTCATCACTTCTTTCCTTCTCATCTTTTTTATACATTCTTCTATGTTTTTCTCCAGTCTCTCATCTTCTAACTTCCAAACATTTCATTTATTAAATTTATCATTTTTTTTTTTTTCATTTTCTCATTTCAAAATTATATCATATTCGAAAATATTCAAATTGAGACCACCAAGAATCGCTCAAGATTCTCTTGTACTTTTAAAACCAGTAACAATGATTTCTTAACTAAGTCTAAAGTTTCATCTAAGTTCGATCATCTAAACTAATCAAAATCCAAACCTAAATTTGTTCTTGCCTGTCGAAGCAAGTACTCGGCCGCTCAAAGCCAAAAATAAGCCGCTCGAGGCCCCTAAGAATCGTTCAAGATTTTACTGTACTTACCGCTCGAAGCAAGTACTCGGCCGCTCAAAGCCGAAATTAAGCCACTCGAGGCTTCTAAGAATTGCTCGAAATTCTTCTGCACTTGCCGCTCGGAGCAAGTATTCGACCGCTCAGAGCCGAAATAAAGCCACTCGAGGCTTTTAAGAATCGCTCAAGATTCTTCTGTACTTGCCGCTCGAAGCAAGTACTCGGCCGCTCGGAGCCGAAAATAAGCCGCTCGAGGCTTTTAAGAACCGCTCAAGGTTCTTCTGTACTTGCCGCTCAGAGCAAGTACTCGGCCGCTCGAAGCCGAAAATAAGCCGCTCGAGGCTTTTAAGAATCGCTCAAGATTCTTCTGTACATGCCGCTCGGAGCAAGTACTCGGCCGCTCAGAGCCGAAAATAAGCCATTCTAGGCCAGAATCACTTAAGATTCTTTGTGACTTTGCCACTCAGAACAAAATCATCCAGAACCACTCAAAGTTCTGAATTTACATCGCCACTCAAAGCAAATATAACTATCAGCCCGCCATATAATCACTTTCACATCAATGCATTGTCAAGCCATTCCAATTCTGGCAATAGTTTTCGGAATTCCTGGCCATCTTTTTTTTTATCACAACACTTACCAAAATGGCCTCCAAATGCACTTCAAACACCGATTAAAGGATTCTGAACAACCGATCGCGATAGCACTTCTCATCTAACCGACATTAACAAATCAACACCTGTCTTCACGAAATCAAACTGTCTTACATTTCTTTCCCGGGGAGCGTTAACCACGCCATTGTCGAGTCCGGAGGATTCATTTCTGATCTCGCGTTCGGAAATGCTTTTCTCAGTCGCTTACGTTCGAACTTTTCGCCAACGCAATACTCTATCAACTGACTTCTATCAACGATTTGGTTCGGGAAGCGAGAATATTTTTCCGCTTCGATTACACACACACAGTCAAACAGGTCTTTCGACCAGCGATAATGTATGCAGTTCCGATTTGGTCTAGCTGCTGCACGACGAGGAAGAAGGCCATCCAGAGGATTCAGAACAAGGTTCTGAAAATGATTTTGCGGCTTCCACCTTGGCACAGCACCGAAGATCTTCATCGGATTGCGGGCATTGAATCGATCGAAGAGATGGCCAACAAAATCATCTCCAACTTCAGAGGCAAATCGATGCAGTCTTCCATCGCAGAGATTCGTTCTCTCTATAATTAGTTTTAATTTAGGATAGTCTTAGTTTTTAGTAGTAAGTTTAAAATATTTTTTGACATTACAGGATGTTCTCCTACATAAAAATACTTGATTGCACTCAGCAAAATTAATGCAAATAAATAAATTATAGTGATTAATAAACTATAGGGCTCTGGACAGTTCATCATTGAACTGAACACCTAATTTAATGTAATAATGTAATATAAATGTAATGATGAATTGGTACAAATAAAGACATATTTAAAAAAAAAAAACCCTAAAATTTCATTTGTTATTGGACAATCAAGTCCAATCGTCTTGCAGTCTTCAAGGTAAAATATTTGTTCCAATTAAGGCTTTAAAACAATATTCATAAAACGCAAACAGTCAATGACGAAAAAGGTAATTAATGAAAAAACCACAATTATTAGCTACTCTCGTGCAAAATACTTTGAAATCCCATTCATGCTTGAGACTCGAGTAACCCCTCTCTCTTGTCAGACGTACTGCAATTTGGCATTTGATCTTCCGGTAAATTAATTATCAATTTGAGCTTGAAGCAAGTGAGATTTATTTTGTTTAATTCTGCCTTTACCAGTGGTCGGCAGCCTTTTGGATCGGAAGAGCCACAAACTACATATTTTCAAAATTTCAGAGTTTGAAAGAGCCACATTGATGACTTATAGTTTTTGTTTGGAATAAAAAAAAAACAAAATATATGAATGATGAATTAACATTACTTTTACGAAAATAACATTAAAATCATAAGAGTTTTGTTCTATTACTCTTGGATATTACTTATAAATCTGATTCTGATTGGCATTGCTCAAGACCAAGACACGCACCGCCATTCTACGTTTGCTTGCTACTTACATCAATTACATTGAAAGCTGATCAAATAGAGTAGTTGATGTGAATCAATGACAATTTAACTTAAGAATTGAAATTTGTTCGCTGTTACATAATATAATAGACACTTATAAACAAATTGACTTCAACTGAAAAAAAATCATGAATTCATGGATTCTCTTCTGGATTGTCAGTTCTTATAACAGGGTTCGAATTCATATCAATTTTAATGCGTTGGCTAATATCGAGTCTTGAAAATTTAAGATCCATAACTAGCTTAAAGACATACCTTGTATGTTGTCGAAGTGAAAGATTTTATATGTTAATATATAAGCAGAATATTTAGAATTTCTTCGGCAAAGCAAAGCTTTAAAAAAAAAAAAAAACAAATTGAAGGAAAATATATTTTCTTAAAATTACCAAGCTTATTGACATTTCCCTGATTTAGCTTATCCATTCCCCAATTTAACTGATATATATGTAGAAAAAATTTTAATCTTAAAAATTGTGCTCCTGACAACTGATAGATTTTCAATATTAATGACATGAAACGAACGTGTCTTCAGAATTTAGTGCATCTGAAAAAGTCGAAAATCTCATTTTATGTCACATGTGATTCTTTAGTATTGTGCATTCAATTGAATGAAGAATGAAATTCAGTTTATTGCATATTATTCATCAATGCTTGCTAAAGCTTAGATTTCTGGAAAAAAAATCTGTGGTTTGACCAGCATAAATCTATAATGATGTGATTTAAACTGGCAAAATCAGTTGATGGATACTTTTAAGGTTTCAAAACGAAAATAAATAAAAATAAATCAACGGCGATTAATTCGTTCGAAAATTGTGTCATTTGTGCAAATATTGGCTGCAGGTATCACACTTGAAATTTTAGATATGTCCAAAGACTTAAAGGTTTTCTAACTGTCAAACTATAATTTCTAATCCTCAATTCTTAGATTTGGAAATTTGTATCATAATTCCATGAATCCATCCATTTTTCAACCCGTTATTTATTGAGTAGGCATTCCAAATTTTTCCTATACCGGGAAATCCGCGCATTATGTTCCAAAATTTTAGGCATTAAACCAGGTAATATCCGGACAAACTCAGCCAAAATCAAAGTTTTTTCCATAACAAGGCAAGAGAAAAACTAAAAGAAGATTGAGTAGGCGTCGGTTGAAACTGTCAGACGCGTTTTTTCAGAGCTGAAAATTTTCTATTTGGAAATTTAAATAAATTTATAGTTTTTACTCAAGAAACAAGTGCAAGAAAGTTCTTTAAGTGGACAACCGGAAGTGTATGTGTGTGAGTTTGAAGGAGGTCCATAGTTTTCGGCTTTGTTTGGCCTTTTCCCTGGTCAACTGGACAATTTCGAGAAATTTTGAAAGGCTTTCAACAACGATTTTATTCCTGGAATATGTACACGGGAAAAAATAATTGTATGCAGAAAACCGAAGCTAAGTATTTTTAATTTATAGCTCATTTTTCATAATATGGAAAAAGATATTTTGCGATGGATTGCAATGCAAACTGAGTGCGTTAATTCGATTATAACTTTGAGATCTTAAATCATTCAATCATCAGGTACTTTAACGTGATTAAAGCTCAAAACTATGTTTAGATTTAAAAAAAATAAGAATACTGATGTCAAAAGAAGGTACATATTTATTTCATTACATTGAACTTTAATGTGAAAGTCGATGATGTATCTAGATCCAAATTGATATTTCCATACTTTCCTAATGTTTTTTTCCATTTTTTTTTTCAACGAACAGTGATAACTTGTAAAGTTGGGCCAAATTTTAAAAAATTTGCAGTTCAAACCGTAAGGTATTTCTCCAGAAAGAGTTATTTTTATTTATTGAAGACATTTCCACTTTTCACATATTTTCGAGGGGTGTTTATATTTCTGTAAATCAGCTTTCTAGGACGAAGGCCTATGTAATCAGAGCATCAAGCGTCTGCACATAACGACCGTAGAATGTGAAAGCAGATCGTGGCCTAGAGGATAGCATACTTGTCTTCTAAGCCAACGTTCATGAGATCGAATCCCGGTCGTTACATAACCTGGCACACATAGTATGATGAAGGTTGGCGGTTTTAGCATAAGTAAAATGCTAGCCGGGTATACCTTGGAATTGTACGCCTCAATGATGCAGTACATGCATGTGGATGGTGTCGAGTCCGGAGGATTCATTTCTGATCTCGCGTTCGGAAATGCTTTTCTCAGTCGCTTACGTTCGAACTTTTCGCCAACGCAATACTCTATCAACTGACTTCTATCAACGATTTGGTTCGGGAAGCGAGAATATTTTTCCGCTTCGATTACACACACACAGTCACACGTTCGTTTCGTTAAGTTCCATTTCTTCGATCTCAATTATAGAAACGCTCTCGTATCTCTCACGTCGCATGTTAGCGATTTCGTTTACCGAGATAGTGTTAGTGAGGATACTGGTTCAATATTAGAAAGCTCTATACTGATCTGGATTTGCTCATGATTTCACAGACAACATACGTCTTCACTGTGAATCACATATGACATATAAGTTTATAAGTTATTCAAACTCATATTTTTCAATACTTTCATTAAACCTTGTTCCTATATTCTCTACATTTTTGACAAATGATGAACAAAAACTACTTACATATTTGAATTCAAGACAAGAATTGAATTAAGGTTTGAACATCTGCAAAACTTGTGTTGCCCTGCCAGCATTATTTAAGCGGAACGTTAATGAAAAAGCACTGAATCCTGAATCCTCAAAAATTATATTTAATTGATATGAATAAGACTGTTCTGCCGTTGGAAGCATAATTGTCACATGTTACAAAAAGGCAAACCGAGAAAAACGCAATTAAAGTTACACTAAAACATTTTGCTGTTATCGCACAGTTTCGCAACTTTTGTTGACTTCAATGCCGTAGATCTCTAAAGTATACTCCCATCATATTAGCCTCGATCAAATTTTTTTGAAAATGAACAGTTTTTTCAATGAAAACCCTTGTGTGACATTTATGCCGCGAATTTCTATGAATAGTCGAAAAATGGACGCATATTTGTCACACCATGGACATTTTCTGTTTTTGTTTGGTTTGGAATTTCGTGCGTGGCTCTTGTGTTTTATTCGTAAATGGAAGCTTAAATTGAAAAAATCAGATCTGAATCGGATTATTCGAAAGCGTACATTAATTGGTGACAAACATGAAGTGTTTAACGGGTTCGATCAATAAAACGGCACGGGGAGCCATTTACGGCAGCTCACTCACTGTACAGGAAGCAACATTTCTTCAACAAACTGTCAGCTGCCGTGCTGAAAATGTCGCAACCGAGAGAGTAGCGATACCAGAAGAGGACAATCAATCCGTTTGAAGGGAATACGGTCCTGGAACAAGTTCCGGATGAAGTAACTCTGGCGGCATACTTCGTAAACATTAAAAAACATACATCTCCGGTATTTTGCGAGGTGCGTCAAAATAAAATCTCAAAGCAAAACCAAAGAAGAAATGGTCTGCTAAAACCACCGACAATCACTTATGGCCATCATGGAAATTTTGGATTACAGTTCCACGGCGCCGGAAGAGTAATATTTGACTAATGTTGTGAAGTGGGTTTCGTTTGCATGCACTCTTCCAAGCGCCAGCAACGAACCCGACGCAGTTTGCAGAGTTTTTCTTGCACATACTGGGATGTCGCGAAAACAGTGACCTTTCCCCCTCTTTATATTTACATGATCCCCTCGCGACTATCAAGGACACGTATGCCAAGTTTGTTGAAAATCTATTTAGACGTTCCAAAGTTATAATACATTCATTTATGGAGTGTGACAATTATGCGTCCAATCGTCTCAGAGCACCTGTATCCGTGGTCTAAACAGCCGGTTTAGACCCAAATTCCGACCCGAGCAACCGCATTGGTGATCCATAATACCAGTTTCAACTCAACTTTTTTTAGAGCTGTTATAAGGATTGATCCAAAACTGATGAGATTTGGATCCAATTTGATGCAGTTCTAAACCGTTTGACAGTTAATGGAACACGAGTGCAGTTGCCAGTTTTTTCATTGGATCGGATCTAATTTCTTTGGTTCAATTCTTGTATAAATTAGACCCAAGAATAGACCACGAATACAGATGCCCTCAGTGTGACAAATTGACTTTGAATTTTTCTCGAAATTTCTAGAATAAACTTTATGTTTCGATAAGAATTTCAATAATACGTATCAAACTATCATGATTGGCATCAAAAAGTCAAAAACGTCGAAATGTCACATGTGACAATTATGCGTCCAACGGCAGTGTTATCTTCATAATTACTAACAAGTAATGAGATTTCTACATGATATAGATATTCAATTCGATTAGTTCTCCCGGAATGCTCTCGATAAATGTTCGACATTCGGTTACCTACACGATTCTCTAACAAAACGATTCAATTGGTTCCGGTTGAGCGCAGAATTCCGAGTAGAGGTTTGCTTGACGTCACTAGATTTAGCGAAACTTGGAAACGTGAATCTCTATAGGACTGTCAAATGTGGGCGCAAGCCTGGCTGAAAACCGTAAGAAAGCGATGGATGTTTTATTTCGGCAGAATTTGATTTTACTTGTGGAACGTGATCATAAATTTATTATCGGGAGTCTGGCAGAATGCTTGCTTCCAGGTTTAGATGTTGAAGCTCAAATGGCGAGGCCAACCACCTTCCATCCGATGTTTCTCGATGCAAGCAGCCAGTAGGTATATGTAATTCAGTTGTATGAACTTGGGACTCAGTTCAGATGTGAACTTTAAGAATATGAGTTTGTTAATGTGGGTCAAATGTTATAAATAATTTCATAATGCACAATACTGGATCTGATAACCTACAATAAAAAAATCTATATTCAAAGTTTGTTATTTTTTTTCCTAAAGTTCAAAACAAACAACTTGAACCACCCTCAAATAAAATTCCCCATAACTGCAACTCTTTGCTGGGGAGAAGATTCTTTCTCCGTTTTCGAAACATGACTTTTCAAAAGTGCCAAGGGATAACAGTTTCCGATCTGCAACAAGAGCCTGGTGGCACGTTTTACGGGTTTAAACTCGGGGCTTCCGGTCGTGTGAATGGAGCAAGAACCAGCAGCATATGGGCGATACTTGGTACACACAATTTCGCTGCGATTGCTTACTTACTTACCTACTCGTTCGCTCGCTTGTGCTTACTTAGCCAGTCGTAGTTTGCTTGGTAAGTCGGAAGTTGGATGTTGCCATGCTGCTGCACTCTGTGAGTAACATAAAGTTGGTGCTGCTGCTGAGTAACGGGAATTTCCATTTCGGAAGCAGCCCAGAACCCATAGAATCCGGGGACCCAAGGCTTCTGAATACTGCATATTGAATGGTTGTTGGTTGTGTAGAATGCATGTTCCGCATGATGGAACTGCAGCGAGCAGAGAATGTTTTCCTTAGCAGCAGCACACCGATGCTCTATGCGAGAAATCACTCATTCATGGACCTTTTCTGGTGCAATTTTGTTGGTTACAATTCGGGTATACACAGCACAGAGGGTGATGAAATTTGCCGTTATGATGCATAAAGCAACGGTTGACATAGTATGTGGTTGTGAATTGTGTCCCGACAATATTCTCAAATCAACGACCTTTCGGATGATTGTTCAACGTGCATAACCACTTATAAAATATTAATGATAATAGGGAATAAAATTACTGGCGGTTTGAACCTTTAAAACGGCGGTCGGGGAACCGGGGTAAATTACCCCAAGTGGGGTAAAAGTGAAATTTTTGAGGGTAACAGAAAAAAAATTGTGAGTGAAAAGTGTATATTTTCATTTTGCAATTTTATGAACTTGTTGGTGCATAATATCAAGATGTTGAAAAAAATTCGATTTGGCTTTTTGCTCTTCGTCATGGGGTAATAATAACTTAAATAAAAATGTTTTGGGGTAATGATTCAAAAAGTTCCCCGACCCCTGCTTTAAAATGACGTATCAATGACATGATTATAATTCCATTTTGATGGTAATCAAAATCAAACAACATTTCTTCTTCATTTCTAACCTATTGGATGCAAGTGATAGTTCGCAGTGATTTCCGAGAAAACATAACTTCATGTGCAATAAAGACTATCAAAGCTTTTAAATGTGGAACAGAAGCTCGACTTAATGTTTTTTTATTAAAATTTGATTGGATTAGGAAAGAATGGAAATCAAATATCATATAAAGTATTTTGTAATAAATTTTTTGTCTCTTCTTGAAATTTTACAAAACTATAGTTTTAATCTGATAAAGAGCACAAAGCATGATAGCATAACGAAAGCATTGGCTTTTTTACATTTTCTTTTATTTTATATCATGTCCCCAGAAAAGATAAGGCTTCTCGATAACTTCCTTTTTTTATGGTTATTCAACTTTTTTTGTGGATTTGCGAAAACCCATATCTGATGACTCAGAAATTTATTTTTTTCCTTCCCGGTTATTTCGAATGTACTAACCATGCAACCTGTATAAATTTCTATAAAGGTGGCGCAGATCCTACGTCACTACTGACCATGTTCAAGTATCCTAGGTACCAGTTGGTGAGTTGTTATTATGAGAAATTTCAACATCAAAACATTACGCGGTTGTGAAAAAACCTAACGGAATCTTTCAAATTAACTACACTTTCCCAAAGGTAAAAATCCAAAGGTAATTTTATTTATCACCGGTGGCAAAATTCATTTAAAGTTTAATATTTTTAGTGAACGTGGCCGAAGGGCAAAGTGGCTGAAGCCTTTGTGTTATATGCCATCCGTTTTTGTTTTTATCCACCAGGACATGAACCAGCTGGAAAATACGATCCTCTTGTAGCATCTTGCAGGCGATTGCTTCAAACTGATTTCTAGATGATTGATGCAGCGTAACCCAGTTTTGATTGAACCGGTGGCATCTGAATTCCTACCTTGAAGCGATTTCTACAACAAACAGCCCCTCTGGCAGCTGCTAGCTATCCTAATAAGTTGTAAGGAACAACTAAAGTGAAACAATTGCTTATAACGAAGTTCCGCATTCTGGATGCCTGCACAAGATTTAAGATTTATTTTATAACAAAAATAATATTCACATTGTATTAATTACTATCATTCCATTGGCATTGCCGTTTGTTTTCTATTGCACTTTGTCCTATCATCATTCAGAATATCGTAAAATGAAACAAATAATATTAATAATCATTATTATTCTATTAAACTTTTGCATTTGTGCTCGGTGTTTAATTATAAAATTTATAGTGACAAAAAAATCAATCAACCATCAATAAACAAGACAACCATACAAAAAAACAATACAACTTGATTAAATGACTGTATACAATTTATTCGCATTGAAAACATATATTAAAATCAGAAATTAATTTTGTATATTTAAAAAATCTTCGGCACACCACTCGGTTTCGCTCAGACTCGTTTCCAATTCCGGGTAGAAAATTCGCTCACAAATAAACTGTGCGATTCGATCACTTCGGGCCGACACCTGCCCGACGTCGATTGAGCTCTTGTTGACTAGCTCGGAACGTGGAGCCCGCCCAATGTATTTCTCCGTCCGAAAGCTGAACCTGGATGTCCATCATTACCAGCTGTTTACCACGAACTGGTCTGTGTACTCGTATTTAGGCGCTCATAGGATCGAACCAAGCAGCAAACGATTCAAAGGACTTAAAGCCTGGTCCGACAGTTTAGCAGAACGGGTTCACCTACGAAACGTACAGCTTGAAGTTTATTGTTGCCGAAGATTCTGACAATGATCAGCAGGTTCTTGCGCTTCAAATACAGCTCCAGTAGTTTCAGCTTCCGGACGCGAACCGAAGGAAAATAAAAGAACACTTTTTCACTAACTGACTTGTCGAATGTTGTTTGATAACCAGCAGCCGACTTCGTCGTTTGGTTGGGTCAGCAGTGACGTCACACATTGTCATAGTTACTTTGTTTACATGAAAAAAAACTTTACCACTACGGTTGCATACCTCCTATCTCATCACCTCTCTATGTACCTCATTGCTTACCATGAACCGGAAAGTAAATAGGATAAAATTCATGATTTTTATTCTATTTTTTTTTTGTTTCGATATATTTGATTTAACATCTTTATGTCATTCGCGACTTATATCAACGATACAGTTGGGGGACAGTCATTGAAAAACTTATCCGATACAACTGTGATCGATGTTTACTCTTGGGCTTGAACTCACGGACATCGGCTCAGGAAGCAATTGACTTGCCAACTGAGCTATATCACAAGCCCCATTTTTATTCTATCCTAATTGAATCGAATCGTAAATTTTGCTACACATCTTTACTCCGAAAGTTATACACGACCATCAGATTTTTTTCGGATATTTATCAGCATGGATGACGCGTGCCTTTTTTCGACATGGAATTCTATTAAACAGGTTTGTCATTTTCTTAACAGTTTTTTTTTTCGAAATCCAGTAACACACTAAACAAGCCTCGCCTGGAGAAAAAAAATCCTTATCATGGTTACATCAGCACATTTTGGCCGGTCGGCTTATGTTAATTAGTATGATTTCGACAGTTTTTTTTGTATCAATTATCCTTCTGAAATGAATGAAACAACTAACCGAGCCAAAATGCTTCAGTCTCTGGACAATAAACATGTACATACCTTATTTGTTTTTCGTTTCCCACAAATTACATGAATCTAAATTATTTGTTTTCTTTCTTTTGTATGGTGGCCTCCCTTTCTAGGAGGTGGAGGGGCTTCAAACTTTGTCGGAACAATTCCCGGCCTCAAAAAATTCTCCATGCTTTTTTCCACGACAATCTTTTCAGTAGTTTCCATGTCTATGCGCGACATCCATACATAACAAGCCTTTTACAGTTGCTTTCAAAAAATAATGAAATCGCGCAGAGTAGCGCACAAACTTCCATCATTGACAAAATTCAATTTCTCTTAAGCGGGCCACAGACTACACCGCATTTGTACAAATGCGATGAAATTCTGTTGCTGTGAATACGATTTGCATCGTTTATGGCACTGCTTGAATGACCGCGCAAACCGTTTGTGTGGAGTTTCGGGAAGCAACAATTCCAATTTTTCAAAACGTTTTAGACTGTATTAAAATATTTCTGAAAGTTAACAATGGTTTAGAATACATGTTATTGGATACAAATTTAAATTGCTTACGTTTAATGCTTCTCTTAGTTAAACCACAGAGAACAGACGTACAAGCTAGCCCACGAAACTTTTGTGAAAATCCCAACACCCTTTTTGAACTAATTTTTGTTTTTTGGCTACAATTACGCCTTTTCGAAAACTGGGCATTTTAAAGTTGATTTGTAACTCTTGAACGGCGCAATAGATGGCACTCTTTGCAGTCAGTTTCTAACGTATTTTTTTGGTGATAGCATTTGAAATTTTACACACTTTTATGACGGTTTTTTGTTCGAGCTTGTACGTCTGTTTTCTGTGGTTGAACTCCTGGATTCGACCTACAACTCTACTGCGTGACCTTCCTAACCTCCAAACACGACTTTGTATCAATTACAGCACTATCAGAGAACCTGTTATGATGATCACTTTTTTAATACGTTTTTATAATATTTTTAACATTACGAATTCACCTTAGACCAGCGATGGTCGTTCCGGATTAACATCAATTGTAGTTTTCTGTTAGTCGTGCCTATATGCCTTTAAGAATAACTGTGAATTTCAATATTGTGTTTTAATTAAAAAGTCACACTTAGCAATAGTTTTCTTGTTATTGTTTCCAAATGCTTATGTAACGAATTAAATATAATATTCTCATAAGCTCTTAGATTGATTCTTAGATTGATCTTTGATTCATTACTTGTTACAAATGGCGCAAAACTTAAAATGTATAGCTTCTAATTTTCTACCTCCTATGATTATTATTATTATTATTTTACGTGCGGTATTTTCTAACATTATTGATGTTATTTTACCGAAATGTCATAAAACTGCTGTTGAGTTTCGCTGAGATGAGACGTGTCGACACCTAGTCGTGACAGTTTGAGTGAAATCGGTCGGGATCGAAATTTTTTGTACAAGCAACCCTCTGTGGCATGGTGTATGGTGCTGCTTGTACAAAACTCAGGCCATTTACTCAACCCCCAGCCCAGCCGGTGTGGAGAGAGTTTCTGTTGTTGCTGTTGCTGTTGCCGCCAGCAATCGTTCGAGTTCGCGTGAAATATGTTTGTATCGTGTGTGGGCGAGTGTAGAATCAAACAATCGTCTTGGAATCATCGAATTTGCTCAAGCCATTTGTGTAGTCTATGGCCCGCTTGACAGTTGATATTTTTTCATGAAACTTTCACACAAGCTAGATAAACTAATAAGCTTTTCATTCAATGTATTTCGAACATTTTGCGGACACTAGAAACAGAAATGCAGCTATTTTACCACTCTGTTATCCCGAAACCAACCTCTTATACAATCCGCTCTAATTTTTGATCGCGTTGATCAATTTTTGTTTAAATTTAGCCACAAACTAGAAAATACTTTTTCAAATAATCTCACCAAGTTTTAAACTGAAAACGTAGAATTTGATAAACTTGCACCCAATTTTGTGAGGCAATCTCAATTATCCCTACTTTTATTCCAACAGCAGAATTCCTCTCCCTAGTGCCCGCAAAATGTTTAAAACTCAATGAATGGAATATTATAAGTTTTACAAGCTTGTGTGAAAGTTTCATGAAAAAATATCAACTGTGTCACAAAAGGCATTCTGTTTGGAAGTTTGTGCACAGCTCTGTACGATTTCATTCTTTTTTGACCGCAACTGTATGTATTAGATACACTCAGTAGTTTACAAAAAAATCACTAAAAATTCTTTATCTTAAATCATTAAAAACTAATATTTGGATGGATGAAAATTGATGTCTACAAACGTGTGATACAAAATAATTATATTCCAACGAGATTTATAAGGCCATAAATATTTTGGTTTGTATTTTGTTGCATCCTATTTCAGATAAATTACTGACTATTATAAATATTTATTTTAAACACATCGGTGATGGTACAAAAAATATTAACAATTTAAAGTTTGGATATCATTGTGAAAATCTTTCATCATCATCATCATCAATTAACAATTTTGAAATTTCTATTTTGTCCATTTTGTCCACATTGCCCATTTTGTCCATTTGTCCATTTTGTCAATTTTAGCTTAGTTGACTACTCATATCCACCTTAAATCGTTGAACTTGAAGTGCTTAGATATGATCATTCATTTAAAACTTAAAATAGCATATTTAATTAGACTTTGTTCAACTTACGTACTTCAAATTCCACGATCGCTGGCGTGGCTAAGCAGAACAAGTTCTACCTTGCCAATGGTTGCTACTCCGTGATTGATCGAGGCCATCAGTTTTGTTCAAGGGCCAAAAGAATGGTGCTTGGGACTAGCAGTTCATTCACAATGCACAAAACTCATGCTCTCCCTTTGAAAAACGATCAATAACGGCGCCGGCCACGTCCTAGTAGTCAATGAGGAATGAAGGAAGGAATGTTAGTAGGATACTTCAAAGGATCAACTAACAACCTTTTGTCCCTTTATATTCCAAAGATTAATTTTGAAAAATCCAGAAACAAAGGTAAGTCAATATCTCCTACTATAGAAACCGTCTATACGTCTGCGAATCTATATTAAAATATCCAAGGAAAGGGTTGTGTTAGTAGAGGAAAGGTTTTAGATCAGGATCCATTTTGGTGAATGGTACGATCGGGTTTTCCTACACCTCCTATGCTCCTAGGTTTTTCTTAAGGAAACTCCTAATTTCTATTTTTGAGGCAGTGATTAAAAGTTTAATAGTTAAGTAAAAAATGTGTTAAAGAATTTCTTTAATCTAACTTGTTTTCCTAACTCTTGTTCCTGATTCACTTAATGTGTTTTCAAAAACGACCCTTTAGAGTAAAGATATTTTAATCATACTTCGAAGAATATTTACAAGGAGATATTTAAAACAATAAAATTGTTTGATAGATGAAGTGAATCTCCTTTTTGTTCATTTTAATTTTTAACTTGTTATGTAGGTTACGATAACTGAATAAGATCGTTTTTGGAAACTCATCTGTGCAATTGAATTCTTTGCCTCAAACTGATTCCACAATTGCACGAAGAACAAATCAATACAGACCCCGTTCGTTTTTGGCAACATTCGATTTTGGCAACATTCGATTTTGGCAACATCCGATTTTGGCACATGTGCCAAAATCGAACGGTTTTTCGCAGCGACATTACCTTTTAGTTTTCTCTATAACAGGACCAATATATTTTAGAAAAACATCAAAAAAACGTTTTTGCGTTCAGAAATGGTGATAGAATACAACAACAAAAACAAAAGTTTTTTAAAAAAATTATTAAGTACTCAAAAATTACAAAAAGATGAAAATTTTAAAAAAAATCAAAAACAAATACAAACAAAAGACTAAAAATGTCAAAATCGTCTTAAAAATGATAACGAATGACAAAAACAGCAAAAATGACAAAAAATAACAAAGATTATAAACAAAACAAAAGTAGTGCAAAATGCATCAAAAACCTGAGAAAAAAACTATAAAAAAAACCAAAAATGGTCGGAAATTGACTTAAAATAACGTTAATGATAATAAAAATAGTTGTTTTGTAAAAATAAGAGAAAAAAGTTTCAGAAAAAAAACCGTTCGAATTTGGCAACATTCGATTTTGGCAACACAAAATGTTCGGGCATGTTGCCAAAAACGAACGGGGTCTGTATATTAAAACATGGAAAAAAAAATGCAAAAAATGATTTATACTATAAAAATTAGTTCTTATTATCATCCAACAAGATCTCCTTGCATCAACCAGAATCGAAAGATTTTACCCAACAACTACCTAAACCGTGTATTTCACTTTAAAGCTAAATGAATGGAATAGAAGTATTCTAACTGAATGAATTTATTTCTTTTTACCCTTATAATTTTTCTTTAACTTTCGCGCTCAGGTTTAGTGCAAATCAAAGCAATCGTTGCTTTTCGCGTCCCCCAATTGCACTCTTCTGATGCCCTGGCACCATGCTGCTAAACTAAAGAGTGAAACATATGGAGCGATATTTGTTTTTTATAAACACCTGTCAGTGATACCTATCAAACTTCTCAGCTCACCGAAGACCGTGAATGGATGGGTTTGTACTTTTCCCAGTTATGAAAAAGCTAGGCCGTTCTGGTGTTCACAAGACAAGGCCCAAGTCTGATTTTTAAGATTATCGCTTTGTCACAGTTTTGAATCATTGCTGCTCCATTATTTTCACATCAATACTACGAGAAAACGAGAAACACGAGAACTTTCTTGATATAAATTTGAATATTTTTTACTATAAAATATAGGAAAAGGGTACTTATCTGCGAGTCTTTATTCCTAAAGTTTTGTTTACCAAGACAGGCCAGTACTGGTTTAAGCCGTTCTTCCTCCAACCCATTTTTCGAATATATTTCAATCACATGAATGAATTAGATGGAATACGCAAGAGTGGAAATCACAAATCTATCAATTCGATACGAATGAAAAAAGGGACGAAGACACTCGGGGAGACCGGAAAATGCACATGGTGGATGATTTTTCGAAACAAAAATTTGAAAATTCAGAGCTTTAAAGAAACTTTAACTCTGGAACCCACTACCGATCAACTTCACTTTCAAAACTGGGCCGCTGGAACCGATTTCATGCGAGAATTCACTAAATTTTAATTTTTCCCGGACACGCAAAAATTTGTACAAGCGAAAACAAAACACGACCGCACTCGACCAAGGCTTGCTTAGCTCCATTTGTCCATTTTGTCAATTTTATCAATTTTGTCATTTTTGTCATTTTTGTCAATTTTGTCAATTTTATCAATTTTATCAATTTTGTCAATTTTGTCAATTTTGTCAATTTTGTCAATTTTGTCAATTTTGTCAATTTTGTCAATTTTGCAAATTTTGTCAATTTTGTCAATTTTGTCAATTTTGTCAATTTTGTCAATTTTGTCAATTTTGTCAGTTTTGTCAATTTTGTCAATTTTGTCAATTTTGTCAATTTTGTCAATTTTGTCAATTTTGTCAATTTTGTCAATTTTGTCAATTTTGTCAATTTTGTCAATTTTGTCAATTTTGTCAATTTTGTCAATTTTGTCAATTTTGTCAATTTTGTCAATTTTGTCAATTTTGTCAATTTTGTCAATTTGGTCCATTTTGTCAATTTTGTCAATTTTGTCAATTTTGTCAATTTTGTCAATTTTGTCAATTTTGTCAATTTTGTCAATTTTGTCAATTTTGTCAATTTTGTCAATTTTGTCAATTTTGTCAATTTTGTCAATTTTGTCAATTTTGTCAATTTTGTCAATTTTGTCAATTTTGTCAATTTTGTCAATTTTGTCAATTTTGTCAATTTTGTCCCTTTTGTCAATTTAGTCAATTTGGTTAATTTTGTCAGTTTTGTTGTATTTCTCGATTTTTTCAATTTTATCAACTTTGTCAATTTTGTCAATTTCGTCAGTTTTGTCAGTTTTGTCAGTTTTGTGAATTTAGTTATTTTATTTCAAATCTTCATTCCGTGGGAAATTATATTATTTCTATGAAAATTATGATTCTTTCAAATCCTTTCAAGTCCTATAGAAATCCTATCTCAATTTTGAAAATTGATTTTCTATTTACTGCGTTTGAAATTGAAATTGAAATTATTTTTAAATCTATCATTTGTTTATTATTGTGTGTCATAAGAATCCGAATATAATATACAGGCTGAAAGAAAGGCTATAATCCTTTGTTAAAGGGTGCTAAAGGGTGATACGGTCAAAATTTGGTCAATATCAACTTGACGTATTTCTTTCAATTATGCATTTAAAAAACCTGAACACCCCTCATTTTGAAGGTGTGTGTATGTGTAGACTATTGCTCCTATTTTGATTTTGGAATCCACGCTTCAGTTGCCAAAATGCCGTCCGAAAAAGAAGAGCAGCGCGAGCGTATCAAAATTTTGCTCGCGCATCGTGAAAATCCGAGCTACTCGCACGCAAAGCTGGCAAAATCACTAAAAGTTACCAAATCAACTGTTACAAATGTAATTAAAGTGTTTGGGGAACGTTTGTCGACAGCCAGAAAGTCTGTATCGGGGGGAAAACGAAAACCGGAAGCCGCTGAGACGACAAAGAGAGTAGCCAGTAGTTTCAAGCGAAACCCTAACCTCTCTCCCGAGATGCCGCAAATAAGCTGGGTGTATCGTCTACAACCTTGCATCGAGCCAAAAAACGAGCCGGACTATCGACTTAAAAGAAGGTAGTGACTTCAAATCGCGATGATAAACAAAATACGACGGCCAAAGCGCGATCCCGGAAGCTGTACACGACGATGCTGACGAAGTTTGACTGCGTGGTAATGGACGACGAAACCTACGTCAAAGCCGACTACAAGCAGCTTCCGGGACAGGAGTTTTATACGGCAAAAGAAAAGGGAAAGGTAGCAGGTATTTTCAAGCAACTGAAACTGTCAAAGTTCGCGAAGAAATACCTGGTTTGGCAAGCCATCTGTACCTGTGGCTTGAAAAGCATCATTTTCATAGCTTCCGGGACTGTCAACCAAGAAATTTACGTGAAAAAGTGTTTGAATAAACGTCTGCTGCCTGAAGAAACACGGTTGTTCCGTACTGTTTTGGTCGGATTTGGCATCTTGCCATTACGATAAAAAGGCCATGGAGTGGTACGCCGCCAACAACGTGCAGGTGGTTCCCAAGGACAAAAACCCTCTCAACACGCCAGAGCTCCGCCCAATTGAGAAATACTCGGCTATTGTCAAGCGGAACCTAAAGAAGGCCAAAAAGGTGGACAAGGCAGCGAAGAAGGTGGACAAGGTGGTTGTACAAAATCTGATGGCAGGGGTTAAGCGTAAGGCCCGGCAATTCGGATTTAGAAAAGCGAAAGCCTAACTGAATATTTTTCCTGAATTTTATACTAATTAAAGTTGAAAAAGAAATTTGATTTGATATTTGAAATAAACAATTTCACCGATTTACACGCGTTTTCCCTTGACCAAATTTTGATCTTTAAGTGTATTAAATCGGGCTTTTATTTTTGGTGTAAGTGATTTCATTCATCAGTTATGGACGAATAACTTTGCTTAAAACTAATGAATCGATTTGAATTCAAGACATAAAACTCCTTATAAAATTTATTTCAAAGCAGCGAAAAATGCTGTTCTCCTTTGTTAAAAGTGAATGTTTTAAAAAATCAAAATATTTTTAAAAAATATTGCATTCTTAAATTACAATTTGGGTTAAGGATTGTGGCCAGCACTGTATCGATCCCTTGCAAGTATGCAACTTATGCGCCACTTCGTTACCGAAGATTGCACACCACGTCTAAATTGCCCGGCTGGGACTCTCTTCAGGGCGAGTCAAGAAGATTGTCCGGAAAGATTATGAGGATCGATTCAGGCAGGCTGGCAAAAGAGGAACGAAAAACTCGAGTGAAACTCGGACTCACTCAAAGAATCTCAAACAACCCTAGAATTCCCTAAAAACATCCGGTAAGAGATCACTCATACCTAAAGTTAATATCATAGGACCAAAGAAAACATCGCACTAGAAAGCGAACGGTAGTGGAAGAGCAATTTCAAAATCAGAGCACATGGCTCAGAACACATGGACGACGTTACGCGTAGTGATGTGATATCAGGTTTTCATCCACTAAAAACTTTCGGGTAGGAGAATTGAGCCCATAATATATTAAGTCAGAATATGAATACAATTGTTTAGTGTTGTAACATAACGAATTCAAAGTGTATTTCAGGTAAGTATGATCGTTTTAATTATTTCATTTTCGTTTAATTGACTTTAGTGGGCAAACGATTATTAGCTAATCAGGTATGTACATTGGTGTGTGTTTATAGTTTTATTTCATTTTCCTATCTATATTATTCTCCTACCAGTGCGTGCAACTAATTCTCTCTCTCTAATTCTCTATTTTAATTTTCAGTAGCTGGAACCGTGCTGTGCTAAGGAAGGGGCCAGAAGTTCATTTGGGAAGCGTAACGCTTACCACACTCGAGTGTTATGCTTCGCTGATTTTATGTGGGGCGTTCATAAATTATGTTCGAATTTAAGTATGCATACTTTTATGCCATCCACATTATAAAAATCTTGGACGCGTCCAATGGATAAACGGTCCGGCAATAAATAGGTCGGATATGAGTTCTGGTTCGTTTTCCGTGGACGAACACATACGATGCTGCTGATGGAACAAAAGGGAATCAATATATGGACTCACCGAAGATGTATTCTTTGTGCTGGTGATTACTTACGGCAGAAGCCGTGTGTGCTGTTTATTCGGCTGGTACGGCTTTCTCTGCTTCTGCAGTCAGTTCCTAGCTAATAGCTGTTGGGTAGTCGATCGTCTCGATTGATGCTCGGGATGCTGGTGTTGATCCCGACGATGAATGATGCTGGGGCGGTTTTATGTCCCAGCATAAACGTGGTCGATTTGGGCTGGATTCGGGTTGATTCCAGGGTGAAGATGTCCCTTCAAACCAACCGGAGATTCAATTCCGGATCGCGGGTTGTTAAAACGATGATTGCGGGGCGGTGGATTTTCGTGCAGGCTGCTGCTGTTGGCGAAAAAGGGTGTGCCTAATCAGGCAAGAAAAGTTAGCACAGCACGAGCACGGTTTTGTCCCTAAGCACGACTTTACCTGCTATGTAGTTTTTAGACACGCACTCACGCACTTTTGCCCTATCGTAGCAGTTTCTTTATCTGCTGCTATACGAAAAAGGAAAATATTTAGCTTCAGAAAAAAATGATTCCACATCACTATTACCTCTACTCAAAATTCAAATAAAGAAAACGGCGCGAACAAACTACTTCCACACGCGATCACGATCCAGATTGAAGTGATCGATGGTGTGCAGCCTCATATTAGGGCAAATGATCTCGGACGGAAGTACGTCATTTCCCGAATGATCTTTAGAAAACTTTCGTGAAATTTGCCATTCAATTAAGTCGCTCGTTTTCCGATCGTCTTTTGGGCCTGTATGTTTCATCCCAACCCTTCCAAATAATTGTCTGGACACGATCTTAAAGTGAGAGAGCCAGACATTTCGGTCGTCGATTACTCGATTAAGACAAGGGATCAAAACAGTGTTGACCTGTTTGCATACCCATCAGGCTGAACCAACATAACATTGTTGGTTCGGAGAATTATTTAGAAGTTTCAATGGTGCGACTGCTACAGGATCTCAAAACTTTTTTCAAACATTTCAAAAATGAATCCTTAAAATGCTTTTAGAACTATTGTCAGCGTCGCAGTAAATATAGCACTCCAGCATTCCCGAATAAAATTAGAGAAGGGATTCGAGACTGGTGCCAGTTTTATTTTCCACTGTAAAACGAAACCTTCCCGCCCCCATCGAATCCAGAAAGACCAAAGACCAAGAATGAAAAACCGCCCATCACATAGGAGGACACAAATGATGATGACGGTAAATCGAGCGAATATGTGTGACGACAACAACGACGACAACGACGTTTGGTCAATGGTTGAAAAGGGCACTGAGGGAGCTTTCTTCTTTGACTATTTTTTTTTGTTTGCTCCGCTTCTTTTCGGTCGCAAACGAAGTCCTTTATTATGTCCTTTGAGAATTTCCCAACAACACAGATATAAATTATGGATAATAATGGGGTGTTTGTAAGAGGGCTCCGGAGAAACCTTTCGGTCGTTTTGTGTCTCCCGCAACTAACGAATGTGAAAAGTATCCCGATATCACGTTCGACATGCAATGGACACGGAATAGACAACCCTGGAAAGGAAAGGACTTCTGTGCGGAAGAGCGGGGCGTTTCTCTGCTTCTATTTTTTCAACTCTCGCATCCAGATCAGGTCGAGCTAAGCCACAGACATTATTTTATTATTAACTTTTCACCTCTATACAACACATGCACCATATTTACGATTCTATTCTCGAGGGGTCGTCGGAGGAGTTTCCTTGCTCTGGTGACACTACTTGTCTTATGTCGAGCGTTTCGCTCTTGTTAGATTGCCACAATTGCTGTTATCGTTCTGTAGCGTTTATTGATGGGTGGGACTTATTTAATGACTATCGAAATCGGATGTATCATCTGAGTCAAACATGTGTTTCAGTTCAACTAGTTAGATAATGATTATATTAAAATCACAGACTGTTGGCGGTATAGTGCTGTTTCGTCTAGATTAAACGCAGGGTTGAATCTAGAGGAGGGGGTCAACGCTTCTCAACTCAAACTTTCAATGAAAGTTGTAAAACCTATCAAAATTTCTAAGAAATACTCTTTTTCTAATATAGATCTAGCAAGATAGTTGTACTTTTTAAAGTAATCATAAGTAATGGTTAAGATCTGTAATAAATATTAATAAATTTTTATAATTTTAACTTTCCTAGACAATGAATGTTTTGGATATATTATGAAAATTAGCAATTAAAAATATATAAGAATATCTGGTTCAATTCAACATCTTTAAAATTAAATTAAATTTCGTTGCACTCGTTCATGTGACTTTTCAAACAAGCCAATCCGATCTGCAATAACTTGTAAGACAACACATTTCTAGTCAAAACAAATTTGCATGTTTTTTTAACGGTCGAACTATTTGGTGAGAATAATCAGAAAATGATGAAACTTCAGCGAAAGGTTTAACGAAGTTCTCTTCAAAAATATTTCAACATAAAGCAAGTTCAACTTTTAAATCAGCTTACCAGATAGACAGTACGTTGTTTGGTAACAGAGATACGCGTGAAAAATTCATCATTTCATCAATTCATCATTACATTTATGTTATATTATAGCATAAAATGAGGTGTTCAGCTCAATTATTAACTGTTCAGAGCCCTATAGTTAACTAGATACTAAAAAATTATTGATTAGACTTAAATTTACAGGGCGCAATCAAGTATGTAGGAGAAAATTCTTGTAATGGCAAAAAGGTTTTAAACTTATAAATAAAAACTATCCTATAATTGAACTTGTTATAAAAAAAACGAATCTCTGCGATGGAAGACTGCATTGATTAGCCTCTGAAGTTAGAAATGATTGTGATGGCCATCTTTTTGATCGATTCAATGCCCGCAATTCGATGAAGATCTTCGGTGCTGTGCAAGGTGGAAGCCGCAAAATCATTTTCCGAACCTTGTTCTGCATCCTTTGGATGGCTGTTTTCCTCGTCTCGCAGCAGCTAGACCAAATCGGAACTGCATACATTATCGCTGGTCGGAACACCTGTTTGTAGATTAACATTTTATTTCTCTGGCACAGTCGGGATTTCCTGTTGATGAGAGAATAAAGAGATTTAGTATATTTATTACATTTAGATTGACTATCTTCAATGTGATTTTTAAAAGTAAGATTCCGATCAAGTGTGAGTCCCAAGTACTTCACGTGATCAGACCATTCTATTGAAACCTCATTAAAAGTTGTGGAATGATGTTTATGAAATTAATTTGTGGCTTTATCGGTGAGGGTTGAAGAGTTGAAATGAAAGACGGATAGAAGATCAGAAGAAAATTCTAAGGTGGTGAAAAGAGCGAAGAGCATTTGGAATAGAAGCTTAACCACATACTAAATTTTTGGTC
Source organism: Uranotaenia lowii (assembly GCF_029784155.1). Classification (NCBI taxonomy): domain Eukaryota; kingdom Metazoa; phylum Arthropoda; class Insecta; order Diptera; family Culicidae; genus Uranotaenia; species Uranotaenia lowii. Next base: position 202,686,816 of record NC_073693.1, on the reverse strand, counting down.
CCGCACCAATTAACTGTATTGAAGACAAATAATTTAGTATGTGGTCAAGCATTTATTCCAAATGCTCTTTGCGCTTTTCACCACCTTAGAATTTTCTTCTGATCTTCTATCCGTCTTTCATTTCAACTCTTCAACCCTCACCGATAAAACCACAAATTACTTTATAAAACAAATTCACGGTGATTTCTCTTCTCAAAGAAGTGGAATGATTATCATTAGGTTTTAAAAATTCAGTTCTTGGCTTATGGGGAAATAGAAAAGTTGAGTTTTGGAAGCGTTAGGAGAAATTTTCCACATTTTCAAGTAATTCAAAAAAAATTTAAATTTTGTTACAATCTACTGCGTACCACCCGTAAATTCCGACCTTTGCCTGAAAGCAAAGTATCATCAGCAAATTATCTTCTACCTTTTCCTTCTGGTACATCAGGAGGATCAGAAGTAAAAATATTGTATAACATTGGCCCAAGTATACTGCCCTGAGGGACTCTAGCTCTAATGGGTGTCCTTTCAGAGCATGAATTTTGATAGCTTACTTGTGAGGCTTTGCTAGTCAAATAATTTTGAATAATGTTGGTGAGATATACGGGCTAATTAAGCTACTAAATCTTTATTGCCAAACACTGTCAAAAGCTAGAAGAACAACACCAGTTGAATAACCTTAAGATTTGCTAGCGTTAATCATATTAGTTACACTCAAAAGTTGATGTGTAGTAGAATGCCCATGACGAAAACTAAATTGTTCATCAGGGAAAATAGAATTCTGATTAATGTGAATCATCATTCTATTCAAAATAACTCTCTGAAATAGTTTAATTAAAGAAGGAAGCAAACTAATAGGTCGATAACTTGAAAGCTCTGATGCACTTTTCCCAGGTTTCAAAATTGGAGTTACTTTGGAATTTTGACCATTTTAAAGTGCTTTTAGGCTTCTTTATGAGAATATAGGATTAGGAATATAGGAAATCCCATCTTCGCCCGGTACTTTTATATTTTTAAATTTTTTGAATATCAATTTAAATTCATCAATATTTGTCTCACGAGAACTTTCAAATACATATTGCAAATACATCATCAAATTTAAGGGGAATTTGAGCATCAATTGAACATAGAACGTTTAAATTATTATCTTGAACAGACTCAAATCTTGGGCTAATTTTTGAGCTTTTTCTGCATTAGTTAAAAGAAGTTCAATCTTTCAAAGTAGTAATTGGCTTCTGGAGCTTTTTCAGCATTTTAGTTAATTTTTCAAATGCCTTTAAGGAAGAATTTTTGTCCTCTACTGCTTTGGAAAAATTTTCATTACGAATAAAATTTAAACGACGTTTGATCTCTTTTTGAAGGTCGCAATAAATAAATTTCAAATAATGATCTCTAGTTCGTGGATATTGAAGCGGATTCAGCATTGACTATAGAAGTTGTTAAATTTTCTACAGCCAAATCAATATCTTCTATTGAATTCAGTGGAGCATTTATATCTAAATTACGTTCAATAAAATTCCCATATCACTCACAGTCAACCTTTTGAAAGTTAAATGTTGATTTCAAAGGATTTTCAATGGGACTTTGGGATAAAGAAAAAGTTACTGGAAGGTGATCTGAATCGAGGTCCGCATGAGTAACTGATTCACTATAAAGTCTGTTTCACATAGAATCTGGTCGGATAAAATAGATCATTTCTCCGCAAAGATATTACGTACAACAAAAGTAAAAATGTCATTTTGTAGGGTTTTTATTGCACTTTAATAAAAAAAAAACATGAAAATCATTCGTCAGCTTTTCGGATGAATTTTCGAACTTTTTTTGTGATATCACTCATCATTTTCTGCACAGTACTGCTGGTAACCTCATTCGCCATTTTGTTCCACCACTTTTCCATTTGAGCGGGTTTTTTCATGGTTCTGCCTCATTTCTTCAGTTTGCCCTTAACTATAGCCCAATATTTCTCGATGGGACGAAAATTCGGACAGTTTGGTGGATTGATACTTTTTTCAACAAAATTGATCTTGTTCTCCTTATACCACTTAACGAGATCCCGGGTGTAGTGGCAGCTTGTCAGGTCCGGCCAGAACTTCACCGGACCTTTGTGGGACCGAATGAATGGCAAAACCCTCTTCTGGAGACATTCTTCTTTGTAAACATTTCCATTCATTGTGTCCCCAGTGATGAAAATCTTAGTCTTTTTCCCAAAACTACAGATCCCTTGCCAAATCATCAACTTATGAGCAAATTTATCTGCGAAAACAAACTTGAATCTACCCGCAACATTCACTTTACGCTTCGCAAGGTAAAATTTGTTACCGGTTAAATCCAAAATCCATTTTGACGTAAGTTTCGTCGTCTATCAAAATGCATCCGTTGTACTTGGCCAACACTTTCTCGTACAACTTCCTTGACCTGGTTTTGGCAACCAGGTTTTGTTTTACTCGCTAAATTTGAAATACTCAGAGCCCGGCTACCTTTTACTCAGACGTCGCCACATGTATGAAGCAGCCGACGGCTGATCTTAATGAACTCAAAAATCAGCGGAAAGATTACTCAGACGACAGGAAATTCGGCACTCAGAGAACTCGAGTGCTTGAAGGCGACAACTGAGTAAATGTTGATCAGTTTGTGCGAGGCGGTCGGACTTCGTTTGTTTTCATGCAACAAAAACCGGAAAGTTTACATGATAAATATTCATTTTAATTCTCTTCATATTCAGATAACAATCCAATTTTCTTCATATTTCAGGATACTTAGCCGAAGTTCAAAAGAAAACATCCACCGAAGTGTTGGCCCGGAAGACGAAACCCGACGGGCGAAAACAAAAACCTGAAATTCATATAATTTTTTTTTTAAATAAAGATTTATGCATATATTTCGACCTTTGTTGTTAATCAAATCAACAAATCCATCATTTGTCTGAATAATAATACAGATTTTAACTGTCCTAGCATGAAAAAAGCGGCCAGAAACCGCTTCAGAATTATTCGCGCATTCTGAGTAAGCATGACTCAGTTGTCGCGAAAAGGGCTGTTAGTCAGTTCTGAGTAAAAGCCGTTTAGTCAGAACTGAGTAGGTGCGGTTTTGGCGACAACTGAGTAACCGTCACTCTGAACTGAGTAGCTGGAAGTTAGCGAGTAGTGTCCTGTTGGGATGTTTGCTTGCATGATATGACTGCAAGCCTTCTCGCAAACAAATTCGTCGAGCTGTACTGTGGTTCGTCTTGAACTTTTTCGCCAAATCACGCATGGAGATTCCAGGATTATTGTGAACTGATCGAATTACCTTTGCTCGCAGCTTCCGGTCATATGTTCCACTTTTACGCCTGGTTTGTTTTGCTCGATCGACCGTAAGGGTCTCCCGGTAACGTTGCAGCACCGAATTTACAGTCGATTTTGGATATTTCAGGTATTATGCGATCTTTACCCCTGACCACGTCGGTTTCTCTACGTGAATGTGCAGAATTTTCTCTCGCCTTTCGCGTTCCATCGTCGATAACTTTTGACTGACTGCTTCAATCTTGATGAAATTTTCACCACTACTCGCAAACTTTCAGCTACTCAGTTCAGAGTGACGGTTACTCAGTTGTCGCCAAAACCGCACCTACTCAGTTCTGATTAAACGGCCTTTACTCAGAACTGACTAACAGCCCTTTCCGCGACAACTGAGTCATGGTTACTCAGAATGCGCGAATAATTCTGAAGCGGTTTTTAGCCGCATTTTTCATGCTAAAATACTTAAAACCTGTATTATTATTCAGACAAATGATGGATTGGTTGATTTCATAAATAACAAAAGTCAAAATATTGTTTATACACCTTTATTAAACAAAAAATATCGACAAACTTATTGAATTTTATTTTGCCCGTCGGGTTTCGTCTACCGGGGCAGGACCCATTATGCCGTACCAGATTTAGCTATGGACCATCAGCACTTCGTCTAAGAACCATGTAATATGAAGAAAATCAGATTAATATCTATAAATTACCTTCAAAATGAATATTCACCAATATAAATTCTACTACACGAAAACAAACCAAGTCCGACCGCCTCGCACAAACTGATCAACATTTACTCAGTTGTCGCCTTCAAGCGCTCGAGTTCTCTGAGTGCCGAATTTTCTGACGTCTGAGTAATTTTTCCGCTGATATATGAGTTTATTAAGATCAGCCGTCGGCTGCTTCATACACTCAACGAAATCGACACATTGTGGCTATGTGTCAGCCTATATAGATTTTTGCAATTTGTCCTCCAGATGAAAACTATGTGTCCCACATATAACGAAAAACATAGAAACGTTATATGTGGCGACACATAAAGGTCGTATGTGGTACAAATGAACTTTATAAAATTTGGCATTCAAAGTCTATATTAAAGGCGTATAAGTTTAATAAACTTTTCTGGTGTTGATAGTTTTAAATTTTCCTTTATTTCTGATGAAAGTTGCTAGAACTATACTCAAACACGTATATCTTGGAAAGCCAAATTTATTGATTAACTTTTCTCAACAAAAATGCTATAAACTACGTACAATTTTCACAGAAAATTCCCCTTCAACTTAACTCTTCTCGTCATCCGGAACGATGAGATGAATTCCCGAATACGAAAATATTGTAACACAACAGTTCCTGTTGTAGTTATAAAACTATTAGAAACAGCGTAAAAAAACGTTTAGAAAATGATATCTGAAACCATAAAAAACATTGCACTTATCTTGAATTCCAAACCGACGGTCTGTTGAATATGGCGTTAAGTTATGTTACTGTTTAAAACTGTTAAAACCTTTATATGGAGGAACTGTACTACAAAAAGTATAAATAACGTCCAGAAACCGCTCTTGGAAAACGTATTTAGACAAGCAAACTGTTAATATTACAGTTTTTCGAAGAGTAATCTTTTATCTAAACAGTAACAGTAATAGTTATCAAACGATTCCAAATAACGTATTTTCTAACGTTATCTAGAACCGTATACATCAATGGCGGTCTCACACACACATAGATGGAAATATTTTGGAAATTTTCGGATGTTTAATATCAATTTAATTTTTTCTCATTATCTTTATTGAACTGGGTTAACACTTACATGATAAATTAAAACCGATTGATAATTTGATTCTTGCAGAAAGATCCTACCCGGCCATGGGCATAGCGTATGGATTCGGGTAGCTCCAGCGCTATGGAATGCTGGTAAGCCATCGTCACCCGGGTGATGAATGAGCGAGGTAGCTGAAATTAATTTATGATCATTAATCTGTTTTATATATTTAGAATTTATTTGTTACTACTTACGGTTATTAATTCCGGTAGCTTCCGCAGGAGACAGCCAGTAGAATCCTGTTGAATGCAGATTTCGGATGGGCGAAAAATTGTTGTTGTGTTTTTGTGTCTCTTCCATCTGTGGGCAGTGGTGCCGACAATACCGATTTTTGAAAATTGTACCGATAAGAAATTAATATGTGGAAGTAAAAAAAGATTTATAGCGTTTATATTTCCAGGTCGTCTTTTTGCATGCATGCTACACATCTAATTTGTAATTGCTTGATGTTTTTTAATAACATGCATTATTTTCAATGACAAATGAACTAAAATTGTAATTAAGTCCATGGATTCGTATAAAGAAACTTGCGTAATCATCTTGCATAATGAGCATTGTTAAAAGCATCTTGTAAGGCCGATGATATAGTGAGAGCGAATTGGCGAACGCGACCCATGCGATCTGGAGCGGTGGAACAAATTGGCATCTCCTTCGTCGCATTTAATGTCAGGTTAAATGATTCTCATACATTTCCCTCAAACGTGGTTCGCCGCATTAATTCCCATCCGCTGATTCGCATCGCATCGCGTGCACCATGTCATCGGCCTAAATCAAGAGCTGAACTTCGTTTAATATAATGATAGTAAAAAAAAATAAAGTTATTTTCATAATTGTGTACTAATTTTGCACAAAACCAACTGGCATCTCTGACCGGGCGTTTCGTTGATTTTGACGTGCGAGTTTGACAAGTATGACAGAAGGAATGAACGGTTTGTTTAACGGTTCGAGTTCAATTTAACGATCAAAGAAAAATTGAAGGAAGTCGTTCATATCATTCTATCACCTTTCCAGTTACCATCGCACGTTTTTACATGAACGTTCATATTTCGTCTGTTATCGTTGGCGAAGTAAAGTTCAGAAGAACAGCTACTTTTTCAGATACAATCACTATTTCTGAAACCGTTGATGTATCGTAGAGACGGTTTGAGATACGGTTTTTTAGTATGCGGGTTATCCTCATTGGATGAAGAAAAAAAGTCATTTGGAATCGAATTTGTTCTTTAAATTACATCTTCCAGGACATTCGGTGAACCATCAGAACGTTCTTCGGTGGTTCATATCCGCTGGCAGCTTCAAGTCATTTTTTCCCTAAAAAAGACTCAGCATTAGATTTTTCAAAGTATTAAAAGTATTTTGCATTTACCTATGTTCCACAGCTGTCATCGTCCGGAAGAAGCAGCCAAGGCTTCCAAAACTGCTTCCTACTCCAGTCGTTTTTACTCCGTCTGTTCTGTAATATTTTGGCCATTTGTTTCTGCTTCAAACAGTGACGGAAGATCGATGATTTACAGTAAGACGGCTCGATCTTCTCTTGCAGCGACCATTTCTGCAGGCAACAATCTATTCCCATCCGTACTTTCCGATACATTTCTTTTTCAATCCGATTGAATCGGTGGCAAAACTCCTCAGATCGGCTTGTCCAGTGAAAGAGAGTGCAATTTTTTTCGTCTGTTGCCCCAATCGGTGCAGGGAGAGATAAATCGCACTGAAATGAAGAGTGAGATTGTCAACACATAAGAGTGAGCGAGAGCATTCATATCCGCTGATGAAGAGAATTCCCTTCTCCGGAAAAATCTGTTGCGCAATGTTCTGAGGAGAATTCGAGAGCTAACTCAGTTTATTCTTGGTACGTTCACGAGAAAAGATGCTACTTTCCGAATCAAAGCTCCCAGCGGTGTCCTGATTTTCTAGAAGCCGTCCTGATCTTAATTGCAATTGATTTTGCAATAAAAACAGTTTAACCTCTCAAACCAATGGTAATCTTCGGTTCAGATGATATTTGAACGGTGTTTTTCGGTATAAACTAAAAGCCACCTTACTTCATATCTCTTCTGCTGCATAAATTAAGGCGTATACTGCACCGCTATTTCGCCTTAATTTATGCAATCTAAGAAGAGCTGCATTTCATTTCCACCAATCTACTGGGGTCCTGAAAATCCTGGTTTTTGTTCTTCGCGGTGTCCTAATTTTTTTATGAAACCACCTGTCACCTCTCCTTCGAACGCTACCTTTTGCAAAAAAAAAAAATCAAAACAGCTAACAGCAGTAGGCATGGTAGCGGAGTAGAAATTGTTTATATTTTTTCTACGTTGTGTGGTGGGAGTCTAAAGATTTTTTTCCTTCTTTACTCTGAGGTGTATGACTGAAACACAGGGCGCTCTTTGTTTAGAATTCTCTTTCTCTCACTCGAATGCAAATGCTCTCACACTTGCCGTCCGAGTCACTTACAGCTCGTGTAAACTCGGTTAACGAGTGGAGCACGATCAGCGAAAGAGGATTACACTCGGAAGCCGAACTGAAAACAGTGTTGGTTTCTCCCGGCTCTTTGTTGTTTGAGAAGAGCCGACCAACACTGATCCGATTCAGAACAAATTCAAACGTGTTTTGAATTTGCGTTCGCGCCATTTTGACTGGAAGAAAAATATCATCGATGATTTCTGGGCAGCTTTCACACGTTCATTTCAGAACAGTCAGCCCAGTTTTTTTTTTCTCACATTAAGTTTATGTGTGAAGATATTAATTATTATTTTGTTCTAATAAAATCAATATGTTGAACAATTTTGAAACCGTATGTGTGGGAAAACATACGTCTTAAGTGTGGATTTTTTGCAGTGTACATGTGGCGACGTCTGAGTAAAAGATAGCCGGGCTCTGAGTATTTCAAATTTAGCGAGTAAGTAAACAAACCATCCGGATCCAAACACTGTCAATAGATTCGCGATGTGACAACTAGGGACGCTGCAGTAAATGAAAAGATGCGACCAGATTCTTTGTGAAACAGACTTTAATAAGTTCTTAAATTCTTTGTACCTTCGAAAAATGTGAATTTTGTGGCTCTGTATAATTTATCAAAACCATTTTGAATGCGAAGTTGAGCATTGTTAAGAACAAGAAAACAAATTTCAGTTGAGTCTGAAATTGATTTCATGTAAAATATTGGATGAGATTTGTAATAAATTAATAGATGCTTGGTTTTAGATTTAGATTTTAGATTTTTTTTAGATTAGAATTTTTTACCTGCTGGAAACATATTTACTGCGTATTTAAGGGGTCTGCATTCAGTTATCCCCAATAACCATAGACTTTTAACCAAATTTAATTTGAACTTCGTGAACATTCAAGAGTGGCTCCTAATACTTCTTAACAATTTGGGCCAAAAAAAATTCAGAAAAAAACCAACAGTTCTTGAGTCTTCAAGTCGGCAAAAAAGAATTTCCGAGGCGATTGTGCAACATTATTTTTACCATGTTTTTTTTGCATCGTTAATATCTCTAACACACGAATATTTAAAAATTGAAAAACAAATAGTCAAGATAGTCTTTTTCATAACCAACACAACGCTGCTAAAGGTTTGCATATCCGAGTTAAAGTAACGTAGCTATCACCGAAATTAATTGTCCGGATATTAAATGATAGCCTTAAACACCTGCCACATGGCTTATAACTCGATGATATGTTAAATTATTATTAAATGCATGAATTTTGAAGATTAAATGGTTGATTTCAAATTCCGAACTTATATTATTACACTTCTTAATAAAACCGCATTCTTAAAGTAGGATTTTCATGTGTCATGATTTGAGTTTCAAAGCAAACTAATTATTGAATCGCAACTCTGAACTTACAATAAAAAAATAAGTTTCAATTCGTGAAGGTCATATACTGTCGTAAAATAAAATGTCTTTGGCCTAGAGTGATTTAGGAAAAACTTCCGCCAGAGGCGAGCCAATTTTATGATATGCTTGTTAAACTTATTTTAAACACCTTTTTGGATCAAAAAAATTCCAGATTCTTTAGTAAATTTATTTCTTGATCTGAAAAATTCACTTGAAAAAAATCTCCATGGGGAGGAGGGGTTTATTTGCTTATTTGTTTATTTGTATAAAAAATCAACGGATCACATGTTGATCCAAATGATAACTTAATCCTAATTAACTTTCTAAAATTAAAATCCACTCTACACAGTTCTAGACACGTCTAATATTTTCCTTCGGAACACATTTCTCGAAACGTCAAAGTCAAAATGCTCAGCAAAACGATTAAAAGTTTTTAAGATTCCCACAAAAGCGCTGTTGGCCCCATAGTTGTTCAGACGAATGGGAACGTAAAGCTGCAAATGCTGGTTTCTTAATCCTCGGGGTCGTACACTAAGAGGGACAGCCTCCAGCAGCGTGGGAGAGTCAATTCTTGATGTCAGCAGGTCAGCCACAACCAGAGCTCGAGAAGCGTTCCTACGAACTTGAAGCGTATCCAAATCTATGAGGCGGCAACGATTTTCGTAGCTTGGCAGACGAAACGGATCGTGCCAATTCAGGTGACGTAGTGCATACCGCAGGAAGCGCCGCTGGATAGCCTCGATTCGTTCAGCTCCGTTCTGATAGAAGGGGCACCAGACAGCTGATGCGTACTCGAGGATGGAACGAACTATGCAGCAATAAAGACTTTTAAGACCCCTGTTCGCACGGCCTTGACTCGCATCGAGAAAGGAAGAAAGAGATAGATTCAATTTCTATTCGGTGTCGAAAAAGACAGAAGTATTAGAGATCAGTCTATTGGCGAATTTTAGTGCGAACGAATGGAGTCCGTTTGTTATGTTTCAAAAAAGTGTAATTAAACGGAAATTAAATAAGCTAAGGTTACGACAGGATGCAACTCGACTTTGGAAATTGGTCCACCCCACTCTGAGATGATCGCGTTTGTATTTTAAGTGCAGTTTTTGGAAAATGTCTCAACTTTAAGCTAAGTTTAGGTAATAGACGCAAATCGAAAAAAGTTACCACGCAAATTGTTATGGACTGGTGGTGTCTTCACTTACCCCGCTTTATGGGGTAAGTGGGGACGGTAGATTTTCCCTTTGATTTTGTGTGGCGCACGAATGGGTCGATTCACGATGACGTATTCTCCCTTTTGTGGTGACAGTTCGCACGTTCTGTTTACAAAATTTAACGAACGAGAAATGGGGTGCGGCGAAGTTTGTCGTGTAGCTGCACGGTCAAGAAATTTAACCCAAAACTCAGTTTAAGGATAGCAAAAAACCAAGTTCCATTTTGTGAATTAAATTTAGCGCATTTTTTGGTTTCTCATGTTTATCTCTTTGGAAATGAACAGAAAGTTGAAAATCCGTAAAAAAAATCGAAAAGGAGGTTTGTTTATTAAAAAGTTTCAACATGTTTTCAAACCTCTTCTTCAACAAATTTGTTCTGGACCAACCCACTTTTTTTTTTATTCTGGGAAAGCGCGTCTACTTGAAATAAAAAATTTCATCAAATGTCCAAATGTGGAAACTTCTAAAGAATTCGAATGTGCCGAATCGATTGTCCGGAAATTTCTTGTGTTATTTTGACCGGAAGCTGTAAAACAAATGCACATACTTATACGACAACACTATTCGGGGACAGAAAAATCTAATAAAGGAAAATTCTCCGGAAAACATTCCGAAAGAAAAAGCTTAACTATTATAAGTTTTTACGATATGATATTTTCGAGGAATAAAAATAACGTCAGTTTAACCACTAATAACACTGACACGAGACTTATAGAACAAAATTCTTCTCAGTTTTTGGCTAGAAGCCTCTCATCGTCGACATTGCGTGGCAGCAATTCGAGCATGAAAATTTTACTGGTATCGACATATTCGTTCATTTTCGAGCAGCGCCAAAAACCAAAATCGAGTGTCCAGTCAGTGGTCAGTGTTTAACTTTTAAGTTTAAGTTCATGTATTCCAGCTGGATTTCAGCTGGATTAACAAACAAAATGATTGATTTTTAATTATTTGATACTGAAAACATCTAATTTTCTTTTTAATTTTTTTATCACAAAATTGAGCTGAGTACTTCTGCTAAAAACGTGTGAATGAGAATTAAATGAGGACCGAATGTTTGCTTTGCTTCCTCAGCGTGTAGAATTGGAAAATAAGGAATCAAAACAGGAATCGCGAAATGTCAAAACCAGTGAGGCCAGGCAGTGCGTGAATCGACCTATGGACGTATGGGTACATCATACATTCTCTCCATGTGGGTGGATTAAACGGATACCGCGTTACCCCACACGAGCGTGCAGCGAGTGAGTCAGTCAGTCAGTCAGTCGGCGAGCAAGCAAGCAGGCTGAGTAGTGCGTGTCGTCCCCGCTGCAGTTAGTGATCCGGTGGCCCAATGATGCTACTTCCGAGCTTCGGACCTCCGGACAGGTCTCAGGCGCGGTCCTATGGGGGGGGTGAACGGGGTGATCACCCCCCCCAAGCGGCAAAAAACCGTTACGAAATACTCGCAAATGCTGGATTTCATATAAAAACTAAGAATTTTCCTAGTAGGTGTACTTTCGAATTTTCAAATTTTTCCACTCCGTGGGGGTGTTTGTTCAATTAAAGAGTATATTAATCGCTTTATAGCTTAAAATTGAAAAAAGTCGTCCCGCCAAACTAAAACAGCTGTAACTTGCAATTCCCTGGAACGAATTTCTCCAAATAACTTTTGTTGAGGTACCTACTTACAGCGTTGAATTAGAATTTGCTAACCATATACGCTACCGGCATAAGTTTGGGATCACCCCCTCAAAAACAAAAAAATTTGTTGGTCATATCTCAGTCATCTTATGACACATTTAAATTTTTTCATATGTTTTTGAGAAAATGTATATGTTAACCTAATAAGGCTTAAACTTGGCTTATAATTGGAAAATTTCCAAAAAAAAATCGCATAATATTTCAACCTGATCAGTTCAGGGTTGGGTGGACCGAATTAAAAATTTCGAGTTGCATTTGAATCTTTTTTCATAAATGTCAAAACGCATTTTTTTTAATTTTGTGCCAAAAATTTGAAAAGTGCTTTAAACAGATAAAATAGCTACTTAAGTTATCGATCAAAAGTTTGGGCTCACTCCTCAGTATGGTGAATCCGCAAAAAGTTTGGGATCATACAAAACATGCTATTTGATTTCTTGCGTATCTCTATCATCAAACAACGTACCGCTAATCGGATAAGTTATATTTAATGCTCATGAGTTGTTTTCGCTTTTCGGATATAAAGTGAATATGTTTTTTCAGACTAATTTCGATAAAACTTCAGCTATAGTTTGATCATTTTTTTATGATGTTCACCAAATAGCCGGTATATTCAATAAATACCTCCAAACTTGTTTCAACCATAACTTTATTATCTTACGAGTTATTGCAGATCGGTTTGGCTCCATGTTTGATAGATCAACATATCTCGATCCTTATTAGAAGTAAAAAAGACTTGAGCTTTTAAGTGTTAAAATGCCTTTGGAGCCGTTCAGATACCACGTGGACAAAAAAAATGAGATTTTAACCCCCTTCTCCCTTTCAGTCCACAAGTGTGAACATTTGGCAACCTCTACCCCCCTTCCCCAGATGTCCAACTAAACAGATTCGATTTTTGTTGCCTACATGTAAGACTACATTTCCATTTCTTGGTTTATTTTTCATTGCAAGCTCCGATTTTTACAGAATGCATCTCAAAAGCCCCTTTTCCCGAATTAAAGCTATCGAAACTGTCTAGACAATTTAAATTAAAAAGATTTAAATTTCAGAAATTGTTTTTAAATAATTTATTATTTCGGAAGGTTTTTGAAAAAAATGAGCTTGTATTTGCTTCGACGTAGCCAAAATGATCGATTTTGATTTATTGATATAAATCGATTCTTCGTAATTCAAACAATATTTGGTAATTTTCCAGATATTTAGAATTTTAATATATATCAAATTGAAAATGTGTTTTCTCGAAATAAGTTTTTTTTATATAAATTATTTATTAAGCTTTCCAAGGCTTATTTACTGTGATATTTTACGTCTTTCATTAGCTTTTATGCACTTATACCGAAAGAGCCTCATACATTTTGAGCCGTTATCACAATTAAACATTTTTATAATGATCAATGGTTTTAATAAAAAAAATCCATTCTTAATTTAAAACTTTCAAAATTGAGTTAAATAATAAGAAATGGTTATGATAAAGTTGTTCTGAGACCAAATTATGATTAAAATAATAAAAATAATTTTCAATTAAGGGGATTTTATGGGGCTTCACACCAATTATATCGCCGATACAGTTTTTGTTCATCTACACAATAATATTTATAATTTTGAGTGGAAATCCAGCTTAATGATTTAGGTTAAAAAATCCACTCTGAATCTGGAAGATTGGTTATTTCAATTGCAATTGATTATGACTTTTCACTGAAATATTGAAATAGTATCAACTTCCATAAAATAACTCTATATTCAATATTCTTTTATTTAATTCAAACATTATAAAAAAGTTTGAAAATATTGAGAGCATGAAGAAAACATACGAGTTTTCACTTTTTTCATAAATAACTCGTTTGCAAATTAGTTACTTTTTCTTTGGATTCAGTTCTAACAAAATAAAAAATCTACTGTGGGAGCTTTAAATTCAAGAAAAAACAAATAAAAATGAAGTTCCAAAAACTTTATACCTTAGAATATGATTTTGATGAGCTTATTTAAGAATAAAATCTATATTTAAAAATTGAGGATTTGAACAAGAATTAATCATAATCGATACTTTCGAACAACGATTCAGCAAAATACTTCAGAAAAATAATTTAATATTCAGTTTTTAATTCAAAGCAATTATATTAACAAAAACTTTTCTCAAATAACTGTTTTGGAATCGTTGCAAAATGAGAATCATTAAAATTTTGGTGAGGGTCTTACCATGATATGAAGATTCCTAGTAAAAATATAGTGGATAACTTGAAGTATTTTTTTTACATTTTCTTCTACGAAAATGTGTGTTTAATTTTCATTTGTGAAATGACATTTATATCGGAAAATTCTTTAAAGAATTCTTAAAGTTATAATTTTTAAATTGTCAAATGTAAAAATTACTAAAATTATCTTTTTATCAACACGCAGTGACCATATAGGATTCGCCGATTGTTTTATAAATGAAAATCGAAATAAGTATATTGAGGAAATTTTTTAAAATTTTTCATTATTTTTCTTTAATATTAAATTTTTTAAATAACAAACCTACAAGTATATAAACCTATAAAATACAAGTCTTATTTGCAACTGCAAATCAACCCCACGCCTCCCCTCCTCCTCCATCCTCCGCTTTGTTTCTCAAAATAAACGTTTATTCGACAGATATTTACGATCTTTCCTATTGACTGATTTTTGAAAATTTGGAAAATCACCCCCCCCCCCCCCCCCCCCCAAGAGCCAACTCTAGGACCGCCTCTGACAGGTCTGCACAGATTTCTCAGGAAATTTTCACTAAATTTGTGTTTTTTTGGTTGAATACCTTACTTCATTGCTCGAACCGTCCGAAATTCTGAAAAAAGTTCATGGTACTATTAAGGGGGGGGGGGGGGGGTGGGTAGGGTCTAACGGGTATAAAAAAAAACACCATTTTCACGATTTTTTTCTCGAGCTATCGTTCAAACAAATGTATTAAAATTTTTTGCATTATACAAAGCATTGTTAAAAGAACATTTAGTAATTTTTTCGTAGAAAAATATTGAAAAATGAGCCGGTGACGGAGCACTTTCGAGGATGCCTTTTAGAAAACAGGATTTGCGGTGGACACTGTATCTCAGCACAGAATCATCTGAAGTCAAAAAATCAGAGCAAAATATTTTTAATAGATGTTTTTCTGGACCCCAACGTTTTTATTTCACTTTAAAAATTTTTTATGAAATTTCTGTGGCTGTTTGAAGTAAAAACTACGATTTTTCACGAAAAAATCCGACATTTTTTACCTGTAAAATCTCCCCAAAGTAAAAAAAAACAAAAAAGAAAAACGTTGGGGTCTGGTATTTTGTATGTAGAAAATATGTTCCATATTTGAAGTTTGAAGTTTCTGCTCTTGCTTTCTTGCAGTATAAGATAGGAGGAGATGAAGGCCTATAATTTCTACAGTTTTGCTTCAATTGACTTGAAAATTTGACACAACATTCTTGAATTGTTTTACCATAAGAAAATAGAAAAATAAAAAAATCGATTTTTGGAAAGTGTTAGACCCTACACCAAACCCCCCCCCCCCCCCCCCCCCCTTAATAAGCCATCTTTCAATGATTATTGTGTGTTATCCGATAATATCGATAATATATACACATTTTAGAAAAAAACGAGTACTTTTCCCAACTTTTCATGATCTGAATGCTAAATAAAGCTAAATTGTATTGAATGAAGAAAAGAAAATTGAAAAAATGTGTAAACATCAACTATGTATAAAGCCGTCCTCACTTACCCCAGGTAGGGTTTGAAGACAAAATTTAAGATTTGAAGTCTTCTGAAAAGTTGTTCATCTGATCAAAATCATTAATTTGATGTAACTTTTTTTCATCTAGATGTTGTGAAATTTTATCTAGATAACTTGGTTTAGCAGATTTTCCTTATCAACTTGAAGGTTATTCAGTCGATCGGCGTGAAAATGATCACGTAAGGGTTTGTAGGACCGTTAATAAGTAAAATGATGCTTTAAGATCCCTCCCCTCACAAGAATGGGCGGTGCCCATACAAATGTTACCTGAACATCTACAAAACTCTTGAATAAATAACGCAAATGGACCCAAATTTATCAAGAAAGAAATGCATGTTATTTTAACGCTAGTTTGAGACCAAACTTTTTTCCGGAAGAAGAAGATTTCATAGAAATGGTACCAAATTTCTACATTTCAAAAATCTAACCAAGCAACCACAAAAGATCTAACAACTGGTAGAACCTGACAAGGAACAAATCAAGCAAATTGAACCAAATTGAACCGAATTTGACCTCTGAGGATTTTGTGGTACGACAAATCGTTTATTATGATGGCTTAAAACTCATTCCATCTATGGAACGAATGCTTCCGTACAAATTAAATATGAAGAATCTGAACGGAATTTGGTCTCAGTGTCATGGCAGTGTGATCAGTGGTAACAGAACAAATAAGTACAGATAATAAAGCCATAAACTCATATTGGTACCTTATATAAGTAGCTAATGGATCAAGTAGGCTGTTACTCAATATGACAGCAAAAACATGGTTGCATTGTTTTTTTTTAAATATCCAAACATTAAGTATGTAAATAATTTCTATTTTATTTTTGAGCAAAACTTTAAGATCTCTACATTTTATAGAAAAAAAATTTTGAATAAAAAACTAAGTTAGTAAACTCTGACCGAAAAGGTTTTGAGAAGGTTATAGAAATTTCATATTCCAAAGAATCTTATCTGCTTGTCTGTAGATTAATATAACTTTTAAAAACCGAAATAGTATTATCAAACTAAGAGGAAAGTAAATTTTGAAAAAAAATAAAATTTAAAATTTATAAATTCGATTGAGTTCAAGTTTTTCTAGCAAAAACCATTATCCAAAGCAATTCCACAAGTACGAAAATTGTCCAAAAACACGTTTCACCAAAGCGTGAATAACTTTTGAATAGGCAAAAAGTGGCAACTAATTTTTGTTTTGTTGAATAGCTGAGACTTCCATTTAAATGTTCGAGTAGAAATGAGAGTGGGGTAACGTGGGGTAACATGTGTTCCAGATGTCCCAATATGATGAAAATTCGTAATTTTTTAACGTTATACGTTTATGCTCGTAAAAAAAAGTTACGATTTTTTTTTCAATTCTTCAACCTCAAATAAATAAATTTCATATTATTCTGAACACATCCATGTTAATTTTTTTTTATTTCTTCATGAAATAAAATTTTAGTGGATTATTGAAAATATTTTTTTGTTTTTGCGATAAAATGCAACAGCATCAAACCTCAACTTCACCTACGTAGATAATTGTATGAAACAATGAATTTTAAGTTTTGTTTGACAGATTTATGATCGGTGTAATGTCCAGTTTCTGAAAAGCATAAATTGATGATGAATTTTTAAAATTTACAAAAAGGGGTTTTGGCCAAGCTTTCACAGGTTCTGCCCCACTGTGCGGCAGTGTACATTATTTTAAAGATTTCAACGATGATTGCGAAAACCTTATGAATTAGTTTTGACAGAATACTTCGAAAAAATGATGTTTATTTTTCTAATTTTTTTTATAGATATGAGAGATCACCTATATAATTGCTTTCTACAGGCAGCACGCGAAATTTGGATAAAAACTCAAAAGTTGAAGTTCTTTTTGAAACTACTTGGACGAATCTTCAACTTTTCACCTCTCGATTTTCAACTTGCCACTTACAGATACAGCTTATGCAGCAATGTGAATTTGGACGTTATGTTTCATTTCAACATTTTTAACCGATTTTTCGTAACTAAAAGAAGCTTCGTATGAAATCGGATGAAAACTCACGTTTTTTTTGTGGATTTCTCTTTTTTCATCTTCTACATTCGAAGGACGCAATCAGTCTCGGAAGGCCAACTCATATGATGCTCGGGAAGGTTTTTTTTCTCCAGCTGCAATGCTCCATTGAACTCGTCACGTAAAATCAATTTCCAGAAGGAATAGCAGCACACAAGACGACGAAAGATTTTGTTCTCACATTTTACAACTTTCTCGACTTTCGGACTTGGTTGTTCTTCACCATGCACGGGAATCTCGAAAGCACAGCCTCGAATTGCTGCATGACGGCGGTCGGTCACCAATAAAAGTCACCCCGGGAATGTTTCTGGGTGATTTTTTCCGTTGTACGTGCCCAGAGCGAGACTTCTAATAGAATTTTTATGATTACCTGTTTGAGAAGCTAATGGTGCTGGCATTCGATCGTTTCGTTTATCGGATTTGGTGCCACTTTCAGGATGTTGTTTTCCACTTTTGTTTCACTTTTGCACCGGAACATGGTGACTAATTGAGGAAGAATCTTCCATTAGGCGCTGTGATACAGCATCTTCAAATGGACTTGTGATATTTTTAGATTGAACCTTGATTTATTATGAGAAAATAGGCTATATGTACATTGTAAACCCATTATGAATTTTCTTTATCCCTCATCCGCATTAGATTTCATTACCCTAATCAGCACTTGTGGTGTCAATTTGAAACCACATGCGACACGATGCGTGTCGTGCATTTCTTCGTCTGTCGGCTTCGCTCTCTGCTCGAATCACCACCCACCAACCAACAAACACATTTTGCTGGACGCGGTGCTTGTAGTTCTAGAAATTCAGGAATGATTTTACGTTTATTATTTTCATATTTTTGTGAAATCTCACAGCGTGATTTCT